>NC_058095.1:109420227-109723257 GCF_020171115.1 Neogale vison | reverse complement strand
GATTAATTTTAATACTGCAACCTCCAAAAAGTATCCCACAACAAAAGCTCCCTGCAGTTTTTCCAGTGCACAAATCTTCTTTCCATGTTGCTTGCCAATCTGACAAAGAGAAAAAGATCCCCCCACATTTTGCAAACTCTTTAATCAACTAAACACAACTGCATCAAAGGCCAACATTTCTTCTGTTGAGTTACCAGAGAAAAAAGAAACTCTTGGTTTTCCCCAATATGATGAAGCTCAAACCAAGACAAACAAGACACATTTTAATTTTTTTTATTATTTTTTTTTAACAAGACACATTTCAACCTTCTTTACCCTGTCTTTGATTTGATTTGATTTTTTTATTGGGGTGTAATTGACATATAACATTGTATTAGTTTCAGGGGTATAATGTCATGATCTGATTTGTATGTGTTTCAAAATGATCACCGCAGGTCTAGTTAACATCCATCACCATACATAATTACAAAATTTTTTTTCTTATAGTGAGACTTTTAAGATTTATTCTCTTAGAAACTTTCAACTGTGTTTCACTTTATATCCTGTTCTTTACATAGACTAACCAATGAAAATTATTTCACGGTTTTTCCTGATTGTTTTTCCTTACCCAACTACTTGGAAACACATTTCCCAGATCATGAGTAACATGTACTTGAAGTAGCCTCCAGTGAGTAAGATCTTCAAGCTTTCTCTCAAGAGAGATGATAGCTTTTTCCTTCTTGGGAGAGTCTAAACATAACCGAAGCTTCTTTACTTCCTGCTGGAGGCTTCAATCCACTGCTACTCAAATTCCCAATAGTATCCACTTTGTATTAAGCTATCCCTACATTTGTCAGACTGTGCTAAGTGCTTTAAAGATATGCATTTAATTCCCACAAGAAGCCATTTTCTTTTTTAAAATTTTTATTTATTTACTGATTTTTAGTAATAACTACACCCAACATGGGGCTTGAACTCAAGAGTCATGTGCTCTTAGGACTGAGCCAGCCAGGCACACCTCTCCAGAAGCCTTTTTTTTTTTTTTTTTAAAGATTTTATTTATTTATTTGACAGAGAGAGATCACAAGTAGACAGAGAGGCAGGCAGAGATAGAGAGAGAGGGAAGCAGGCTCCCTGCTGAGCAGAGAGTCTGATGCAGGCCTCGATCCCAGGACCCTGAGATCATGACCTGAGCCGAAGGCAGAGGCTTTAACCCACTGAGCCACCCAGGCGCCCTCCAGAAGCCTTTTTATATATGCCATTAAATTTGTACATAAGCAGCAGCTTGGAGAGGATCATCACTTCGACCAAGGTCACATGGCTATTGGGCATCAGAGCTGGCGCTCCAGAGCCTATGGGTTTAACTCCTCATTCTTCACCCGCTTTCAGAAAGATCATCCTCACAAACAGGATGGAGTTCATGGGCCCAGTGCACAAGGTCCATCCCAGGATGGCCCTTCCTTGTCTTTAGCCTATAGTCTTTAGTCTTTATGTAGCCTTTAGTCTTTATGTGCCCTGTGCTAATGTTCCCACCATGAACCCTGCGATGCAACCTCACAGATAGCAGGACTTTCTGCACACCCCACTCTCCTCACACGCAGCCTCGTACTCACCCAAACTCATGCACTTCATGCTTAATATCTTTCCATGGGACAAATTCCCACTCATCGAGCAAGGACTCCTCAAAAGGTAACCCCTCCCTGATGCCCCCCGATGGTTTACTCTTCTTCCACGACTATGGTTGCAGATTCCTTCCTTGGTTACAGAACCTCATGCATTTATTGTCTTAGAATGTGGAGCACATGTTTTGAAATCATCTGCTTGTCTGGCTCTCTTTCTAGCCTGAGAGCTTCTTGAGAATAGGACTGATTGCATCTTTGAGTCTCTAGGGCCTTGTATAGTAGGCTTTCAACAGTGATTATTAAATAAATGTTGAACTAAATCTATACTAGTTACAAGGATGTGTGAGTGATTACTAACATTTAATACCTCTACATAATGCAAACTGTTCTCAATTTGTGCCTCTACAGGTTTCTTAGAATGAGGCTGAATTCCTGTCTTCACAAGTCTTTGGGTAGAGAGAGTTTCTGCTTTTGACTTCTGTGTAGACTGTAAAATTAGCCTTTAATGAGAGAGAGAGAGAGAGAGGGAGAACTCTTTCTCTCTGCAATTCCAAAATCCCAGGAAAAGACCTGATGGACTCGATTCTGACACTGGAACAATGATAACATCCATGATCACATTATTCTAATATGACATTATTCTAATATGACCATGTCACTGGGAGGAAGTTGCAATTCTATTAAATGAGAGTGGGGATGGGGTGCCGAGCTAGGAAAACAACAGATGTCCACGACAGTCTGCTAACATCGACGGTTGAAAAACAATCTCTTACTGGGGTTAGCGAACCCTTGTTTATACAGTCATCCCTCTCAATGTTTTGGACATTTTCATAAGCGCCTCTTAAAAGATCAAAAGGTCACCAAAACTCAGAGAAATGCCTTTCTAATAGATGTATTACAGGCCCCCATGGTTGTGATATTTAGGGGTATAACAGCGCTCTCCAGAGTTTTCAGTAACCCCACGCAGGGAGCTGTGAATGTCCTTTACTCAGAAAGCCAGTGAGCTCTCTCTATTAACACCAACACTTCTGTCACCCGTGGAAGTTTTCGGCCAGTTAGGTTCTAAAGGTAAAACTCTGTCAGCACCAACATATGCAGAGCAAATGGAATCTAGAAGCCCTTTCCGTTTTAGGCTCAAGCCATCACCCCAAGGCACCAGGCACTATATTTGAGAACAGGTGACTGAATGCCTCTGAGCCCCTCTTTCCTCAGCTGTAAACAGGGAATACATAACAAAGCCAAGTTGCTGTGAGAACCAAGTAAAACCAAGGAAAGCACTCTTATATGAATATTATTTACTTGCGCTATTTTAGGAAGAAAAGGGAAAATAATTGAAGTACCCATTAAAAAGGGAATGGTATATCAGCTCTGCGTAACTACTCATATTTTGGTATTAAGTGTTTTGCAGTAATCAGAATGAAAACAATAACAAAATGGGGAAATGACTGGCACACTGAAGGAAGAATAACGGTGTTACATTTTTCTATTATGATCTGGTGAACAATATGTATGCATATGAAAAAGAACTAGAGGGGCACCTGGGTGGCCTAGTGGGTTAAAGCCTCTGCCTTCAACTCCGGTCATGATCTCAGGGTCCTGGGATTGAGCCCCGCATCGGGCTCTCTGCTCGGCAGGGAGCCTGCTTCCCCCTTTCTCTCTGCCTGCCTCTCTGCCTACTTGTGATCTCTCTCTCTCTCTGTCAAATAAATAAATAAAATCTTTAAATAAAGAGAAAAGGGGCACCTGGGTGGCTCAGTGGGTTAAAGCCTCTGCTTTCAGCTCAGGTCATGATCCCAGGGTACTGGGATCAAGCCCCATATCAGGCTCTCTGCTCAGCGGGGAGCCTGCTTCCTCCTCTCTCTGCCTGCCTCTCTGCCTACTTGTAATCTGTCTGTCAAATAAATAAATAAATCTTTAAAATAAATAAATAAATAAAGAGAAAAAACTAGAAAGGGGGTCAAATAAACACAATTTGGTATTTGGGGGAGGAGGCAGACTTGGGGGAAATTTTTTCCCCTTGTAACTTCATTTCTGATAGTATTGCCTGTGTTTGAAATTATATTTTAAAAAGTTCCTCCTTAAAATGACAGAAAACAATTAAGTTCTGTTCCTCCTTTCTCATAGGCATCCTTCTCCAAGAGGCAGGTAGCCATGGCATCCTGGACCATTTGCCCGAGTCCTGTAGAAGTCTTTTAAGTCCTCATGGAGTCCTGGGTCCAGTGAGTAGAACTAAAGGTAGAGTTGCCCAAGTGTTGAAATGATTAAGACATATGGCATCTTCGATAGAGGCAGAAGTGTGGAGGCAGGGCACATGTGGGCAAGGTGGCACAGTTCGCAATTTTTTCCCTGCCCACCATCTTTTTGTCCTACTTCAGCTATCTGTGCCCATTCTTCCGCTGGGAGGCCTCCTCCTCCCTATCTCTGTCAAGTGTCATAGGTGGAGATGCACTGGAGTCAATTAGCACATCTGCCAAGAGCCATAAAGACTCCGAGATTTTAGTCTACTTGCAAGAAAACAAGTTAGCCTGCTATCATTTCATGGATGCTTATGGAGAACATAAGACTCTTTGGCAGAAACACACACACGTGCACACACACACACAAAATCTATTACTCAGAGCAAAAACAGTAGCTAAAGTGTCGGCATATTTGTTTTGGTCTCCCAAGCTCCAGTTCCACAGGGTGGCAAGAAGGGAGAGGGCACATGTTCACATGTAGTGGGTTGTGTTACAGCAGAGAAACTCAGAGCCCAGAGCCCAGTACATTTTGAGTAAGCAGAGAACACTGTTGGCGCAACAAGTCAGTCTTTCCTCCCCACTCCCTCCATGCAAGCAACAGTCAAACTATACATCCTTGACCTACTCGGCTGCACGTGTGACTAACTCCAGAGCCACTCTGGAGAAGGACAGACCTTGAGGCTGGGCACACCCAGCACATAACAGATGCTCAGGGCCATGTGTCCCCCAATGGTATCAAATTTGCTTGGCTACATACAGATATGCATGTGAGCCACCAGACCTACTGAGACCAAATAAAACCTTGGAAGCTTTTGCTCCAGATGGCAGCAACTAACTTCCCATCCCACTTCCATCCCCGATAAGAATTCAGAAGAACCATCTTGTGACCAACAGAGAGAAGTTTGTGTGAGACTAGAGTGTCCTCAGAGAAAGCACGATTGAGAAATGGAAGAGGTCAGGAAAACGGATCCTGATGTTTGAACTAGTGTGTAAGGCCAGGCTTAAAACCAAGCCACGTTACCTACAGAATGGCCATTTATGGAAGGCAGTGTGGGTACAGTTTTCTGTCACTGGCCAGTGGAGTGCTGGACCCAGATATTAGTGCAAACCTGTGTTAGGGTTCCCCAGGGAAACAGACCATTAGCATAGCTAGATGATAGTGGATAGCTAGATAGAAAGAAAAAGAGGGGTTGAGGGAAAGAGAGAGATTTATTGTATAGGATTATGGATGTAGACCAGTCCTAAGATTTGCGGTTGGCAAGGTGGAGATATGGCAGAGCTGGTAATATAGTTCTAGTCCAAGTCTGAAAACCTGAAGGCCGGGAAAACCCATGTCCCAGTCCAAGACCACCAGGCAGGAGGAATTTTCTCATACTCACAGGAGGGTCAGCATTTTTGTCTTCTTCGGGCCTTCAACTGATTGGGTGAGACCCACCCACACCGCGGAGAACCATTGGCTTTACTGAGTCTCCCATTTCAAATATTCGTCTTCTCCAGAAACACCTGTACAGACACACTCAGAATAATGTTTGGCCAAATGTCCAGGCACTTGTGGCCCCAATCAAGTTGACACATAAAATTTAACCATCACAACACTTGTACTATTAAATTTCATTCATGAACTGTTACCAATGTGCTTAAATCTTTTTTCATTGGTGAATATTTAAAGTCCCTAGCTGATTCAACTTCACAATTTTTATTTTTCCGGACTCTTAGAAAAAAAAAAACATGGAGCTCTTTGATGAATCATTTGTTGATTCATTTCATTTAAGGTTTTGTTAGGGGTTTTAAGAGCTTAAAACTATGTTTTTATAGTTGTGTTGTTCCTTAGGCTAAATTGAATCTACTGGGTAAAACTTTCCCCTGTAGTATAAGTGTTATTCCTCCATACTCATCTCTCTCCTCTTCCTGGAATAAAAATGGTCATGGGGAGAAGGCGGGGGTAAGTACTTTTTCAGGATAAAAATCTCTTTGGCTTTCTCACGCTATTTTAAGTTCATGATCCTGTCCATTTGATATTCATTTTACATGCCTGGCTTTCATCACAATGATTAGCTATTTAATTACATTTCAGCTGAAAGAGCCAGCTAGCCTTTCAGTGAGATTGAGGAAAACCTGAGCCTCACTTCCAGGCGTTTCTTTTTTTTTTTTAAAGATTTTATTTATTTATTTGACAGAGAGAGATCGCAAGTAGGCAGAGAGGCAGGCAGAGAGAGAGAGAGGAGGAAGCAGGCTCCCTGCTGAGCAGAGAGCCCGATGCGGGACTCGATCCCAGCACCCTGAGATCATGACCCGAGCTGAAGGCAGCGGCTTAACAACCACTGAACCACCCAGGTGCCCACTTCCAGGCGTTTCTGAATCCTTCTATTTCTCTGTGTTATCTTTACAAGCAGCCTTTAATACAGAGACTTCAACGTAGATAATTAACCTTCTAATGGTGCCAGGTACATTTAAAAATTTTATTTCTGCTCCACTAGAAGCCTTCATCCACGGCTCAACCAAGTATTTCCCCCGCCTTAGGACTTCTCATGGAGGTCCACAGTTCCTCTGTCAGGCGACTAGTCAGCCAAAAAGGAAGGCATGTGAATGAGACCAAATTCAGAACGGAGGGGATGTCTTTTCATTTTTGTCCTGTGCTCTCCATCTTGACTGTAGAATAGAAACTTCTGGCCTCTCCAGATGATGAGGAATTCATCCCTGGCCCCTAAACCCTCTTGGAGAACTGGGGGGAAGCTTTCTTCTCCCTGGCTCCTCACCATGGTGGAGAGACCAATAGGAATGGTGGGATGAGGGCTCAGCCTCCTTTATCTGCCAACACGCAGAGAAAGTCTCCTTCCCACCTCTTCCTTTCCCTCAGCAGCTCAACGGCCTTCCTCAACAGCAGCCCTTCCCTGCAAGGGAAGCCTTCGGCCCTCTGCTTTTTGACTTGTGACTGCTGAATTTGTCAGGGAGAATAGGAAGCTCAAGGTTAGGCTTTGGGCCAACTCACGTCCTTTATGCTGCCAGCTGTCCTTGAATATAACTGCTTTTGTATCATCATTAAATCTGGCTTCTTGAGTCTTTTTAAAATTTGTTCAGAATCTGGAGGAGAGACTAGGTAATAGGTTTGATCGCCTCTCATCAAACCCCAGACCTACAGCAAGGACTTGAGAGAACTGGCAGGGAGTTAAGTGGGATACTGTAACAACATGATACAAGGTCCCAAGAAAATACGTGCTTGGAAGACCAAAACGTGTTAAGTTCGGGGACCTGTTTCTCTTGCATTCTTTTCCACATCACATCAAACATGTAAGGTAGGGACGCCTGGGTGGCTCAGTTTGTTGGATGACTGTTTTTGGCTCAGGTCATGATCCCAGAGTCCCGGGATCGAGTCCCTCATCGGGCTCCCAGCTCCATGGGGAGTCTGCTTCTCCCTCTGACCTTCTCCTCTCTCTCACTGCCTCTCTCCCAAATAAATAAATAAAATCTTAAAAATATATATATATATAAGGTAGTTTTGATGGACACCATAAATGCAGCACAATAGTCACAAGATAGACGTCTTCTTCTTCTTCTTCTTCTTTTTTTTTTTTTTTTAAGATTTTACGTATTTGTCAGAGAGAGTGAGCACAAGCAGGGGGAGCGCCAGAAGGAGAGGGGGAGAATCCACTGCTGAGCTCACAGCCTGATGTGGGGCTTGATCCCACGATTCTGAGATCATGACCTGAGCCTAAATCGAGAGTCGATCACTTAACAGACTGAGCCACCCAGACACCCCCAGAGTAAACATTTCTTTTTTTTTTTTTAAGACTTTATTTATTTGACAGAGATCACAAGTACGCAGAGAGAGAGGGAGAAGCAGGCTTCCTGCTGAGTAGGGAGCCCGATTCTGGGCTTGATCCCAGGACCCTGAGATCATGACCTGAGCCAAAGGCAGAGGCTTCAACCCACTAAGCCACCAAGGTGCCCCAAGAGTATACATTTCTAACAAGAGAACGTCCCTAGGTCATGTGATGTGTTCCAAATTGCATGACACGTGGAGGCATACAGTTCAGGCTATCCTATAATTTAGCAGATGGACAAATGGTGACTACCAGATCTTTCTGTTGTAAAGGTGTGGGGACTTTTTCCCCTTTACAATCAGCAAATACCCTGGAGAGAAGGGAGCTATGACTATATCTAGACAATGCATTTGTTGACTCTATTCCATTGTTTAGGATCATATTAGAACAAAATCCTTTTCAATGGAAGCCTATTAAACCGACTTATTAGAAAAGGACAGACAATGCTTGCAGTTGAGAAAAACAAAACAAAACAAAACAAATTCAAATAAATAAATAATGGGTGAGAATCTCATAGGGTTTTTCCATAGTCTCCTGAAAGGCAGTCCCCCTCCTTAGGAGCATGTGTCTGTACCAGCTTTGGAACTAGGAGAACAACATGTCCGGGTGATTGCCTGAGCAAAGGTCAGGACAGTATGAAGGATAGAATACAGTGCAGTCCCAGGCAGGCAGGAAGAATGGATGAGAGCCAGACCAGAAGCCAGGGCAGGACCTGCATGCAGCTAGAGGGGCCAGGGGAGGGATGCAGGTGTGTGATGGTCTTCTCTTTCTGATTCTGCATCTCTGTGAATCTTTCCCCAGCTGGAAATAAAAGGAAACAAATTTACTTCTATACTCCTCCCACCCCAGCTCTGAAACCATCATGAGCCTTGGAAAAAGATAGATGGTGTTCCCAAAAAGGACTTTGTTCAGCTGTGTTCCTTGATGGGTTTCTGGAAACAGGCTGGAGAGCAGGGGAGAAGGAAGCTAAACCACCTTGTTTGACAGAGTCACACAAATGATATGCAGGTGTGAAGTGACAACGTCACTGTCATTCGTGGTGGTTATCTGGGACCCAGAAGGACAGACCAAATAATCACTTGGAGCCTTAAACCAGTCTTTCTGGGTGAGCTACCTTGTGAGGATTCTCCGCTGGTTTCTTCCTCCCCCTGGTGCTAGAGCAGCTATCCTAGGATGAGGAGTCGATTCACCTGGATTTGACCTATCCAGTGGATTATTTCTAGTCAAACCAAAAAGAGTGTCCTCTCACTACTGTTTAAGAGTTTAGTAAAGAAGAGAGCACTCTGAGGACTCTAATACTGGCATTATAGTAATGCCCCATTGTCCAGCTGACCGCATTGTCCTGTGCTCACTTCCCCTTCCTCCCTCCCGTCAGCACAGACAAGGCAGAAGGGATAGTTCAGGCAGTTTACAGACTCGAAACCCTGGGCCAAATAAGACATTCTTAAGGAACAAGCATAGTCCACGCCTCTTAGATAGGATAATCTAGTTTCAGATAATCACATTCCTCCGATAATGGTTCACCTCTCCCTTTTCATGTTGTTCTTGGAAGTCCCAAGCTCTGATTGTTCTCTTACTATTTCCTGGATGGGACAGCTTCAGGGTTCTACCTGAGAAAAGGCATCCAAATTAGATATGGAGCTCTACACTTACGTCAACCGATCAACAGGATTTTCCTTTCCAGCAATTGCACGATAAGTCTTGAATGCTACGCTGAGGCTAAAGCAATTATGGAATACGATTATATCAGCCGACTACCTTGCTTTTCGCCATCCTGCAGTTAATTTTTTGCAGTATGCATTTTGAGCCCAGGCTGCAAGCTAGTACAAAACATTTCCTACTCTGTGTGCAGTGTATTTCCATAGTTTAAAAAAAAAATTGCCTTAAGACACACTCATTCTTTTCATAGCCATAAGCTAATGATATTTTTGATAAAAACAAGATTATGCTCAAAGCATAAAAATCTAAATAATAAAATTGATTATGTTAATAACAGTAGCTAACAGTCTTCAGGGGTTCCTACTCCTTAGGTACCAGGATTAGGATAAAGCATTTCATAGACAGTATGGCATGGGCACTGACCGGTCAGAACTATCACTGGTCTCCACCTCCAGTAGGATACCTGAGGCCTATTGTCACATTAGGCACTAACCCTTTAGTTGCTGGGTCACAAAGAAGTGTGAGGAATCTAGGGGTAGAACCCTGGCAGGAGACGTGGTGGTTTTTGGTGGGGAGGAGGTGGGGGATCTGTTGAGGGCACTCACATGGAAATGTTACATATTTGAATAACAGATAATACAGATGGGTCCACCTGCTGCATATCATTCGAAGCCTCCAGGCCCTGTGCTAGAGCTCCTCTTCCCAACACAACCCTTCAGGGAAGATCCTGCTTCTACATTCATTTTACAGAGAAGGAAATGCAATCCTACAGACTTTAAAGATCTTGCCCAAGATCACACAGCCGGTACAAGGAAGTAACAAGGATTGGGAGGGAGCAGTTTTAGGCTTATAGAAAAACTGAGAGAGAGTTGGGGAGATCCCACATCCCCCTCACCTGCACACCTGTGTCCCCCATTATTAACATCTTATATTAGTGCAGTGTATTTGTTATATTTCATAAGCTGATATTGATATATTATTATTATTATTAACTAAAGGCCATAGTTTGCATTAGCATTTACTCTTTGTGTTGTGCATTCTATGGCTTTTGGCAAATGTATAATGGCATACGTCCAACATTACTGTAGCACACGGAACAGTCTCACTGCCCTGAAAATCTTCTGTGCTCCTCTTCCTCCCCCCCTCCCCCTTCCCCCAGCAACCACCGATCTTTTTACTGTCTCCATTGTTTCACCTTCTCCAGAATGCTGTATAGCTGGAATTACACTGTTTACAGACTTTACAGATTGGCTTCTTTTGCTTACCTATATGCACTTAAGTTTCCTTCATTTCCTTCCGTAGCCTAATAGCTTTTTCTTGTTATCACTGAATAATATTCCATTGTCTGGATATGTCACTGTTTGTTTAGCTTTTCACCTTCTGAAGGACATCTTGGTTGTTTCCAAATTTCGGGAATTTTGAACAAAGCAGCTATAAACATTCATGTGCAGGTTTTTTCAACTAATTTCTGTAATAGTAAGTAGTATGATTACTGTGTCATATGGTAAGAGTATGTTTAGTTTTATAAAACTGCCAAACTCCCTTCCAAGGCGACTCTACCATTTTGCATTCACACCAGCAATGAATAAGAAAAAATGAATTTTTGAATCACCGTTTTGTACACCTCAAACTAATGTAACATTTTGTATCAGCTCTACTCAAATGAAAGACTTAAAAAAAGAAATAACTAATTTTTATATAGACGTTTATAATTTACAAAGCGCTTTTGCTTATATTAACTGTGCCTGGATCACAGACAGACAGATTTCTTCAAAAGTAAAGCCTATCAATATGTTCTAACAAACGGATGGATTTTTCTGTGTCATTGGTACGACCCAAGACAGGCTCCTACTTACTCAGAAATCTATTTGGTGAACTGCAATAGTTTCTTTACATGCTTATCTTATTTAACCTCCATTACAATCTTCAAAGTTAGCTAGCATCACTTCCATCTGGCTGAAAAGGAAACTGAGAACCCAGAAGTCAAATATATTGTTCAAGATAACAAAGGAATTCAAACCCAGGGTCGCCTATCACCCGGTCCTGCGTTCATTACATTCTACCCCATTACATTCCCTCAAAGCACATCGTCAGGAAAAACTGTGAAAGACTTCGAAGCAAGGCGGAGGTAAAGAAAAAGATCTCCAAGTGTCCTGTTTAGTGCACCTTTCCTAGTTATCTTCCTTTTCAGTCTCAAAGCTATTTTACCACTCTGCAGATTACAGAAAGCTGATAATAATGCAAATTATTCTTGTCCACAGAGTGGTAAATTACTTGCCTTTGGTGGAGTGCAATTGATAATTACTCCGTGGATAGACTGCTCTTTGTGTCTGCTTGTAAATTCCTTCCAGCATTCCCTCTCTGCCATAGATGTGTGTATTCATTTGAATTCTCCTTTGAACCAGCTGAAATATCTTAGGGGTTCAATGATTAATGAAGGAGTTAGATAAATTCTTTGACACGTGTTTATTTTATGCTGGTATGACAATCATGATTTTACCCTTAAAGATTATCTCTTTTTTCCTCCTTGTAAGCCTGGGGGGTATTGGGGGGGTGGGGGGGTGGAGAAGTGGCAGGAGGGAGAGAGGGAAAGGGAGAGAGAGAATCTTAAGCACGCTCCAGCTTCACAGGAGCCCAATGCAGGGCTCAGTCTCAGGACTCTGAGATCACAACTGACTAAGCCACTCAGGTGCCCCAGGATTATTTTTTAACAGAATGTATTTTGTGTGTGTGTGCATCAGTAGAATCAGAAAAAATGCCAGTATTATTTCCATCTTGTGGTTTCTGTTTCATAACTCAGGGACCTACAACATGAGCATACAAAATGCTGTGAGAGTTCGGATAGCTCTGAATCTCACCTTTTGAGATGGATGGTTCAGAGGGTCCGTTGTCAATTCTCTTTCCAGTGCTACCACTATGTTATTTCTCATTCTCCCCTGAAACGTTTTCCTCATTTTCTGCAAAATTAAGATTCTCTGCTTACTGATACTTTAGAAACAGGGTGTTATGAGAAGGGGAATATACAATTGGAGCCTAATTAAGAATTTTAGACTTGAATTTGCCTGCCCTACTTCACACATCTCATTGTATGACAGATTACTATGTATTTCGTGGATTTTTCAGGATACTAGTTTCTTTTGCTAGGCAGGGGCTCTTCATGAGCCATTTATGCTTTTATTCTCCTCTGACAAGGCAAGGAATACTTAGGAGATATGTCCTTCTCTGGGTGAGAAGTAATGTCAAAGTACTTTGGGTAAAACAGAAAGATGAAATTAGTGATTAAACTATAATTCTGAGAGTCATGACATTTCAGAGAAGAAAGATCTTTGACACAAACCATCCAAACCCTTCATGTAACGCCAGTGGAAACTGAGTTCCAGAGAAATTAAAGGACTTGGCCCCAGTAACACAGCTGGCTGGTGACCTTGCTAGAAATAGGACTGCACCCTCATTTCCAGTTCAGTTCTCTTTCCAAGACACACAGCATTTCAATGACCTTGCCCTTCAAGAACTCCAATTAGCACAATAGTTAAGAAATAACTATAGTGTGAATTATTTTCTTGAACTTCTCCCATCTTATGAAATCATGTGATCTATAAAAGCTTATTGTTTTACCAATTTGAAGGAAAAATCAAGGGCAAGGTCAATGGTGGCAAATTTGCACTTAAATTACAACTAGCAAAAATAAATGTTAAGCTAATATGAGATCTTCACTGTTGTTCTCACTAACAGTGAAAATCTCATATTAGACTAGGTCATATGACGGCCACACACTCCACCTCCCTTCATTTATGAAAGCCCTCCGGGTTTTTCTCTTAGCTTGCTGAAGTTAGACCAGGCTGGCTAATTGATGCTAAAAACATATTTGCCTACTTAATTCAATAGTTAATGACTAAGAAAACAGTCCATTATTAAGATCCCTGCATTTAATATCTCTCATTTGCATTCAAATTATTTTTTAAGTTGAAGGAAGTTTGAGGGGAAAAGTGGATAAAAGCCTGGCTTCGTTCTTAGAAAACATTAAGCCTAGAGGATCCCTTGGACTTTCAGGCATGATAAAGAAAAACAGGTACTGTCTAATGCAGCCATCTGGACCCAAATGGTCCCAGTTAGAAGAGGCATGTATAATTAGAAACAGTCCGTGCAGAATAGTGTAACCTGATCAGTAGCAAGGACCTGAAAGATGTGTGCTTCTCTCATATCTGATCAGGAAGCTACCGTCCACTGTCCAGGGTCTGGACCTTTAGGCAGCCCCATTCTCGCTCCGTGGTTTGCTCACAGAATTGCTAACCACACAAGGTTAACCACACAAGGTAATCTACATGCTTCCCAGTTTCGCATCTAACCTGCTTCTGTTAAGAGATCTCTCCCAGTCATCACTCACTGGAAGATCTGAGTAACCTGGAACTCCTTGGGAATGATGTTGAATGAAAATCTGTTTAATATTTCCACGGAACTCAGTAGTAAAGCCCTAGCCTCCTGATTTTTAACCCTGCAGGAGTAATGAGTGGTCAGTTAGATATTATCTGTGCCCACGAGTGAAACAACTCCGACTGCACTAAGTTGCTAGGGAAGAGGCAGGGGATGAAGATTTAAATTAAAGGTAACTCAAACACATTTATGTCATTTACCTCACACTCAGCCCAGAGTGGGAGGAACCTCAGTCGTTTGTGTCCTGGTTGCAGACTCATGCAAAAGAGATGCCTGGTGTCATTCCGGAGTGAGCCTCACACTGAGAAACCATGCTGTTCATGGGGCAGGTCTGTGCCCCAAGCCATAGGCGGATGCCCGTATCCCGCTGCTGACATATGGTGCCCCGTCATTAGCCAGATGGTAGAAAGGCTGGAAAGGACCTGAGCACACATGAATTATCTAACCTGGGCTGTGGGAGGCTGTTAGGAGAGGCTGGGCGGAGATCAAATCTGGTGTGTGGCTGTGGAAGCCTGAACAGGAATTCTAAGATGGGGCTCAAGGTTAGCACGGATGAACCTCTGTCATCTGAATCACCTCAACCACCCGCCCCCTCTACTTATGTGTTGGAAGGCAGTTCCAATGTCCCTAGCTTCCCTCTGTGCCCAAAGAAACATCGAGGTTCAGAAGAAGAAATATTTGCAGTACCTAAAATTAGAATATATTCTGAGATAGTCTTATGGCTCAAACTACCTCACTTGATATTTTTTTTAATAGGGAAGGTTTGTTTAGAGTCAGAGTTCATTGGATGAGGCTTGACCAACCTTAGAAGGTGCAGGGTATGTCTAGTACCTTGGAATTATACACAAAATGGTGCAAATAGGATTTCATGCTCATCTTTCCAAGAAGAGGGTATATGTCTTGTCAGAGAACATCATAGGGGGGCACCTGGGCGGCCCAGTTGGTTAAATATCTGCCTTTGGCGCAGGTCATGATCCTGGGGTCATGGGATCGAGTCTCACGTTGGGTTCCTTGTTCAGTGGGGAGTTGGTTTCTCCCTCTCCCTCTGCCCCTCCTCCTGCTTGTGTGCTCTCTCCCTCTTTCTCTCTCTCTTAAATAAATAAATAAACTCTTTAAAAAAAAGAAGTACCTCAAAGATCTGCAATACCCAAAATGTTTTGTAGCCACTGGTATAGAACCCAGGGAACCCAGCCTTTCTAATCATGGCAGAAAGTATCCTGAAAGATCATTACATGAAGTAGATGTCAGGTAACTTAGGGCCTGTGTTTTGCCTGGCCCTTGGGTACTTATGTCACCCCTCAGCTGGCCAAGGGCACATTGCCTATCATGTTCCAGAGATAAGTAGCTAACAGTAGGTAGGAAATGACCTGATTTCTAGTCCACATTCTGCACTGGCCAGCAGCATAGCATTGAGTAATTCACCTTCATGTTTTTATTTCAGTTTCCCAATCCGCAGAATGGGGAAGCTGGACTGCATTTCTGAGGCATCCCTCGCTGAGGACATGACAGACTATATATGAAGTCCATGATGTGGCTCCTGTCTACGGAGAGGTTATGGGAGAGAAGTGGTCTGTTATTAGGAGCTAGTTCATTTTTCTGTCTTATAAGCCAAGCTGTATGCTTTAAGACATGTTGGATTTTGCAATCCATAGAAGAATTAGAAGAAAACAGATGCATCCAAGAGGAAAACCATCACTTGTGGGTAGCATTGAGATCTAGTGATAGGTTAATGTGCTAGTTAGGGCTGAAAACCAAAGATCACATATTTAAGATTATAATGGGGTACTTGCTCTATGGTTTCTGATTTGGAAATATTGCTCATAAATCTCTCTTCCCACCTCTAATCTCCAGTTCTGCTCTTAGCAGAGAATATATATTTAGATTTTTGATCCTTGCATCCAGTTCTTAAGGGACCAATTGCTAATTTGGCATATTAGTGTTCTCAATTAGGTCTCCTGACTTTTTCACCCCAGTCTCCAAAAGAAGTATTTGAGTCCTTCCATCAAAACTGGATCCCATCCTTCTCATCTCCTCCATTTTCCTACATGTCCCATGGCCAACAGTCTCTGCCACTCTCATACCCCATGGGATCCATGAGTGAAGGGTCCAACTCCTGACTTCGGCTCAGGTCATACCCCATGGGATCATGACCTGAGCCGAAGTCAGGAGTTGGACCCTTCACTGATTGAGCCACCGAGGGGCCCCAACCCCTCTTCTAATGATGCCCTGGAATGATTTTGAGAAAGAACTTGAGGTTCTCCACATCAACTCTTCAAATCCTGAGCACATGAACAGTGATAACATCTGGGTGCAGAAAGCTTAGTGCCATTGTGGCCAGAGAGTGTTTCCTGCTAAATCTAGGGAGAACGGCCCCTCTGGGAGGCACGCTCCAGTTCTGCATCTGACTAAGGAGTAATGACAGCCTTGCATTTGGAAAATATCCCTGTAATGACATCAGGATTCTTAAAAACTGCCTTTGGGGAACATATAAATTAGCGTTGTAGTTAGATGCACAGTACCTTAAGTACAAAGAGGAAGACTTTTTTTATTCTTTTAAAATCCACCTAATGAATAGCAGGGCTAGAATGACCTTTGCTGAGGAGATGTTATAGTAGTGACACTTGGCATCATTTTAAATATTGACTTCAAGGTCAATTTTGATCTGTTCAACTGTGATTTATTATAGATAATGTCAGGAGGTTCGCAGTGTGAGATCACCTTCATCTAGGGTTTCTCAAATATATATGAGAAAAGCTGGAGGCAAGCCACTTCTCTTTTGTGCATATTCACAAGGTGCACTAGCCTAGAAAAGACTCTACGAAGTCCCAAAGTGAAATAATTTGTAAACTTTTTTATTCCCCTAAACTTATTTGGTAATAAAACCCTTTATGCACAATGTCTATTTATAGCCTAGAGAACTATGGTTCAGAGGACACATCCTGGATAAGAATGTTGCTTCTGTTTATCCATGCAAGTTGAGCAATTTATTTATAAAAAGATAATTTGTTCCCTAAATATTTCATGTATTCATTATACATGAATGGGAGACAGTAGTCTCCCCACTTATCATAGGGGCTATGTTCCAACAGCCCCAGTGGATACCTAAAATCACAGATGTTACCAAACCCTATATATGTTGTTTTTTCCCTATACATACCTATACTAAAGTTTAAATAGAAATAAGGCACAGGAAGGTATTAGCAAGAATAAAAAAATTATAACACCATTCTATTGATTTAAGATGACAAAACACCTATGTGATGATATGAAGTGAGGTAAATGACATAGGCATTATGGCGTAGGGGTAGGTAAGCTTCTGATGATATGGTGGGGGGTTCATTTGCTTCTATACCACAGTTGACCACAGGTGATCAAGATCACAGAAAAAGGAACCACAGATAAGGGGAGACTACTGTATTACAAGCCAATAGCCTAATATGCCGTTATATTATAAACCAATAACACACAATATAATAAACAGATGAAATATTTAGGGGGACCGATCATGGTAAAGCTGTTATCTAATATCATCTATAATTGAATATTTACATTCACACCTTTAAAAGGCCAGTTACTCAAAAATACATTTTGTAAAAGATTTTATTTATCTATTTGAGATAGAGTGAGAGTGAGAGAGGGCATGAGCAGGGGAGGGGGAGGTGCAGGGGGGAGGGAGAAGTTGGCTTTCCACTGAACAGGGACCCCAATACAGGGCTCGATCCCAGGAACCCAGGATCATGACCTGAGCCAAAGGCAGACCCTTAACTGACTGAGCCACCCAGGCGCCCCCAAAATACATTTCTTTATAAGTTAAAGTTATGTTGCTGGTGCCCTTCAGTCCTTATTTTCCAGTGGCTCTTTCCCCAGTAACCTCTTGAGAAACTTCTGACAGGTGACAGGGTCACCTATTGGTCACTGACATTTTCTTGTTACACCTTATTCAAAGAGGTATCAAACAAATTAAACCGAAAAAACTCTTTGTCACAATCATCTTCACATGCTGGGTGGTCCAAGCGATCTCTCCCTCACAGGTTCTTTCAAAATGCTATTAGGAATGCCCAGGTGGTAGAGTTTGTTAAGTTTCTGACTCTTGGTTTCAGCTCAGGTCGTGATCTCAGGGTTGTGAGATCAAGTTCTACACAGAGCTCCATGCTGAGCGTGGCATCTGCTTGAGATTCTCACTGCCTCTCCCTCTGCCCTTACCCCTCATGCTCTCTCTCTCTCTCTCTTTCAAATAAATAAATCTTTTTAAAAAATGCTATTGGGGTGCCTGGGTGACTCAGTCAGTTAAGTGTCTGCTTTCAGCTCAGGTCATAGTCCCAGCGTCCTGGGATCAAGTTCCGAGTCAGGCTCCCTGCTTCTTCTCCCTCTGCCTCTCCCTCCGCCTGCCACTCCACCTGCTTATACTCTGTCTCCCTCTTGCTCTGTCAAATAAATAAATAAAATATTAAAAATAAAAATTAAAAAATGCTATTAATCTCCCAGAAGTTCTAGATCAGAGTGTTGTCTTCCTGCCACACGTTGGGCTCTAGGGAAAAAGTACTCAAATACACATGAATACAACACACTCTGATCACTTCCGGATAAATATGTACTTATAAATATTTACTGATATAGTGCAAAGAGACTACTTAAGTCCGAGAGCATGTGGAAGGAATAATAAAAAAGGTTGATGTTATGCAGGGAATTTTCTTACTCCTTTTTTAAGAAAGAGGAAACTGAAGCCGAGAGTTTGGAGAATATTCAGGTAAAAAGATGGGAATAAGCCCCGACTCTGACTTCCTTTGGGGTCACATACGTGCTGTAATTTGACTCTGGTCTTGGTATGTTTTGCTTCAATTTTCAGGAGAGTCAGATGGGGGAATTCCCCTGCTTGGGGTTGGCTGGATCTTGTGTCAGCTCCTCTTATCAAATTAGCTATGGCTGGAGGGGGCATTCAGGACCGTGAAGGACAAACCTGGGTGACCATGCCTACCTCTTCAGTATATGCTTTGAGTTCGCACCAAAAGAAAATTCTTCATGGCTTTCTGAGAAGGTGGTATAGGCTGTACAGGCTTGCTCCAATCTAATTTTTAAAAAAGATTTTATGTATTCATTTGAGAGAGAGAGAGAGAACGAGCAGGCACGAGTGGGAAAGGAGAAGAGGGAAAGGGAGAAGTAGACTCCTGCTGAGCAGGGAGCCTGATGTAGGGTTCTATCCTGGGACTCCCGGACCATGACCCAAGCCCAAGGCAGACACTGAACAGACTGAGCCACCCAGGTGCCCCTAGCCCTGCTCAAACCTTCTGCCATTCTTAGTAAGTTTGATTCTCATAAGCTTGCCCATAGCTCTATTTTTCAGGCAAGAATGAAAGAGCTGGGTCTTAAATATGGAAGAGTCTGGTAACTTTTCTGAACTCAAGAGGAATTAAAAAAAATGGGTTCTAAAATTTTAATGTTTGTTGATGAAACTGATCACTTTTCTCTAAGAGCCACTATTTTAATCTGAGAATATTTCTATTTCCCCCATTTTCTCAATTATTTGAATTGTTAACTTTGTAAGATGATTGGAAAGTACTAAAGACAAAACATGAAAAAAAATCTGCTGACATTATCCAAATAGTTTATAAAAGATTATTTGTAGACCATCCCCAAATGAGGTTATATTAGGAAAACAAGGGGGAATAAAGACTAAAATATGGTAAATTGCATGTATTAATTAGAACTCTTGGTTACACAGACAGAAGAGCAAATAAAATTAACTTAGGTGAACAGTAGAATGTATTACAAAACTACTGGATATCTCATAGAAACTAAAGATGCAAATCAGGAACAGTCAGAATCCAGGGTTTGAACACAATCAGGACTCTCTGATCCTCTGGCTGCTGTCATTTGGTCAGAAGTCCACTTCTAGACTAACCGAGATGACCAGCTGAGTCGAAGAACTGTATGAATGGAGAGGGGGGAGGGTGAATGGGAAGATGGTACTGTTTTCCCAAGAAGTAAAAAGAGTATTTAACAAAACAGAGATGTCCAAATAAAAAAGAGAGAGAGAGAGAGAGAGAGAGAGAAGCAAGACAACAAGAGAAAATAGTTTAAGTTCTTGAATATTTAGAAATGAAGTCAGTTTTAAGGATCAAGTATTCTCCTCTATTTTAAGGGAAAACTCCTTCACTCAGGGACATAATTTGAAAGATGTACCAACAAATGGTAAGCTTTCCATTGTGCAATAGACAGGTTTATTGTGCACTTGGCCCGTTGCGCAATGCTTAATTACCAATATTTATCGTGCACTCCTTATTCACAAAGTACTATTTTAGATACGAGGTGAGAGTTACAAAGATGAATGTGTCCCTCCCTCAAGGAGTTCACACTTTAGTTATCTGGAGAAGGAAAACAAACTATAATGACTATGTCATTCTAACATAAGGACCAAACACTTGTTAAAAAACAAATCCTGAACTCCTATTCCGTCATTTCCCCTAAAAAAGAATTTGTGGTCTTTTTTTAAAAAAAAGAAATGACGCTCTCTAAGGTGCATTACCACAATTTGGGGTCTGAACTAAATTTGCAATCTGCTAGATGTCCTCAATCATACCTTGCATACTGATCACATAGACATACCACCTGTTTTAGTTGAAGACAATTAAGTAAAAATTTTTCCTATGTCTGTTTCTCACTCACCTCTTGGGTAAAGACCAGTGAGGAAAAGGGAAAGTAGGTTTGTTTTTATAAGTGATGTAACTGTGCTTTTATTTATTATTATTGTTATTATTTTCAAGTCTGGTTTGACTTATGATTTTCCAGTCTGGTCGGGCAAGTTCAGAGGATTGAGTTTGGCTGGAGAGCCGGTTTGGAGGGCAGACACCAGCAGGTGGCGCTTGTCTCCTCCGACGGGATTAGAATGCTTTACTCCGCCTAGAATCCTGTACGAATTAAGGGCGACTGGGCATGCAGGCCACGCAAATGACATAGATCATGTCGTACTTTAGTGCCGAGTCCATGAAGTCACCAGTTCCTACCTTCCTGCTCTACCATTTGGAAGACCGGCTCGTCTACCAGCAGGGGTGTGGTATTTTCCTACCTGTATCCTCTTCTCTCCTAGCCAACTTGCTCGTAGTGATGGTCAAGACGGTTATCCGCAGAAATGGAGGCTCTAGAGAGTTGGAGCTCCGTCCTGCGAAGGGAGTGGGGTTTTATCAGTCTTCAGCTGGTCTGCCCTATTCAGATGCTCTGTCGCTGTGTCTGGGCAGAACGTGAATTTGCTTACGCATCAGTCCCCATGTCCTTTGGGGGCAAGAAGCGGCACGAGGATACTTTGATGGGACCTGTGCGTAGGCTCAAAATGTGCTGAGTTACTGACTAGTTGGGGTCACTGGTTTTCTTACTTCTCTCTGTACCACTCAACTTTGGGGCTTAGCCAACCATAGCCAGCCCCTCTCCCTCATGGGCCAGTGGATTCTGTCCACCATCAAAACTACCATCTTTTTCAAAGTCCTTCCTTTCTGCCTTTACAGCACCCCCCCCCCGATCGCTCAGAATATCTTCTGCTCTACTCCTATTTGGCTCTTCGACCTAGGGTCCAGCCCGAGACTATACAGAAGGAGGGCAACCCTACAGTCTGAGGGCTATAGGTTCTCGCTGCCTCTGACTGCATGGGTGACCTCAGACAAGTTGTGTGTGTGTGTGTGTGTGTGTGTGTGTGTGTGTGTTTGTTTGTTTTTTAACTTCCTCTGTAGTCTGGGGAAACAGTTTTTCCGCTCATGGGATCCCTGGATTAATGAGATAATTAATGTAGACACCACTGGTTCATTGCCTACGCCCAAATGCCAGGGGTCTGATCCCACAGTGAAAACCTGCCTCTTGGGGGAACTGTGGGTCCAAAAGCCAATACAGTTCGCAGAATTGAGATAACCTGTCACCTCCTCTTGAACTCACTGTATTTCAAACCCCATCTATTGCCTCGTTGACGTCTTCTCAGACCCTCTAAAACCTCTTGTCCCCCCAAATGCCCTGGACAGCAAAAAGAACCCAGAGGTCTTCGGCGTCTAAACGAAGGTCACCCCGGTCATAGGGTCCGGCCCCCGACGTATCCCCCGACTGCCAGGCGGAGCGCAGCGAAGCCGCGGGGGCCAGCCCGGTTCCCTCCCGCGGGGAGGAAGGCTCAGGGCTGGACTGACAGCTTGGGGTAGGAGGAGGAGAGAGCAGGCGGCGCCGCGGAGGAGGGGAGAGCCGCGGAGAGGAGGGAGCAAGGGCGGGAGGAGACACATGCGCGCTGCCTGCCGCCGCCGCCGCCGCCGCCGCCGCAGTGCTTAGCTTCCCGGGGACAGGAAACCTTCGAGACCGAGCCGCCACTGCCGCCTCCCCGACTGCCCCCCATTCCGCGCGCCTGCCACACCCTCCTCCCCTTCTTCCAGTATTTTCCGGTGGGGCACTGCAGGGACTCGGCCCGCGCGGCAGTCTCCCCCTCCCGGGGGAAAGCTGTGACCCCCCCCGCAGGAGCGGCGGGGCGGGGTGGGGGGGCCCGGGAGAAGATGGCGACGCCGGGAAGCGAACCCCAACCATTCGTCCCTGCCCTCTCGGTGGCTACTCTGCACCCACATCATCATCCCCACCACCACCACCATCAGCACCACGGAGGAACCGGAGCCGGCAGCGGGGTCGGGGGAGGAGGAGGCGGCGGCGGCGGCGGCGGGGGCTTCAACCTGCCCTTGAACCGGGGGCTGGAGCGCGCGCTAGAGGAAGCGGCCAATTCCGGGGGGTTGAACCTCAGCGCCAGGAAACTGAAGGAATTTCCCAGGACCGCGGCCCCCGGGCACGACCTCTCGGACACGGTGCAGGCAGGTGAGAAAGGGCCGAGGGGCAGGCAGTGGGTGTGGGTGAGCAGCTGTCGCGCCTTCCCCTCGCCGCGGCCAGTCGGATCCGGCTTCGCGGGGGGTCCTCTGGCGGGTGCTTTCCAGAGTCAGAACACGCGTGGGCGTGGGAGAGGCGGGCGCCGCGGAGGGCAAGGTGGCCCCCGCTTGGCGAGAGTACCGGGGTGCGCCGGGCCGCGGCGTCCGCGAGCGCGCGAGTCTCCGGCTCCCCGCCCTGCAGCGGCCGCGCCAGGGAAGTGGCGGCCGGGCCGGGAGTCGGGGGCGCGCGGTGCAAGTGGGAGGTTTGGGGCGGCTGTGTCGGCTTCCCGGGCCTCGGGTGTGTGCTTCCGACCCGGGCAAAGCCCGGTTCGCGCCAGGCGTCGCCTGTCCGGACGGGGAAGCCGAGACAAAGGTGGCGCGCCCGGGGCCGACCCGAGGGCAGCTGCGTGGTGCAGCTAGGCCCCCTCGCGACATCAGCGAGCGGTCGGGCAACTTGGTGCGGACTGCGAGGAGGTGCCAGCCTTCCTCTCCTGCGCCTGTGCGAGGGGAGAGTCGCTGCCGTTGTCACCAATTCGAATGGGCAGCCACTTCGTCGGCTCGGCTCCCGCGTTCCTTGCCTTCAGCTAGCCGTCCACATGGTTCGGTCCTACCGCCGAGGTTCCCTGGTTCTCAGTAACCCGATCTTTGCGGGGGCCCAGGAGGGGACGGCATGGCATATTAAAAGAAAAGTAATTAAAGCGAGCCGGTTTTCCTGTGTGAACCCGACAAGTTGTAACTCGCGCCAATGAGCAGCCAGCTCTTTCAAGTTATGTCATGTATTGACATATTTCGGAGACGTCTGCTTTCTCTTTGGTAGTTGGGGTTACGGGAGCGGGATCTATAAACAGGAAGGAGGCTGGTGGAACTCGATTTGGGCCTTGGGATCCTTGCAGAACTGCCTTGGTTTCCGACCATCCGGTTCACCTCCCCCCGGGGGAGGGTTTGTATCTTGGCAAGCGCCCAACATTTCCCAGCGCAGTGGGTGCCCCAATTTGGAACCACTGCCCAGACCTCCTGGCTGTCATCACCTCTTGGGCTGAGTGTCAGACCCCTTGGATACTGGATGGCTCAACTCTCAGTTCCAGATCTTCCAGTTTCCTCTCCTGGGGGAAGAAAGGGGGTTGGGCGAGGGAAGCAAGGTTTTTGGAGTTAGGTTTCCAGTGCTTTCTGTTTTCGACTTCAAGTCAGTAAACATCTTTGAGCGTCTTAATGAATATTTAGAACGAATCCCAAATTCGCTGGAGGTAAAAAAGGGCCCTATAGGGTCATTAAACTTTGTGGCTTGGATTAGGGGTAGTCAGGAATCGTCAAAAAGGAGGGAATTTCCAGAGTTGAAGTCTCAGCAGCTGGCGAGTCTCTTGATAGGACCTCTTAGTTACATTTTCTCAAGTGGAAGTTATTCCAAGAATTGCCTGAATCATTAGCTTTAAAAAAAAAAAAATTTGTTGCTAAGTTCTACTTCCCTTTTGCCATAGAGAATACCAGGGACTATAGTAAGATTGGGTAGGACTGCGGGAAAGGGAGCTGTTGACGAATTATATATGTTTGTAGGGTCAGTGTTGGGTAGAGGGGTTTGAAAGTTGTTGGTCCACTCAGTTATGCAGACGTTTATTTCCCAAATTGAGTGAATTTGGGAATTGGTGGGTCTGCTGTGCTGGCATTTCTTTGAGACCTGTGCTTTTAAAAGCAGGGACCACCTTTTTTCAGTTAAGACCTTGCCACGTGAGGTAAACGCTCCACAATATTCCTATTCTCCTCTCTTGCTTGGTTGTGGTGAACTTAGGTTGTGAGTTTTGTCAGTTTTTATTTGTGACCCTTCCTTGTATGTGTTTAAGGTTCAGGGAATTCTAACGAATTAAAAGTCAGAATCTTAACATCAGTTTCCCAACAAAAAATGCAATATTAGTTATGGGCTAGGGGATGTCACCAATGTTTGTAGAAATGTAGGACAACTTGGAAAAGGTAAAGTGTATTTAAGGTAGCTAGCAATTTCACGGGAAATGTGAGTACCCTGCCGTGTTCCAGAGTGGCTTCTGCAAAACTTCTTTGCTTCAGGTCAAAAGCTGGCTGTAAACCAAATGTATTCTGCCCTTTGTTCTGAAGAAGTAATTACTGATCACTGTTCTTTATTTGGAGGAGCAAAAATAAAAATAAAACAAGAGTTAAATCACCCCCCAGTTTGCACAGTGTTGATGTTTCCTGCATATGAAGAGTTCTGGCAAAGTGCAGAGTATGAGGAGTAAGACATATGATAAAGACAGTGGTTTCTCCTGGTTAATATTTAGTTTAGAGTTTACAGAAGTTTACAGAAAAGCTCTTAAAATCAGAATGGCCCATGAAGATTCTTAAAGACCTGAGATGTAAAGTGCACTTTTTCATAAAACAGGGAGTGACACAGAAAGCTTTTTCTCACTGCTCAGTTGTATAATTCAGGCCATTCGGTAAAAGTAAACTCTTCCGGCTGCCACCTGTGCAGACCGCCACTCTTGGGCAATGTAACTTACCTGAACAGAGTTGAAAAGTGAGATGTAAATGCGGAAACATAGAGGCGGGGGCCGCTCAGGAAATGTCTAAATTCTATCACTAAAATGCATACATATTTTTCACAGGGTAAAAAAACCCCAAAACTCGCAAGTCTTTGCTCATAGTGCCTCAGGCCCAAAGCCTATATTTTGCTTATATTTGAGTCAAACTAATCTTGTCAGGGTCCAGCCTTTTTGAAGGTGAGAAGGTTCGGAAAGACTGACTTAATGCAGGTGTGGTGGCACAAGTGACACTGAATGGGAGAAGCGTGAAGAAAAGAGCCATGATAAGCCCTTGGTGTGTTCACTTTGCAGGGTGCCAAGTACTTTATCTGCATTTGCCCGCTCATTCCTCACTGGAAGCCTATTCATATCCTCATTTATGTTTGGGGAGGTTGCAGTTAAGAGTCAGGTAATAGGCTCAAGGTCATACCCCTACTTAGATGGTGAAGCAGTGATTGGACCCTGACGGTTTCACTTTGGCTTTTATGTTCTTGACCATGTTCCTGTGAAGCAGAGAAGAGGTCAAGAGGAGCGGAATCTGAGAGGCTGTTTGGGGGTTCAAGCAACCAACATTCATTCCTCAAGAACATGCTAAGTGCCAGGCACTGTTTCAGGCACCGGGAATCATCAGAGAATTCCTGTATCACTTCATATGGAGTTTCCATTCTATCTGGAGGGGAATGGGGAGGGAAAGGAGGAAATTGATTTTGCAGAATGAGTTGGAAGATTTACAGGATAAATATAATACTTTGTTTTAGAAAGACACATGCTGCCTGGATTTAAGGTGACGTGAGGTAGCTTATAACAACAAGAGCACAAAGGATGACGCTTAAGAAATAGAAACTGATGCATAAGATTGGGTCTGATAAAAAGAAGTACACACGTGCATCAAGAAAGCAAACTTTTCTTTTTTTTAGTGCTGATTTATTAAGTGTGTCATTTTGGGATGAAGAAGTTCAAGGTGGTGTGGAATAAGACTGAGAAAAAGCAAATTGAAAAGAGGAGTAAGAAACGAGAGTAGAGTGTCTGTCTCAGATTGATTGCAGTAGGTGCTAGAAAATAAAAAGGAGGGCGCCTGGGTGGCTCAGTGGGTTAAGCCGCTGCCTTCGGCTCAGGTCATGATCTCAGGGTCCTGGGATCGAGTCCCGCATCGGGCTCTCTGCTCAGCAGGGAGCCTGCTTCCTCCTCTCTCTCTGCCTGCCTCTCTGCCTACTTGTGATCTCTCTCTGTCAAATAAATAAATAAAATATTTTAAAAAAAAAAAGAAAGAAAGAAAATAAAAAGGAAGCCCTTGGACTTGATGCACAGACAGTTGGTGAGAACTGGTCCCATTAAGGAGAGGGTGGAGGGGCACCTGGGTGGCTCAGTAGGTTAAGCGTTTGCCTTTGGCTCAGGTCATGATCTCGGGGTCCTGGGATTGAGTCCTGCATCGGGCTCCCTGCTCAGCAGGGAGTTTGCTTTTTCTTCTGCTCCACCTCCCTCCATTGTTCTCTCTCTCTCTGTCTCTCAAATAGATAAATGTCTTAAAAAAAAAAAAAAGAAAGAAAGAAAAGAAAAAAACAAGAAGAGGGAAGAGTGTATCATGGCAGTGTCTTTTTGAGGTGGCTGGAAGCAGGAAAGAATGTACGGGAAATGAAGAGCCTACCCAAACAGGAATATAGAAGTCTGGTGTAAAAAAAATGCTCACTGTGGTCCCGTATATACCCGAGTGGAAGGTATAGGAGATTACAAGGTGAAGATAAGATGGGAATGCATGAGAAGGTAAGTAATAGTTCAGGAAGTCCAGGAGCCTCAAAGCAGGTCAAGCTGAGATGCTGAATTGCACAGATAGACAGTGTCTGTGAAATTAAAAAAAAAAAAAAGGGGGGTCTTTTCAGTTAAGCTGGCTAGGAAAGACTTTCATAGCATAGGCATGGTTTGGGTCAGATTTTACAGGATGGGTTAGTTTTGGATAGAAGTGCCCAGGGACATTCTGTGGTTGGTAAGATGTTTCTGAGATATAGGTGAGAACCTGATGGCCTGAGATCTGTGAATAAAACAGAAAGAGAGGCATTTAAGCCTGTGCCTCTGGTCAGATCCTGCCTGCCCACTATCACCATGTAATGACGTCATAGAGACTAGGGCTCTTAGGACCTTTTATTTGAGACTCTGGAGATGGCTGAGGCCTGGGACTTGTCAGTCTGTGGGACTGACACCCGAGTCTGTCTGAGCTAGCTCCCTCAAATGTCTATGCAGATTCAAAGAATCTTCTTGGAGATTTGTGGGCAGGCTTATCTGCTGAATGCTGATTTTCCCCACCCCATTCCCATCCTATAGCAACTGAATCCTTGGGATGTTAGCAGTCTTTAGTCATCAGAATTCATACAGAACTTGATAAAGTAATCTATGTGTTCTCAAAAACATGTTCTGTTCCATAAACTGAGAGTTTTCATTACAAATGTGATGAAACTTTTGAAATCATGTGGCTCCTTAAAACTTATGTTCTTTTATAGTGATACTTAGTTTCAGATTATTTTTCTGCTATTGAATTAAATTTGTTAATTATTGCCATACCTATCATTTATTATGGTCATTAATATGTAAATGTCTACATTTATGACATGTATCTTCAATCCTTTTCCATACATAAATGATCAGTCACAGCCTTTCCTTCCTATTTTTTTTTAAAGATTTTTTATTTCTTTGACAGACAGAAATCACAAGTAGGCAGAGGCAGGCAGAGAGAGAGGAGGAAGCAGGCTCCCCGCTGAGCAGAGAGCCCGATGTGGGGCTCCATCCCAGCACCCTGGGATCATAACCTGAGCCGAAGGCAGAGGCTTTAACCCACTGAGCCACCCAGGCACCCCCTTTCCTTCCTATTGTTATTTTTTCTTCTGTTGATCAATTCCTAAGGTGTAGAAGTCTTCTAAGGTGTAGAAGACTTCTAATGGTGAAAGCTTTTAGAATATCGAAAACTCAGTATACATGGTGGCTCAGGGTCCTGTCCAGATCTGCTTCATCTGTGTGTCTGTGTATATAGCAGAAGCTGTCTCCACAAACACCCTGTTATTCTCAGTGCTTGCACTGTGGGCCGCTCTTTATTGAGAGGCAGGAGCACACTAATCAAGTCTCTAGAATAATAGCATACAATTATAGGCCACAAAACCTCTGGGAATTTTTGGCCTGTGCTGGTTTATAAAGAAACAGCCCAGGGTTTGACCTTCATCATCGGGATGATTCTTCTGGATTGTTTGTTGGTCACTGCGACATCTTAAATTTGGTTTTTGGTGAGTGAAGGTCATTAAGCCACAATTTGGCAGACCCCAAATTTAAAATTTTTAATTTAAATTATTGATTTAAAAAAATTTCGAGTTCCCTTGCAAACTTAAATTTTTTCATGCTGTGGTTTAGTAACTCTCTGGTGGCAAGCATTTGAAAGGTAGATCCCTTTTGAAGTCTGTTAATCTTTTTTTTTTTTTTTTAAAGATTTTATTTATTTATTGACCAGAGAGAGAGAAAGAGAGAGATCACAAGTAGGCAGAGAGGCAGGCAGAGAGAGAGGGGGAAGCAGGCTCCTTGCTGATCGATGCGGGGCTCGATCCCAGGACCTTGGGATCATGACCTGAGCCAAAGGCAGAGGCTTAACCCACTAGCCACCCAGGCGCCCCTGAAGTCTGTCAATCTTGATCAATTCACAGGTCAGTGTCCTTTTACTGTTGTTGTTCTTCTGATGTGTAGGGAGACTTTCTCTATCCTCTTATTCAACTTCATCATTACTTGTTTTTAAACATAAGTTTTTCCCCTGTTTGTGTGTACTTTTCTATTTTTTCCTTTATATCTATCCATATAAACATACATAAGTACAAAATATGCAAAATAGAGAAATGTACATAAAAGTATAGATAGGTAGGAGGATAGTTAGATGACAGATAGTTAGATAAGTAGATGTTTTGCGTTTAGAGGGCCAGCATTTATTCTTTTACTTTCTCTCCTGAGTCACTACCAGGCATAGACAGAGTATATTTTTCCAGAGACTTGGTAATTTAAATGATTGAAATGCTATTAATTCTACTTAAGGTGGCTGTGGGTTCATCAGTCTGACCACATAACTTGCACTCTTATCTAAGCCTCACAAAGACCTGTTTGTGACACTACTTTCCAGATTTGGTTTAGTTCTTTGGAAAATTAGGGTTCTGTCTTACAGAGACATCAGGGAAACTGCCCTGGGTTGAGATTTGGTAAGGCCCCGGATTTGTGAACAATTTCAGTGATTGAGTCAGTTGTTGGGATTAAGGTAATTTGGGGTTAATTACAGAGATTATTTCAAGGTATTATAATAATCTATCATAAAAGGTTTAAGGATCTAAGGCACAAAACCCAACTATATTTACATATTTGATGCCTTCATTTATGTGTAGCCTATAGGAAGCCTAGAGGCTTCTGTTACTGATACTCCTGGTTTTTGTTGCTGCTGTTTCATGAAAATTAATTCCTGAATTTGCAGTTACTCTATTTCATATGGACTTTTTTTCTATATGATATGAATTGTTTAACCAAAAGGGAAAAAAAAAAAGGTCAGAATTCTAAGTAAGCCTTAGTTCAGGAAAACTAGGTCTACGCATGGAGACAAGCTTGAAGCACGCCTATGTTTTCTTCATCTTAATTGAAGAGTTCAGTAGTCTTGCTTCCATCTACTATAGTAAGAAGTCATGCATTTGGAAACCATCTGTTCCCACAAAGTAATTCAAAAATAAAGTGAGATTGTTTACATGAATAGAAAGTCGACGAACTGTGAGAATTTGGCTTTTCTTGCTTACTCCAGCAGTGCAGGGGTGGGGAGGGCTTTTATCCTCAGATTGCTCTCTGTTCATAGTTTCTCCCCACCCTCTTCCCCTTAACCAGTCACAGAGGAGGATTTAGGTGGATGGGGGGAGGGGGAACAATTATAGAAGAATGTTTGATTGCCATAACAGAAATGTTAGGTGTTCTTGCATGATGAGAAATTATTGCTCCTCTGTTAATATGCTGTTGGTTTACGGTTCCCAAAACCCTTCCAGAACATTTTTGTCACCAGCATCAAGCTCTATGGGTTTGGAATCTTCTTTGATGTAGGCTTTTCTTTCTTTAGCTGTGTTTCCTCCCTCTTTTTTGCTGGAGGGGGCCCTAATACCTTGAGAGATTATCAGGGCCTGAGACCCCCAACCCAGTGAGTCTTGAATTTCCTCTTCATGTTGTCCCTGAGCAGACAGAAAGAGACCCCATCTCAGTTTTTTTAATCCTCTGGTTTCTCCCATGGCCTTGCTTTTGGCAGCTGACCCCTATAGTGCAAGACCCAAGGTTTTGCTATATAGCATATCCCTCTGGTATTCTTCCCGGTGTTTGATGTGATGCTGTCCAGTGTTAGGAGCAGCGCGAGTATGTCTGACCTGGCTCCATCAGCGAGGCTCTGATTCGACTTGTTACCTCTGCAGGCAACAGTGACTCGTTCGAAGGACATCAGCTGCAGACTGCCGGACTAGGCTTTCCTCTGCATTGCCTTCATTTTGCTTTTCCAGGTCATTTCCCTCGCTTCCCCCTCTTGCCTGCCCCTGACGGAGTCTGCCTCTCTCCCACTCTCATTTCTTCCAGTGCCCAGGCCAACTTAAAACACGCAGTCTCCCTGCCAGCCCTCCCTGCGGAGCTGAGCCCTGAATCAGGGATGCCCTCAGGGCACCTTTGCAGTATTTCTTTATGCCATTTTTGGTTAATGATTACCTTCTCCTTTGGTACTTTTCCCTTGTTTAGGCTGTTTCTGCCTTTACTGCCCTGGAAGGTCCGGCTAGGCAGGGTTTTCTTAATTTTCATAGGCACCCTCTGTGCCTGTCAGAGACAGCGTGAGGTCTCTGTCAGGGTGACTGCTGTGTCTGCCCTTGCCCACCCGCAGCCCCCCTGGAGGCTGTGTCCTTGTAATCCATCATCTCAGGTCTGACCAGGTAATGGGGATCCTGAGCCTCAGTGCCCTCCTCTGCAGAGTGCGAATGACAGGTGCTCAGAAGGGTTGTTACAAGGACAATGGTTATAAGGGCACTTAGAACACTGTCAAGTGCTTTCTTCCGGCCAGGTCCTGTTCCTCATGCTTTAGATGGAAATCCGTGTGTTAAATCTGTGTAGACTAGGTATCACCTCATTTGATTCTTGCCGAGGGTTCTGTTTCAACCACGGTAGGAACTTGCTAACCCCCGGCTCTTCTAGCTGTTACCTGGATTCCACTCAACCTCCCGTATCTGGTTCAAGCGCATCTGCTTCTGAAATGCCTTTCTTGATGACTGTGGCTTGAAGAGGGAGTTTAGACATCTAGAAAGCATCCGTTCACATCCCTCCCTTGTCTGAGGACTGAGAACCCGGAAGCACAGAGAGCTTAAGCTGCTTGACCAACATCACACAGCTGGGCCATGGGTAGGCTCCCGAGCCAAGGCAGAGTCTCACAGCCTCGCAGCAAAGGGCTGTTTCTGTGGAGCCCGGAAGCTACCCTGGCACAGATGGACGACCTCCCACCTTCCACAGAGTTCTCAGGTCAAACTCACCCAGACCAGCCATGTGGATGGTCCCTAAAAGAACAAAAAAATACTATGAAACCTTTAATAGCGTATGGTTTAAAGCCAGGGAGAATAAGCTATAAAACTAATCGCGGTTATAGATGAAACGTGTTAGTTGAGGATTTTACTGCATGTGGTTTGGGGGACATGCATGGGCCCCGGGTGAACTGGATTCAAAATACAGAAAGGCGGGCGTGTGGGGCATTCCCTGGCCTACAAACGGGAGGCCCGCAGCGGTCTTTCATTGCAGTGTTTTTCTTGGAATACCATTTCTTGTGGAAACAAAGCAGTAAGTGGTGGTTTGGTTCTCCCGCCAACCCTCTATTTAACCCTGACAGAGGTGGGCCTCCATATTATGGTAGTTTCTCATTGTTTCTTTGGAAAAATGCAGCGTTAGTTGTAACATGAAATTCTGAATCTGGAGATCTTGGCATCAGGCTGTGAACGAAGCTCCTGCCTCATGGGGAGAACTCTCTCCCCTTCATCCTTTCCGATTGATCGTCAGAAGGTTTCCACCCCTTCTCCAGGTCCCTCGGTCAGTGGGTGTCCCTTCCCACTGGTATGGGGACAAGGGTTGGCATAAGTCAGATGGTCCGGCTCTCCCTCTCCTCGAGGCCTCCATGCCGAGGAGGGGCTGGCCCAGCAGCTGTTGTTGGAGGGAGATGGGCAGGGCTTCAAACCCTTCTCTGTGAAATTTTATAAACATTTTTTTATAATTTTATAAACATTTTTTATAATTTTGTAAAAAATTTTTAATATATTATCTCCCTCAATTTGTTAATTTTAGAATTTGAAGCAAGTTCCTGAATCTCACGACCTTCAGGTTTGTAACTTGTGAGGAGGGAAAATACTCCTTACCCCTGAGGGCTGTGAGGATTCCTGAGAGAAGGTGCAGTGGGTCTGGCACACAGTGAGCCGTCAGTAGATGTCACTGGCCCTCATGGGTTCCTCTGGGATTATGCCATAGTTTTCTTCATTAAAAATAATTGTTGGAAATTGTTGGCATATTGTTAGTCTGGGGCTAAGAGGACATTAAGAGTAGTGGCTGAGTCTCAGTCCTGGCTTCCCCAGGACATGGTGAATGCTGAACCTCTCTGTGCGTCAGATCCTCCCCTGCCCCGCAGCATAAAATGAGGGTAACAATCATAGGATTATTGTGAGGAGTAAGTAAATGAATATATGTCTAAAGCGTTTAGTTCAATGCCTGGCATTGACCTTTGCCATCATTACTATATTTCACTATCTTTAGGAAACAGATTCAATTTTATAAAGCACACACACAAAAAGCCACCTAAATTCCTGGAAATTTTGTGACATTACAAAATGATTTTAATACTCAGAAAGATTGAGTATACATGCTTTCGGTGTGTGTAAGCATTACCAATAGTCTCTGACAGTCTTTGGAAGGGCATAGAGTAGGTGTACTTATTATTCCAGCTCTAAATATTCTGAGCTGAATTACATGTGAGGAAACCCAGACTAGAGGGTGAAATGGTTTTCCTTGGGTTATGTTGTTAGCGGGTGGTTGAGCCTGGGAACCAGGCCTTTCTGAGCTTTTAGGTGATTTCCATTCAGTCTTTAATATAACAGCCTTCTTAGGTCTGATTTGATTTTACCAGGATGGAGAAGTCCTGAGGGGGACAAGCCTGATGAGAAGAATGGGTGATTCTGAATCCTGATTGGGTTCAGGATTCTCCCACTGAAGGATGGGGAACCATATACCAAGGCTACACTATGTATCGATGCCAAGAGTCTAGGACCCAAGGCTTTTTTTGGTCTCAGGATTGGAAGGGTGGGAATTATGGGGTGAGTCCTCAGAGGAGGGCTTGCCTTTTGGCTGTCTGGCCTGTGCAAGAGTCCTGCCACTGATTGAAGAGCTTTCTAGAATGGGGCGCCCAGGTGGCTCAGGCAGTTAAGTGTCCAACTCTTGATTGTGGCTCAGGTGGTAATCTCAGGGCTGTGTGAGATGGAGTCCCGAGTGAGCTCTGTGCTGGGCATGGAGTCTGCTTAAGATTTTCTCTCTTCCTCTGCCCCTCCTCCTGCTAAAAAATTAAAAAATAAATAAATCTTTCTAGAAAAATAAATACATAAAAGCTTTCTAGATTAAAATAAATAGATCGCCTTTTTATGCTCTTGGCAAAAAACCATTTGTGAATCTTTTTACATTTTGGCAGCTGTTCTGAGGATGTGTAGCAAATAATTCTGTAAGACGTGAGAAGATGTCTATGAGGAGGCAAAGCTTTAAGAATAAATATGTAGACTTAAATGTATCTGTTCTTTTCTCAATGCTTTCCTGGCATCCAGCAATCATTTTGAACTTTATTCAGGTGTTAATTCTTTAAAAGCCTTGTGGTTGGTTCAGTATCATCCTGTAGTTGCTGCTAAGGGAACTGAAAGGGGCATGTCATCTGGGCCCAGGTTCTTTCAGAATATTTCTTTTTTTTAAAGATTTTATTTATTTATTTAACAGACAGAGATCAGAAGCAGGCAGAGAGGCAGGCAGAGAGGGAGGGGGAAGCAGGCTCCCTGCCGAGCAGAGAGCCTGATGTGGGGCTCCATCCCAGGACCTTGAGATCATGACCTGAGCCAAAGGCAGAGGCTTAACCAACTGAGCCACCCAGGTGCCCCCAAAATATTCCTTCATTTAGTCATCACGACTACCTGGTAAAGTAAGTAGCGTCCTTGCTGCTGAGAAGGAAACATGTTTCTTAGTAGGTTTGTGGATCCAGTAAAGGCATAACCAGAACTGGAGTCCGCTCCTGGGGAAAATGGTGGAGTCTTGCCAGGCTGTAGTCTGCAGTTACAGAGTATCTAGCGCTGGAGGAACCGGCCAAAGAAGGGGATTTTGTAGCATTTTGACAGGTAGTCCTTGGGGTGACAGAATGAAGAGCAGATCCTCGAGTTGCACTCAGATTCTGGACTAATTTTTTCCTTTCCTTTCCTTTCCTTTCCTTTTCTTTCTTTCTTCTGTCCTTCCTTTTTTTTTTTTTTTTTTTTTAAGATTTTATTTATTGGGGCGCCTGGGTGGCTCAGTGGGTTAAGCCGCTGCCTTCGGCTCAGGTCATGATCTCAGGATCCTGGGATCGAGTCCCGCATCGGGCTCTCTGCTCAGCAGGGAGCCTGCTTCCTCCTCTCTCTCTCTGCCTGCCTCTCTGCCTACTTGTAATCTCTCTCTGTCAAATAAATAAAATCTTAAAAAAAAAAAAAAACCAAAAAACAAAAAACAAACAAAAAAAAGATTTTATTTATTTGTTTGAGCGAGAGAGAGAGAGCATGAGCAGGGGGTCGGAGAGGGGCAGACACAGAGGGAGAAGCAGGCTCTCCTGCTGAGCAGGGAGCCCAAGCCGGGCTCAATCCCAGAATTTCAAGGCAGATGTTTAACCAAGTGAGCCACCCAGGCACCCAGGCACCCCTGGTCTAATTTCTTTCTCCCACTAATCTGAAAGTGGGTGCCAAGAATGCAGGTACACATGTGGCACATTCTGATTCTCACCTGTTTGTTTTTTTTTTTGTTTGTTTTTTTAAAAGATTTTATTTATTTGACAGACAGAGATCACAAGGAGGCAGAGAGGCAGGCAGAGAGAGAGGGAAGCAGGCTCCCTGCCCAGCAGAGAGCCCGACATGGGGACTCGGTCCCAGGATCCTGAGATCATGACCTGAGCGGAAGGCAGCAGCTTAACCCACTGACCCACCCAGGCACCCCCCATGATCCTCACCTGTTTGTAATGGCCATTTATCAGCTCCCTTTCTGAGAACTGCATTTTTAGGCAAGTGACAATGACTGGTTTTAAAAATTCTCTGAGGTGTCTGTTGTGTAGAGACATAAATACACATTAGGGTTTTTAATTTTTGTATTTTTGTGTAGGTAGTTCTTGGGCTTACCCTATATTTCCTTAATTTATCACAGTCTTCCTTGAGTTAATGTTGTATCACTTCATGTAAAATGTAAGAATATGTGATATACTCAGAGTATTCAGTTCAGTTCCACTTACTCTGTCCTTTGTGCTATTTTTACATGTATTTTACATAAAATACACATTTACATATATTTTGTATGCATTATAAACTTTGTAAACTCATTTAAACTACTTTAAAGAATTTAATAAAACTAGGCCTAAAAAACCTTATAGTCTTTTATTATGAAGGACTTTATAGTATGTAACCTAACTGAACAACCCATTTTAACTGTACTACATTTTATTCCCAACTATGAGAAATGAATGAAGACCCACTGGGTGAGTGAACAAGTAGTTTACTTTCTAGAACATTGTCTTTATAATACAAGTGTTTATATTCTAAAAGTCATTTTGTTGAGTGATAATCATTGACTTGATTTTTTTTTTTAAAGATTTTATTTATTTATTTGACAGATAGAGATCACAAGTAGATGGAGAGGCAGGCAGAGAGAGAGAGGGGAGGAAGCAGGCTCCCCGCTGAGCAGAGAGGCTGATGTGGGACTCAATCCCAGGACTCTGGGAACATGACCTGAGCCAAAGGCAGAGGCTTCAACCCACTAAGCCACCCAGGCGCCCCCATTGACTTGATTTCTAAAAATGCATTTTATTTTGTCATACAGATCCTGCGATACATTCATCGATTGCTCTTAGAGTCTTAGGAGATCGAACAGCAGCCCATTTTAGCTAAAATGGCAGCTCCGCTTATGGCTGAATAACCAAAATTTTTTGTGTTGATGCAAATTGATCCAAATCAAAGGAATCTGATTGTGCATTTGAAGGCAAATAGATACCTCTTTGTGCAGTTCCCTTGGAGGTGTGGATGCTAATCTCTGCATGTAATTTTATGCAATTATGTTTTTTCTGGTCTTTAGAAAGCCTGGCTAAATCAAAGCTTAATTTCAGTTGTACCAGTCATTCCTGTGGTTATAGTCTTGCAAAAATCTCTAGCTCTGGTTTGTCAGATATTTACAATTCATGCTTTCTTGTATCTGTGCAGTCCTTTAAAGGGTGCTGTGCTATAACTTTGAGAGTGTTAATGTGCCAAGTCTGATCTATTTTATGAAACTCAGTTGGTGGCTGTAAAGACTTGCTTTTGCTCCCCTTCCACCCCCAACGTCCTTGATATGTTAATGAGGACTTGGTATCTCCATAGGAAATTTGCACAGTGGGCATTCTGGGGTAATATGCCCTGATAGAGCCCCTGATGTCTGCCCCTTGGAGAGTGAGTGACAAAGATGGAAGAACCCCGCTAAGTGCTTACATAATCAGGCAGCCTGGGTCTCTCTAAAGTGGTTTCTTGGTTTCAGTGCATGCCCTGGGCTCTCTCTCCGGTTTCCGTGTCTCAGACCCCCTCTCTCCTGTGGCAGCCAGGCAGCCTTGTTTGTATTCTCTTGACACCACATGGTAGATTGCGGTGATGGGCCCCATCAGTTTGGGATGAAAGACCTCAGCTTTCAAACGTGTCATTTTGTGACGTGTCACCCCCTTCCAGTTTTGAAAGAGAACATTTGGTCACGGTGGACGCCACAAGACATGCTCTTGGAGATGGTCATGCTGAGTCGTGTCTGGTTTAAGCCTCTTGCCCTGGCTTAATGAAGGAGAGCAACTCCTGATTTGGATGATAAATCCTACGGTCGCTCCGCTCATGTGGGACCATAGATACCATCTTTTAAGAATAAAATGAAATGGAGACAAACGAAATGGCTTCCCCGTCACCCTGTCCCCCAGCCAGTTAGTACGGGGTAAGGTCTAGAATCAGAAGAGCTTATCCTGGCCATCTCTGTCTACCGCCCACACTGCTGTCCTATGAAGAAATGGCGGCCGGTGGCTGGTTTTTCTTTTTAACTTTCAAACCGAGAAACCCTCACAGGAAGGTGTTTGGCATTTGTTGTTCATTTGAGTGGGCAGAATACAGTACTCATTTTAAAATTTTGAAATACAGCCTAGAAAGGGGTCTATACAAAATGCAGGCACGATTTAAATGGTGATAGCAACATAGACGTAGAGGTCAGACAGGAAGCTGGGGCTGGGGGTGGGGAGGTCATTGCCTGGAGAAGCACAAGGTGTGATGGAAGCAGTCTGTGTCTTGATTGTAATGTTGAGTGCCTGGCTGTGTGCTTTGGTCAACACTCAGAAACTCTTAATAATGGGGGCATATTTCCTTTTTCTTTTTCTTTCTTTCTTTCTTTTTTTTTTTTTTATAAAAATTGTACCTTAGTAAAGTAGACCCATTATTCAACTTATAAGTAGACCATTTGCAATATTTGTTTTAGTTGTCTGTGTGCAGTGTGTCCCTGATGGACAAGCTGTTTCAAAACACAGAGTAATTGGGACTTCGTGGCTGAGTCAGTGCCTCCTGCTAGAAGACTGATATTTCCGTTGTAGTGGGCAGATTCTTTGATCTTCATTTTCTTTATTTTGAAACAGCTTATTAACTGTCTGTCTATATAGTCATAGTAATAAAATATTCTAAGTCCATTTATGAGTGGCATTTTATTTAATTGATAGTAAAAACTGATACCCAGTCAGGTTTTCCAGGATGATATTGGCTAATGAGGTCCAAGGCCCAAGAGCATTTGTTGTAAACCCCGTGGGTAGCAGGCACTGTGTAGACAGGCTCCCAGTCTTCTCTCCAGCCTATATGATAGCTGTCATTTACAGATCCTGAGGCTCCTGGATGTTAAGCAGCTTCCCTGGAAAGTGGAGGAGCCACGGTTTGAATCTTAGTTGCCTAAGTTCACCTTTCCCACCAAGCACATGGTCATTTAGAAAGAACTGTCTTTTCCCAGAGAAAGTGGAGCATGTTGGCTCTTTCCTGGCTGTAGCCTGTAGGTCTAGGAGCATGTGGCCTATCACTCCCAGACTTCCAACGTTACAGCTGTGACCGGCAGGTCCCCTGCCCAGCCTTCCCGCATGGCTCTCTCCTGCTTGCCCACCCGGAGTCAGCTGCCTGCCTGCCGGCAGATCTGATGGGCCTCTGGAATCTGGCGCCACCCTGCTTATCCCACTGGGTTTTCCTCACACCCTCCTCTCGGCCCCTGGGGCTCCAGCTGCCTTTTCCTGTAATGTCCCCATATGCTCTGGGTTAAGTGCCTCTCCTTCGCCTTTGATCATACCTTTGCTTTCCTCTCTGCATTTGCCAAATAAAATAAAACCGAAAACAAAACAATAAAAACTAAAACTCCAGTACTCTGGTGCCTGACAGTCACCCCCAAATCTCAACTCCTGCCACTTCTGGGATGTCCCCAGTCCCAGCCTCCCACTTGCCGTTCACCTCCCATCCTTTCTGAACTCCAGGCTTTGGGTCTGAAGCAGGTGGTTCACGGGATCAAGTTGTCCCTCAATTATTCTTTAATCTTATGTCTTCCCTTTCCAAGTCCCAACAGTGAGAATGGTAACGGCCTTATTTATAGAGTCCAGTGTCGTGCTGTGTACTTCAGGGGGCTTTTCTCAACTAATCCCCGAAAAAATTATAGGCAGCAAATATATGCAAATATATGTTTTCTCCCTATTTGGCAGATGAGAAAATTGAGGCTCAGAGAGAGAAATGTCCAAGTCCTAAATGGAGAAACTGAGATTCAAATCCAGTTTGAATCTCACAGTTTGAGCACTCACATCTCACTCTTTACTGACTCCTCGCGAACTCCTTGGAAGATGCTGGAGAAGAAAAGAAAGTGACATTTCCTGTGTCTTTCCTAGGGCATGGCATAGAGGAGGTCAACTCATTTCCTCACATGGTTTTTACACAAGTGCTAAAAGTTAGATTCATGGCCTCTAAAACCAAGGCTTAATTTAAATAATTTGCTCCAGGTCACAGAGCTGAGAAGTGGAGACATCAAAATTAAACCAGGTCTTTCTGCCCCTGGGGACACACTGCTCTGTGCACGAGAAACTCAATCTGTACTTCTTTCTCTTAATTCTGTCCAGGGCATTTTCTTTCTTTTCTTTTTTTTTTTTTAAATTCTCCCCAGGGCCCAGCTATATATTAGTGAAACTTTTCAATTAGTTATAGGTTGATTGAAAAACACCAAGGTCCCCTTTATTCTGTTAGAGGAGCAGGAACGGATAGAGCATCTTCCAGTAGAGCAGGGTGGAATCCACCAAGAAGTTAGATTTTTTTTTTCTCAAAGATTTTACCTATTTATCAGAGAGAGAGGGGGAGAGAGCAAGCACAGGCAGACAGAATGGCAGGCAGAGGCAGAGGGAGAAGCAGGCTCCCCGCTGAGCAAGGAGCCCGATGCGGGACTCGATCCCAGGACGCTGGAATCATGACCTGAGCCGAAGGCAGCCGCCCAACCCACTGAGCCACCCAGGCGTCCCAGAAGTTAGATTTTTTGAAAGAGACGCTACAGGAATGAAGATGAAGTGGAATTGATTCTTAAAGGGCATGGCAGCCACAGATAAACCACACTTATCTTGGGAGATGGACTTTATGCCTTCCTGACTTATACTGTAGTGGAGCAGGAATGTCTAAAATTAAAAGACGGGAGAGGATGACTTTGGATTTCTGTTCTCACTTTTAAGTTGCTGTGTTGTTCACCTACTCTAATCAGCCTGCTTCCCCACTTCTTACCACCTTTCTCAGGGACAGAAGTAAAAGCCAATTGTGCTTACCCTGGGCCCTGTCCTTGGTGGATGTGTAGACCCTGAAATTCACCCAGAGAGCACCTGAAAAATAATTAACTATTAGAAAGCAAAACAAAAAACCAAACCCAAACAATGAAAAAGGAACTCCTTTCAGTTCTGAATATATGTTACAGTACTTAGCATGAATATATGTTACAGTACAAAGCACACATTCTCCAACTGCCCAGTGTATCTTTGTTGTGTATCTCTGTTGTGAGTGTAAGTAACCCAGTGGGATGAGAAGATAGGTCTGCATCAGGTCCAGTTCCTGATCTTGGAATAGGTCCTTCACTTTCATTTCTATCAGCAGAGTGTTTCCGCTGAGTGTGCTACCTGCCAAGCGAACAGTTGTCCGTGGCATTCACAGCGATGTGTGTTAGCCCGAGTGCCAGAAGAGACTCAAGTGTAGATTCTTGAGTGATGGACACCAACTCTGTCTTCCACCCATGGCCTTTTGTGCCATGGGTAGCAGAATTGCTGGCTGCATATACTGGGTTTTCTCAAGATGTGCCAGGTGTGTCCTCTCCCAGGGCTATTGATCCTCCTAGAATGTGCATGATACGAGGGCTTTCCCAGAATGAAACACCACAGTGCTCAGATCACCATGCCTCTGTCACTGGCTTCCCTCGCTTTTTTTTGTTGGGGATTCCAAGAGCTTTAAAACTATGGTGGCTGGTTAAGTATTAGGCTTGGAGATCAGGTGATCAAGTGGGAAACAGATGGCACAGCAGTGTGCATGGTGGCTTGGAACCATATTCAAGGCATTCCAAGTTGAGGTTCCTGCTTTTCCACTTACTGGTACGGTGACCTTGGGCAAGTCACTGGGAAGGCCCTGCCCAGTACCTATTTCAGAGGGCTTTTGGAACTTGAATATGTAAGGAGTGTAGAGCAGTGCCGGGCACTTGAGAAATACTCAATAATTATTAGCTATTATTACTTATCACTTTTTTGTCTGCTTCTTTGTTGTCCCTCTCCCCCTCCATCATTAAATGCTGGCAGAGACTTTGTTTTTCTTTTTCTCTTGTAACTAGTATCCCTAGTTCCTAGGACAGTGTCTAGTCCATGGTAGGATCTTATTAAATATTTGAGCTCAATAAATGAATAAAGTGGACAAGTGAACAAATGCCAGGCTCCATGCTGGGTGCTTCTATAGTCGTAGAATGAACATGGTATCTGCCTTCATGAAGCTGCCATGTTAGTTTGTTGGAGAGCAGACTGGAGATACATCATGGCCAATGGTGATGAGTGATACACAAGGAAAGAACCAGGGGAGACTATTTTGGATGACTGATACATGGCGTACCTTTTTCTCTTCATCTCTTTGAAGACTTAAAATAGTTATTTGTGGGTCTCCCTTCCTGCTTTTTAAAGCATTTCCGTATCAACTATTTCCTCTCTTTAAACATATAGACTATTAAGTGCATGTTCTAAGATTTTTAAAAGGAAGATGAACAAACTTCAACAATTTTAAAGATTTTTGAAAGTCAACTAAGTAACTCAAAACTGGTTATGATAAACACTCCCTTGTTTATTTTCAGTTGCTTGGGATTAGTTGCTTTTTTCCATTTTGGTGTATGGGATATTTGTTGGTTTTTCTTCACCTTTTCCTTGTCTATTGGATAAATTCAGCCAGCAAAATTCTTTTTGGCAGCAGGGATGATAAAGATTCTGCTTAGTCTTAGGATGAGATTTACATGAAGTATTTACAAGTATATTCTTGGATGTTAGAATAATAGGTTCTTTTTGGCCACTGGATGGTGAGATTACTGAAAAGATCAAATCAAAATATGCCTAATGGACAAGAGCCACCTTCTTTCAGGAGGCAGAAATCCTTCATAGGGCCCTGACTCGGACTGTCGGTAGGCAGCTGAGAGCTGCTGGAAGGCTCCGTGCTGCTGCGTGCCCCACTCATCACCAGCACAAAGAAGTGTGTTCTCTGTTGCAGATTAATGGTCTTACAGGGGTGAAGTTTAAGCTCAGTTGTGCACTCCAGACTTTAGCAAAATTGCCTACTGTATGGCTTAGCTTCACACGATCGTGAGGTGTGTGCACCGCCGTCTAAATAAAGCACTATCACTCGGCCTTGTGGTTAGGGTGCTTGCACTGAGTTTGGAGGGCTTTGCCTCCCTATGCTCTGCACACAGATGGTTCTCTAAGTTAAAGGAGACATGGCACCAGAATCTAAATCTACAGAACTAGAGAGAGAGAGAGTGTGTGTGTGTGTGTGTGTGTTTGAGAGATGGGGACACATTAGTCTCTTTTCAAAGCCTTGCACAGGGCTTGTGTTTTTCAGCTGGTGGGTGGACTAAATGTGAGCCCTGTGCAATGCTTTGCAAACAGTGGGAGATCACTCTGTGTTCCTGGGAGCCATTTATTTTGGACTGAATGATGAGATCTGTCTGAACCGAACTGCATGATACAGAAACTTGCTCAATTTATGTTAAGTACATCCTATATTCTTTCTCTCTCCATTTTTCATGAAATGCTTGCAGGAAGCTCTGGCTGAAATGAAGGAGTGAAGCTGGCCACTTAGCCCTTGAGCTCATGCCTCTAGTAAAGTAATAAGAAAGATCTTTTGGGAAATTCCGAAGGAACGAACATGATACACAGGAGTGAAGGAGGAAAGCCCTGGCAGGGATGATACAAAGCAGTACATCATCCGGAAGTAACTAATATTTGACTTTGGAATAGATTTTTGGCAGTAGATTTCCCTCCTCTGTTCTGCTTGGACGAACAGGGGAATTAGTTGGCATTCCTTAAGCACATGCAGATTATGGCCAAAGAAAGTGGCAGCCTTGAGGCATGCTAGTGACCAGGGGAAGGCCATCTGGGTTAGACATTTGCCACGGACCTTGTGTTCATGTAACGTCTCCCTAACCTAGAGAAACAAGAACCTGAGAGGCACTGTTAGCGAGGGTCTCACATAACAGCAGCAGGCTTGGACCACAGTGCTCCCTTTATGCGGGCCCCAGATGAGAATACTCTTCCCTTCCCTTTCTTTTTTTTCTTTTTTTCTATAGGATACAGGTTCTGTCAGTGTAAAAATTCCTGAGTGGGACAGTTTAAGTTCCTTTCCTTCTGATAACCTGGAGTCCTGGCCCAAGTTGTCAAATTGCTGCTGGACTCAACGGAAATAATTATATTCTTTATGCTGATTGTCAGTGTCTGTTTTGAGACCCAGGAGTCCTGTCACAACATGAACACAACGCTCTAGTTGATGAAAGGTCTGAGTTTTTTTTTTTTCCCCCTAAAGATTTTATTTATTTATTTGACAGAGAAAGACACAGCGAGAGAGGGAATAGAAGTAGGGGGAGTGGGAGAGGGAGAAGCAGGCTTCCTGCGGAGCAGGGAGCCTGAAGCGGGGCTCGATCCCAGGACCCTGGGATCATGACCTGAGCCAAAGGCAGATGCTTTACAACTGAGCCACCCAGGTGCCCCGAAAGCACTAAGTTTTAAATGTGATCAGCTTTGTGCTCTTTGAAAAATTGGGGAGCATGCTGCATCTCTTTGGATGTTCTCAACACCCCTTCCCCCACAAGCCAGAATTAGAGGCTCCTGGATGGCCCCATGGAATTTTGTACTTAGCCTCATTGTATTGTATTCTTTATTTCTCTATCCTCAGCGTCCCAGCACAGTGCCAGGCCCACATCAGCATTTGGATTAGTTTTCTATTGCTTCATAAGAAACTGCCACAAAAAAGTGTAATTCCTTAAAACAACATAACATTTATTATCTCACAATTTCCCTGGGCCAGGAGTAAAGTCACAGCTTAGCGCAGTCCTCTGATTAGGGTCTCACAAGACTGTAATCAAGGTGTTGGCTGCTCTTATCTGAGGCTGAATTCTCTTCCAAGTTCATGAGATTATCGCCAGAATTCAGTTTCTTGTGGTTGTAGAACTCACAGAACTCACAGTGGCCTTTTTTTTTTTCTTTGAAAGAGGGTCCCAGTTCCAGTCCCTCTTTGAAAAGCATTGCCTGGTGCCTAGGTGGCTCCATGGGTTTAGGGTCTTCCTTTGTCTCAGGTCATGCTCCTGGTCCTGGGATTGATGGAGTCCCGCATTGGGCAGAGCAAGAAGCCTGCTTCTCCCTCGGCCTCTTTTTCTCTCTGTTTCTCATGAATAAAAATATTAAAAAAAATTAAAAGCATTAGCTGATTAACTCGGCCCACGTGAGATCATCTCTGTTTAAGAGCTCAGTCAGCCAATTGGGGAACTTAATTACTCTCGCAAAATCCTTTTGCTGTGTTAGGTAACATAATTACAGGAGCGATGATATGCCATCATATTCATGGGATGCACTCACATTCAAGGGGAGAGGCTTCTATGAGGTATAGATAACAGGGGGACAGATATCTTGGGGGACATCTTAAAATTCAGCCTACCAGAATATTGAAAGGATGAATGAATGAGTTCTGATTGATGGCAAGACAGCAACCAACTTGAGTATAAAATGAGTGAGAGAAGGCATTGGGGTCCTTATTGCAAAATGTGGTTGCTAGCAGTTTCTTTATCACAAGTGAGCTGTTTCCTGGCAGCTGTAAAGGCATCAGCAGGAGAGAAGAAACAGCAAGAAAGCAAGGAAGGAAAAAGAGAAAGGAAATCATGTCTTGGGCTGATTTCAGGTGGCGGTTCCCGTTCTGAGGAGCTTACCCACCTTCCAGGCTGCTGACATTTACATGCTGGTCAGACACTAGGAGCTATGGGTGTCTCCTCCGTTCTACCCTGGGGGCAGGGACGTTCTGGATGCAGCAGGGTTAAGGCAATAAAGAGAACCCCTTTCAGCTTGGCTTCTAATTTCCAGAGATGGAGTCTCTGCCTTAGGTTGAAATAAAAACCATAGTCTTTATTCTGTCCCTTACAACCACATGCATATGCAGTATCTCCTGGACTCCTCCAGCAGCGAGATGCATTAGGTGTGGAGAGGAAGCCTTAACTTCAAATCTCCTGGCTGCGGTTGGCTTTAAAAATCAAATGGAGCTATGACCGTCTGTGTTTAATTTGGAAAAACAGAAAGGATGTGTGCATTGTGGCGCCCACGTAGCATAGAAGGCTCCATGACATAATACCGCTCTGCCCAGCCTTAGAAGCTTCCCGTGCAGACAATGGCCCTGCTTCCCTGACAGTTCCCAGGCATGGGTGCCACCTTGTGTAAACATTGCTGTTTTTAGTGCATTGCAGAGGCAAAAGGATGACACAATAATAGCAGCCGGAGGATCTCATTAAAATTGGGAGGAAAATATGAAGACTGGAGTCTGGCAGTGTGCAAACACTGAGAGTCTTTGTCTCATCTGATTAACAATTGGATACATTCTGATTGCCCTTCTGGATTGTAAGGACCAGCATTGCAGCCAGAAGAAATATTTTTTTCTGCTTCACAACAGACTGTCCTTGTTTCTCAAATCTCTTACTCCCTCCAAAATTCATATGCCCAGTCTTTGGGACTCCCTCGAGAGCTGAAATGGCGTGGTGGCTGGTTTCTAGGAGCTGGTGCAGAATCACTCAGCAGTCACTGGACTGGCTTCGGAAACACCTGCCTTATGCCGTTAGATGCTCACATCTTGGGAGGTAGAAGTGCAGGGCTTGGCCTTCCTGCCACAAAGGACAGGGAAGCACACTGTAGGGGAGCTCTCTGGGGAGGGAGGTTGGCATTCTCTTAGGTTATTAATGAATTTAACGGGTAGGACCACACTGCCTTCTCCAGCTCTGCAGGGAAACCTCCGTGCTGACAAAGTTCTGTCCCTCCTGAAGAAGGCTGTTTCCCAGGTGTGTAGGTGGGGGACTTGCTGTGTGCAGGGCAAGGGCTGCATTTCCAAGAACTCATATGTAGACCTTGGAATAAAAACAAAATAGGCCAAAGGGCTGTTCTTTTGAGACCTGGTCCAGCTGATTCAGCCGAGCAGGAGTGTTGTCATGAACTTGACAGCAGGATCTAATTATGAGCAGGGTGCGCAGACTGGACCGCCACCTGGTATGAACCCACGGAACACGACTTAACTCCAGCCTGGACTGGACTGTCACTGGTCATTGTGGAATCGGGGATCCTTTTTTTTTAAACTCTTCAGAGAAATAATCCCTACAAAAAGTGGCTTTTTAGAACTCCATGGAACGAGACGCCAGTATTATGAGATGCATTGGTATTGCTCTGTGTCTTTTTGTCTATGGTTTTTTTTTTTCTTTATTGGGCATGGTGTTTCCACATATGCTCATTTTATTGCTAGTGGGAAAAAAAGATTATCTTTTCCTATATTAATCATTTTTCTAGCTGAGTTGGATAGGGGGTAAATCTGGCTCCTTTCCTGGGATTCGTCACTATGATCTGATGATGTGAATGATAGAGAGATAATAACATCTCAGTAATCACAGCAAAGCAAATAACCTTTAGTTTCCTAAATCACCTTATCACTTTTCACCACCTTCATACCTTTCAGAGTTAATTTTTCTGCAAATGCACTCAAAGGCAGCAGCCTGCTTTGTTCCTCATGTACCTAAGCAATGCGAATATTGAAATAATTGTCAGGCAAATCTAGTTTCAGAAACATCTTCGTCATCTTGTAGCTTAAAATACGTCATTGTTCGTCATCTTGTAGCTTAAAATACTGAAACACGAGGTGCCTGATCTTAACCTCAGCGATATAACGTTGTTAATATTGTGTAGCTTCAGAGTAATTTGATAAGACTGCCGTCTTGTATGTACCCCAGAAAGGCAGGTCTAGAGAGTGGCTTCATGGACTGAGACCCCTCGGGCAAGTGAGGTGGGGGATAAGCTCTTGGAGCTTATCCAAGGGAAGAGCTTCAAGGGAAGCTCTTGGAGCATTTTGGCATGAATGTTTGAGTTTCTAGCCCAAGGCTTTTTTTTTTTTTTTCTTAAATAACATTTGTTCCTTTCTTAGGCTCCATTTTCCTGTCTCAAAAAAAATTTTTTTTAAGATTATTTATTTTAGAGAGAGAGGGAGAGAAAACACAAGCTGGAGAGGCAGAGGGAGAGAGAGAGAATCTCAAGCAGACTCTGTGCCTGACACGGGGCTTGATCTCACGACTGAGCTGAAACAAAGAGTCCTATCCCTAACGGACTGAGCCACACAGGCTCCCCCCTTGCCTTCAATTTTTAAAAAATTAAGTCTCCTTTAACCCAAACATTCTTGTTTGGTAGTGAGCTTCCTCTGCAAAATAGCCTTATAGAACTATTTTCAATGAAGAAAGAGGTTTTTGTTTTGTTTTGTTAGATTTTATGTATTTACTTGACAGATAAAGCACAAGCAGGGGTAGTGGCAGGCAGAGGGAGAGGGAGAAGCAGGCTCTCTGCAGAGTAGGGGAAGCCCGATATGGGATTCAATCCCAGGACTCGAGGACAATGACCCCAGCCAAAGGCAGTTGCTTAGCCAGCTCAGCCATCCTGGTGCCTTCAATGAAGAAAGAGTTTTAAAATGACTTTAATCACATGTAATCACATTATAACCTGACTATAGATATATCTAAAGATCTGAAATAATAATAAATGCTTTGGTTATTATATTTTTTCTTATAGGGCCCTTTTCTCACCTTCTTGCTGGGATCCTGTATTATTAGAGTGGGATATGAAATTGTACAAAGTGTAATTCGTAGTTTGCATCTTAGCCTGGAGTTGAAATGACAACCGCAAAACACAAAGAGTTCTGTGCTGTATTGTAACACCAGCATTGAGGGGAGGGGTTGGCGCACACTGCTCTCTGTTCCAGGGGCACTGGCCTTGAAACTGGGGACACGCACTTTTTGATCTGGGACAAATCTGTAAGACTGATAAGTGACCACTGAATTTAAATTTTGCAGCAAGTCTTGTCAGAGGAGCTTGCTTGTGAGACCAAAAGGAAAGTCCCTTCCTTTGTTGCCATTCTGGATTCTGTGAGATGTGGATTAATTAGCACAGACACCCTGATGAAACCTAATGTCACCAGAGCAACATTTCTGACCTGCAGTGGACCAAGATGGGAAAGCTTAAATGCATTTCATTGACATCGGAAAGGACAGAACTTTAGGGACAAAGCTCTTACTAACAAAGACGAGCAGAGCACTAGGGTAAAAATCCCTAGTTTCTGGGGCTGGGTCAGTTCTAATGAAGCTCTAGGAAAGGGAATTTGTGCACAAGGGCTGACTTGAGGCCTTCATCGTTATTATTGTTGTTGTAGTCGTCGTCGTTGATGATGATGATGAAAAGCAGTATAATGGTGCGTCAGATATTGAAATGTACAGTCGGAACTCATCCTTTTGTTAATGGAGGTGTCATGGAGCGGGCTTCTAGATTGCTTTCCCAGGGGGTCTAGCATTCACTTGGTTAATGAAATAAAGTAAAACACAGTCCGCTGTGGCCCTGTTGGGTCGGAAAGCGGGCTCCTGTGCCATCTCCTTCCTGACGTTTGGAGACTTGCTGGTGGGGTTTTGTGGGGTTCTTCGGTCTCCTCATCTCTTTTATTGTCTTAATAAACCCCACTGTAGCTGGAGAGATTTTGCCTCCTGTCCCTTACCCCCTTGCCCTCCAACCTCTGTGCACTAAGTGGAACATGGCACTGACTATACCTGGAGCATCACAGAAGAGGCTTAAGGAGAGGTGAGGTGGGGAGGCCAGGGACAGAGTGAATGAAAAGCAGCAACACAAAGGGACCTGGGAGTCGGGGTAGAGGTGGCAGGCCCACAGGATCTGGACGCAGGAACTGAGAGAGGGCGGTGCAGAAAGACCAGCGACATGCACCAAACGTGTGGCACGTGCCAGGCCTGGCTCCAAGTGCGTGGGACCGATTACTTCATCAGAGTCTCACAGAGGTCCTGTTAGGCAAAGTGCTCTCACCATCATCCCCATATTAGATGCGAGGAATCTGAAACACGAAACGGTAGGCGGTTTTTCAGTTGTGAAATGACCCTTTTGGGGACTAACCCCCAAGAGTGTGACTCTAGTTTATACCCTTCACTGTTACACTGTACTGAACAAAGTGTGGGGTGAAAATCACAACCAGAGGCTGCCTCGCCCTTCTGATTTTCCCACCTGCCCTCCGGCCACCTTTTCATGCCCACGGACTCCCTCTTTTTGTTTTCTCCTCCTTCCCTTGATTAGGTGGCCCTTCCTTTATATAATCCAAAAGAAATAATTAAAAAAATTTTTTTTTGAATGAAGTTAAGGGTGTGAGCTAAAAGCTGCTCATTTCGCAGGACCCTGGCAGTTATAAAAATCCGAGTGTCTTCTGGACACAAAGGCCCCTTGTTACCAGGCTTTTCCACCAATGGGAAGACAGCTGTTGCTCTCATCTTTTCTGTCATTTCATCTTTGCAGTGGCCGAGTGGTTGCTTTTGAGGTCCGTTCGATGTCTTAGCAAGGGGATGAGTGTGTTGTTGTTTGAGGGAATTAGTAAGTGTTACCAAGGCTCTCACAGGGGTTGTTGGGTTCAGGAGCAGAGGCTCAGCCCCAGCTTTTCCAACAGCTTACACCACAAAGGTTCGCTCTCTCAGAAGGAAAACAAATGACAGTTCCGTTCAGCCATGGGTGGAGCTAGGAACTGAATATGTTTCTCCAAAATATATTCCCAAGAAATCCCTGTTGATCAAAGCTAGAGGCATCCAGTGTCTGTTTATTGCAGTCTCAAGGAACATTCTGCCACAGATTCTCCAAAGACTGACCTTCCTGTCATAAGACTGCAAACCTTTCTGTCTTTTAAAGGCTTATCAAGTCTCACATTTAAGATTTCATTTTGACAGCTACCGAGACAAAGCAGTTCTAGCTTCCTTTGTTTAAAAGGTGTTGGTGACGCGTGCTCTAATCTCATGCCCGTTCTCAGTCAGCCGTGTTAAAAGCACTAATATTCTGCTCTTTCCTGGGTGCTAAAGAAATACATACAGCCAGTGAGAATCCCAGCCAAATTTTAAAGAATGAATTTCACCGTACCAAGACACTTTTATTGCCGAATTAAGTCAGTGATTTATATCACGCCCTGGAGGTCTTGGTTGGGATGTGGGAGTGTAGTTTTGTCTACCTTCTGGGACTCAACTTCCCTTCCAGTCTTTCATACGGAAAGCTGCTAATTCAGGAGCCACTCGTGAGTGTTTGGCTCCAAAGATGGCTTCAGGTTCCTGGCTACATGTGTGAAAGTCCGTGCTCACTCCTGGGCCACTGAGAGTCAATAACCCCCCATGGGTTTGTCTTCTATGTCATGGAGTAGATGTTATCGATGTGATTTGATCTGACTCGATCCCTACAAACGTTTGACCTTAATTTTCTATTTGTATTTGTGTTACTTGTTAACATTTCCACCAAGATTTGTTGGTTTTGGTGGTGGTTACAAGATTTTAAACTGTATGGAGTCAGGAAAGTAATTTTTTGCATAATGCGTTTTTCCTTTATGTAGAGGAATATTGTTTAGGTGTGTTTTTAGAGGGGATATAGGTAGTGGTTAAGGACCTCACCTCTGAAGTTTCCTCCTTTTTTTAAATTTTTTTATTTTTTAAGATGTTATTTATTTATTTATTTATTTGAGAGAGAGAAAGAGAGAGAGACAGGAGGAGAGGGAGAAGCAGGCTCCCTGCTGAGCAGTAACACCAATGGGGGACTCTATCCCAGGACCCTGGGATCATGATCTGAGCCAAAGGCAGATGCTTAATGGACTCAGCCACCCAGGCACCCCTAAACTTTCCTCTTACGATGTAGATCGTGACCTGTGCACTTGCTAGTTGTGTGGCCTCAGGCAAGTTCCTTAATCTTTCTGGGCCCTATTTTCTGGTTCTGCAAAATGGTGATGTGAAAAAGATGCTGGGGGATTTAAGGGGATAATCCACTTAAAACTTACTTACTTACTTACTTACTGTCTTGAAAGACAGTAAACATCCAATAAATGCCAACTAATATTATGATGTTTCTATTCATTATTATTTTGTAGATTTTTAATAGTAAACAGGAGAGTAACACATGTAGACCTATACATTGAGTTTTTGAATAGAGCAACTAAAGCAGTGAAATCAAACCTTTATTAATCAGGGGCATCTGGATGGCTCGGTCAGTTAAGCATCTGATGTCAGCTCAGGGCCTGATCTTAGGGTCGTGAGTTCAAGCCTTGCGTTGGGCTCCTCGCTGGGCACAGAGCCTACTTCAAAACAAAACAAAACCTTATTAATCAAAGAATAATTGAAGAAATTGGATGTGTAGCCTAGAAAAGAAAAAAGAAGTGTAGAAACAAGGGTAACCATTTTCTAATATCTTAGGAGAAACCCATGCCTTTTATTAGAAGTTTCTGTTAACTACCAGAAAGACCCCATAAGACTGGAAAAACATTACATTTGTTAGTAAAAATTAATCTGTCTTCCAAAGTTTATCCAAAACTTTATCCAAAGTTTATGTGATTCGGAAATTCTAGACAATGGGACTTGAAGACATAAGGATAATTAAGACATTTAAATTACACTCTATTCCATTTACCACTGGGGTAATCATAATTTTAGTTAGAGAGTGGCTTTCTTCCAGGGAACCTGCATGTCCTTACACACATAGCCTCATTCCTTCCCACAGCATTCAATGTTCATCTCATTCTTTCACATTTGATTTAAGATCTTGCTACCCAAGGTACCGTCTGGGGAATAACAGCCCTGGTGTCCCCTGGGAGCTCACAGAGAAAAGCAGAGTCCAGCGACACCCCAGACCTCCTGAATCATATCTGCCCAAGTGGTGTAGCCTGTGTTGCCAATACTTCCGAGAGGCCCATTCCTTTCTGAAGATGATGCAGGGTCCCCTTGGGCACCATAGGGCCCCCGAGGGTCTCTGCACCTGGGTTCCTCTTCTTAACTGTGCCTCTCTGTGCCTTTGTCCCTTGAAACTTTGTCCCTTGGGTTTCATCCTTGAGTGCTCCAAACTTAATAGCATTTTATTTCTTAGTCTTAACATGGCATTTCAGCCTGGTGACAATTTTATAGTCAAAACCCACACGGTATCTGTTTCATAATGTTTTATAAAGTACTGCTTACTATGAAAAAGAGTGGGTCGTCCTGAGATGAAGCTCTGTGTGAATTGTGGGTGGAATTTGTGTGTCAGTCACGAACTGATGGGGAAGTATATTTTGGTCCGCTAGAAACGTTTCTCCCCAAATTGCTTCCACACAACTACGCAGGGAAAGAGCAGAGAATTCTCAATTTGCTTCACTACTGAAAAGTAAAGGGAAATTTATGGGGTAACAGTGACATTGAGAAGAGGTAGTTCTTGAAAAGAACTGCATTTTTCATAGGTAACTAGAAACATTTCCAGCTTTGAAAATGAACAGATGTCTTCCCCCTTATTATTAGCAAGGTTTTAGAAATGAGTAGGAACAACTTGGTACAATTTTTAGCAATATAGTTCGCAACATTTTCAATCTACTTTTTAAGTAAGGTGTTTTAAAAGCGGTTGGCACTTGTATTTCTGCTATTTGGAAGAACACATTCAGCATTTCTGTAATTTGCGACAGTGTTGTAGTAACCAGTATGATCTTCACATTTGTTTTCCTTGGGCGCCTGGGTGGCTCAGTGGGTTGGGCCTCTGCCTTCTGCTTGGGTTGTGGTCTCGGGGTCCTGGGATCGAGCCCCGTGTCAGGCTCTCTATTCAGCGGGGAGCCTGCTTCCCCCTGCCTCTCTGCCTGCCTCTCTGCCTACTTGTGATCTCTCTCTCTGTCAAATAAATAAATAAAAATCTTTATTAAAAAACAAACATTAGTTTTCCTGAATATGCTTTACCTGCATATTTATCATTCACGCAGATAATTTTCATTCTCTTAGTTTGCATCCATCTTTTTGGTTTTGACTAGATTTACTGGGGATAAGAATGAACATTGTCATTTCGCCCCCCTAGGACACTGGTATGATAAGTGTAATTGCACTACTCAGAAATCCTTTCCAGCTGAAGAACAGACCACAGAGACTGTGGTTTAAGTCTTTGTGAATTTTTTTTTTCCTTTTTAAATTTAAACCATACATTCAGATTTGGTTATGCTTCGCAGGTGTCTGCTTTTAAGAAATTTCTTCACTTCCTGTTCTCCCGGTTTTCAGTTACGAATCAGGCCAGTACTGAGGGGAAAAAAAAATGCACTTTAAAATTTACTTTTACTTTTCTTTTAGAGCTTTTAAATTCTAAAAGCATCATGGATTCTTTTCACAGGCCATAGCACTAGGATACCATGTGTATCAATAGTCTAGCATCTAGAAATAGGTTGACCTATAGGAGATATAAAACAAATCATTTTAAAAATAAAGAGAGAGGAACAGAAGGTCAGACAGGAGGAAGACCAGAGGGTATGACCACAAAGATGAAACATTTTGCTCGATTCAATATGGTATTTGTTGATTAGGAAGCCTTAGGAAAAGCCACACATGGGGTCCAGGACGGCCTGTCACATGTGGTTGGCAGCCAGGAACAGCCTGAGCAAGGCTGAGGAGGGCTTCACTCATTTATTCTGCCAGCCAGCTTTGCCTCACTTCCTTCCCCAGCTTTAGGAAGGACTCCCATGTCCTCACCAGCAGCTCTCCCTAATATCTAAACTCCCCAAGCAGAAACGATTGTTAGACGTTTTGTGTAGATGTGGTTAAGGTCATTCAGGATTTTGTTTCAGCTTCAACAGAGGAGAGACAGTGACTCCCACTGGGTCTCAGTATCTTTATCAGGAAATCAAGGTATAGGCCATCGCTGACTTCAGTTGTACCTTCTAGCTGAGACCCTTGAGATGTGTGGTTTGCTAGGGATCCAGCAGCTCCTGACAGCTGCCCCAAGAAGCTTGTAAGTCTAGACCTTTATTTACCAATCCAGGTTGCTTGCCTTGTAAATGTTCTGACACACGGCTTGCTGATGGTGAAGCTTATCTCCATTTGCCCTGATTCTAGAAAAGACTGGAGGGATGGCCTTAGGCTCCATCTTTGTTCTTGACTTTATTTATGTGCCCCACTTTCTGTAGTCTCGGAGTGGCAAATTTCTGCAAAGAAAACACAGATGTATGCCTTCTGCAAAGGCCTGATAGGTTGCACTGCAAATAGAATGTGTAGATTGTTCTGATTAAGTGAAAAAATATTGAGACTTGATAATTGTTTTTTGGCATTGATGAATTAAGGCAGATTAGACAGCCCTTTAGGACGCTCCCGATGACCTTGCAGTGCCAAAAGACATTTTTGAAGAAGGGTCAGAAGAAAATTAATAAGGGTATTGGGACATATTGTGGGTGCCTGAGAGGAGATGTTCGACTTCAGTTAAATTTTAGGTTGTCCCTGATTTATGAGTGTGTCTCTTAGTCAACACTTCTGTATTTTCCTTTAGTGACTTTTATTAGTCAGGCATTAGAGGCAACTTTCTGAGTTCACTCGCCCTCCCTTATCTGCAGTTTTGTTTCTCCCCATATCAGCTGTTGGCACACCCCGCTCCAGAAGCAGATGCCCCTCCCTCTGACGCCCCGTCAGGAGGTCCGTAGCAGCCCAACGCTGCGTCACGGTGCCTACGTCATCCACCCCACTTCTCCCCATCGCGTAGGCATTTTATCAACCTCATTCCACCCCAAGAAGGGTGAGTCTATGTAATAAGATCTTTTGAGGAGAGAGAGACCATACTCACATAACTTTTATTATAGTCTTGTTATATTGTTCTGTTTCATTAAAAGTTATTGTTGTTAGGGGCGCCTGGGTGGCTCAGACATTAAGCATCTGCCTTGGGCTCTGGTCTTGATCTCAGGGTCCTGGTATCGAGTCCCGGGTCTGGCTCCCTGCTCATCAGGAAGCCGGCTTCTCCCTCTCCCGCTGCTCCTCTCCTGGCTTGTGCTCTCTCTCTCTCTCGCTCACCCTCTCTCTCAAATAAGTAAACAAAATCTCAAAACAGATAAGTTGATGTTAATTTCTTACTGTGCCTGATTTATAGGTTAAACAATATCACAGGTGGGTGTATGTAAGAAAAAACACAGTCTTTGTAAGTTTCAGTACTATTTGTGGTTTCATACATCCACTGGGGGGACTTGGAACGGATCCCCCTCAGGTAAGGGGTCACTGGTGTGACTTATTGTTATTGTTGTTGTTTTATAACAAGCTTTTATGGAATTTCATTAAATGCTACCAGTTTTTTTGGTGATAAGTTGAAACAAATCTACCCTTCTTTTTGCCACCTGTGACAGTATAGACTTGAAATTAAGAGTCTTAGTGTAAGTGAAGGAGCTGTGAGAAAAGGTGGAAACACATAGATCACATCATTCTTCCCAGTGTATGAAATTCATAATCTCCCTGCTTCTTCTTCTCAACTGCTGAAGTCAATTTTAGTGTTTCCATTTCATTTTCAATACCACAGTGTTTCAGGGATGAGGGGGCTGTGATTATTTGCATTATGTGGATATTTAAGTATAATTTAGTATGAGAAAATCAAAGGAATGTGCAGATTTGAGGCTGTATTTCTCCCTTATGTAAATCCAGGCATGTTTCTCTGATAGAATCGTAAATGCCAAGCTATTTGATCTTTCCCTACTGACTTATCTTGGAGTATTTATATTTACAACATGCTGTGCATGAAAGTGTGAACACCATAACCATAGTTTCATGATCATACTAAGTTATAAGATTTTTTTTATTTGCATAGTAAATCTGGGTTAGATTATAGTAGAAACTCCTACAGATCTGAGATAGGAAAAGTGGTAACAGTTTTCAGAGATAAATAAGTAACCTATTCGTCTGATTAAACGTCTGCTAGTTACACGAGACGTAATATATAACTTTCCTTTTTTGAGTTTCACTCTTTTGAGTTTCCTCATAGACATGTTTACTTAGTTTTTACATGCTTAAGGTCTTGCAGTATTTCTCCCCCAGCTCCCCAACTAGCTTTTTATTATAAAAGAGATCAAACAGAGAGAAATTGAAAAAACAGTGGACTGGGGCACCTGGGGTTTCAGTGTGTTATGCCATCGGACTCCTGGTTTTGGCTCAGGGTCGTCAGATCGATCCCTGCCTCATGCTCCAGGCTCAGCAGGGAGTCTGCTTGAAGATTCTCTTTCTCCCTCTGCGCCTCCCCACCTGCTCGTGCTCTCTTTCACAGAAATTAATTAATTACTTAATTAAAAAAAGAAAGACTAGTACACAGAACATCTATATATGCACTGCCTAGATTCATTATTAACATTGTGCTGCCATTTGCTGTGTGTGTGTGCACATGCGTACATGTGTGTGAGGGTGTGAAGGTATACACACGTGTGTGTGTTGCCGAACAATTTGAGGTAAATTGGGGTAAGTGAATAGGATGTGACTCCTACTTTCTTAAACATCTATTTTCTGAAAAAGGACAATCTACATAACCACAATAAAACTTCAAAATGTGAAAATTAAAAATTTTTCATGGCGGGGCGCCTGGGTGGCTCAGTGGGTTAAGCCTCTGCCTTCAGCTCAGGTCACGATCCCAGGCTGGGATCGAGCCCCTCATTGGGCTCTCTGCTCCATGAGGAGCCTGCTTCCCCCTCTCTCTCTGCCTGCCTCTCTGCCTACTTGTGATCTCTGTCAAATAAATAAACAAAATCTTTAAAAAAAGTTTTTTTTTTTTTAGATTTTTTTCATGGCATCTCCTAGCCAGTTCATGTTTGGATTTTCCCAATTGTCTCCAAAATGACTTTTGTGACTGTTTATTTTTTTCTCTGAATTAAGGCGCAGTTAGTATTGATGCGTTGCAATAATGTTATGGCCCTTTATTCTAGAATCTAGAATGTTCTCTTGCATTACATGTATGACCTTGACATCTGAAAGAGACCAGGCTGTGTATCTTGGAGAATGCCTCACACTGAGGATGTTTCTGATGGATTGTTTCCCTTGGGGCCATTCATTCTGTTTCACTCCTATATTTGCTATAAACTAGAAGTTGGGCAAAAAGTTTAGAGGTTATTTCTTTTCCCTTTTTAGGGGTAGAGTGGAGGAGATTAAGAAAAAGTGTATGCTGTCTTTTAGGAACAAATTTCCTTAAAGCCCAGACCTCTGTGATAGTGAGTAGAGTGGAGAAGGAAAATGACTTTATTGGAAGGTGAAACTTATAGTCTTCTTATTAGAGTCTCTTCCTTATTTCCTGAGACCTGAAGGAGAAGTCCCATCCCGTCTCCTCTCCTTTGGGCTCCCATGGCACCTAGAGAGTGTGTCACTAGGAGATTTTTTTTTTGGCTCTATGTGGCAGCTGTCGTGTGTACTTTTTTTGTCTTGCACCCAGCCCATGAGATCCTGAAAGCAGGAACAGTGTTGATTTTATTGGAACAATTCAGTAACCACACTGAATTGCATGATTTTGCTAATTTATTTTTATTTAAAACTTTCTTCTTAAATTGGATGGGGAAAGGAGTTTTCTGGATCCACCACTCAGTTGTCTCTGTCAGGTGGATAGATGTTTTTGCAAAATACCAGATGGATTCACCCTTTCTCCTGTCGTTAGTTTAGCTACTTAGTCACATCTGGTCATCAGGGACCCCCATGTGAATTAAAAAGGTAGATCTGCCTATCAGTGGGGATGCTGGCTTTTAGGAGTTGATGTGTGTCTTCTCTGAAGCCAAGTTTCTGTTGCCTGTGGTTCTCTTTCTCTTAGTGTTTTGCCTGCTATACCCATGGACACATGTAGACTCTCTTCCTTTTCACAGAGCTTGGTGTATCACTTAGACTAAGTCTTTCCTGCACGGACATTCTGATTGACTCTGTGACCTTAAAATGTTGAGCAAGTACACTTTTTTTGTGTGCCCTACAACTTAGCCTAAACTTTGCTATAAATGGCAATGATTCTGAATTGCCTTGGTCCCATGCCAAATGCTGGAAATAATTTTGGGATATAAAAACACAGCTTTCACATGAAAATATTTATTTTACGGGCAGTTGATAAGCATGCGCGTGTGTTACTCATTTTTATAATGAATTAGTTCCTTTCTTCAATTGCAAGAATAAGCCTTCATTAATATCCAGTTTGTTGGAGTGGAAATGATTCCAGTAGTATTATTATGATTTCATTGTGACTCCCTTCTGGAAAGGCATAATGGAATGAAGACTTTAATCAAATTTGAAGAAAAAGAAATAGTACTCTGGATGTGCACTTGATAAAAGGGAAGGTGGCTTTCCACATTCACTTTTAAGTATCACTTATTCAGGCAGGCCTGGAGGCTAGCCACCAGGTTCCTCATGGCAATTAAGATGAGAGTCAGGATTCTGGGGAGTTCTCCGTCTAGCCAACTTAATTAAATTAGAGCTCTTCCACCAGGAAGGGACCACAGCCAGCAAGCAAGGCAGGCCTGTTGCCTTCAGGCAAGTAAGATATTAACTCCTCTTCCAAGGCAAAGCTGGGTTGTCTTCCTTTATAGTTTAAATATAGTTAAAATAAAATAACAGTTTTATTTTCAATTCAACGAGCTAGGTCAATATCAAGGAAAGGAATATTACAGTTTGAGAAATGAGAGTTCAGTCTTCAGTTTGCGGCTTAACTCCGTGCCATGGTGTCATTGAACTTGGTCATGGATCTAGACGAAGAATGTCCCTGGTTTTCAGTCCTTCCTTACTGTCATGTGGTATTTAAAAAAAAAAAAAAGAGGATTTTGTTTTAAAACGGCAGGATGGGGGTGCCTGGGTGGCTCAGTGGGTTAAGCTGCTGCCTTCGGCTCAGGTCATGATCTCAGGGTCCTGGGATCGAGCCCCACATCGGGCTCTCTGCTCAGCAGGGAGCCTGCTTCCTCCTCTCTCTCTGCCTGCCTCTCAGCCTACTTGTGATCTCTGTCTGTCAAATAAATAAATAAAATCTTTAAAACGGTAGGATGGCCAACACTTCCTACTCAGCCCTACTTTCTGCCACTCAGTCCTATTTGGAACATAGTGTTGTTGAGTGCGATGTTGAGGTCTTACGAATAAATCTTCTTACTGGTATGCGTAGTTGGATAGATTTTTGAAGTGTATCATCTCTTCACATTCACAGAGAAGCATGGTCTCCTGGCTTTGGGTTGCTAATTTTTGTTAACAACAGAGGAGCGTTGCTGATTCCTCTCAGGGCTAATAGGCGCAGTCTCGGGAGATAACATTACAATTTCACCACTTATGGCTCCTGGAAATGTCACGCCCATGACTGTGCCCTGTGGTATGTGCTACTGTAGTCCATCCTTATTGCTGCTAGACTTCCCTTTTCCATTTCAGGCAGGGGTGCTGAGTTCTTGTTCTCTCTATACAAAGGGGCTGTATCCTGAGTACAGATAACTGGGGTTCCCTGTGGCTGCCAGCCCTGGCCTTTAGAGTCACACTGATCTGGAGAATTTATTTAATCCCTTTCTGCCTCTGTTTCTTATCTGTAAGGTGGGGTTAAATTGCTAGAGCATGTTAAACATTTAGGAGGTATGTTATAAATGGCACTTTAGCTTTATACTACTTATATTTCTGCGAGTTTTATTATTTTGAACCCCTCCTTTGGTCATGTCCTGCTTCTCCCCAGTCCATGTTCTCAGAGGTGAACACCTTTGGTGATTCCCTACTGCTTCTGGGTTAAAATCCAAATTCTTTAGTTGGTCATATGAGGCTCCCAGTGATCTGCCCCCATCTTACCTTTCTGGGCTCACGCTTCCCTTCCTGCTTGGATTGTATGGAAAATGTGGACCAGCTGCCATACCACACACTCCACTGAATTTATAGCTTCCGTATTTTGTGGGTTCTCTCCACCCGAAACTCCCTCATGACCTGTGTTCCTGCCCCTTCTCCCTCTGGCCTGTCTCCTCCAGTTTCCACCTGCCCAAATCCCCTTGTGCCTTCCGGGTCCTGTGCCCCAGGTTAGGCTTTCCTGTTTCCCTGCGGACTGAAAATAATGTCGTCCTCCTCTAAATTGCTAACCCTATTTTTATAGTTCTCTTAAAACCCTAAGGAAATTTATTTAGAATTCAAATCATTAATAATATTAAACAGTGTTCAGTACTTCTATTTATTCAATAAGAAAGTTTGTCAATGTACAGCTCACCCTTGAACAACCTGGGTTTGAACTGTGAGGGTCCACTTACAAGTTGATTTTTTCAATAAATACAGTGCAGTACTGTAAATGTACTTTCTTTTCCTTATGATTTTCTTAGTAACATTCTCTTTTCTCTAGCTTACACTGCTATAAGAATACAGTATATAATACAAATAACATCCAAAGTAGTTGTTAAATCGACTGTTTATGTTATTATGTTATTATTAACCAGTAGGGTTTCCTGTCAACAGTAGGCTATGAGTAAGTTCTTTGGGAGTCAAGGTATATGAATTTTCCCGTGTGGGGGTTGGGGGTGGGACAGGATTGGTACTCCTGATCCGTACGTTGTTCAAGGGTCAGCTGTATTTTCAAACATTTTCCAGCAAGGATTGAAAAAAAAATGTTTGTTTTTACTTTTTTTTTTTTTTTTAAATTTGCTTTCCTAAGATCTGAATTGATTAGACAAATTTAGTTAACTAGAACATGTTATTCTTCAAACATTTCTTTGAATCCCAGCACTTGGTAGCTGATGAGGTCATTCCGGAGAATACAAAGGCAGGAGTGAAAAAGTCTGTACAGAGATTCACTGAATTTTAGAGCCGGGAGAAACCAACGTGACTTTCATGAACCATCACCGTGATCTGAAAAAAGCTCAATCTCAGAAAAGTGAGGCAGTGTTCTGAATAATTTTATTCTGTGGGTTGACCCAAGGAGCTGGTTTCTCTAGGGGCTGCCTAGTAAACCAGTGGGCACAGTAGAACATTCGCAGAATGCCCCTGTAGCCTACTGCCCCATGTGCAGCGTGGTCCAGGTGGGGACCATCCTTCCTGAGGGAAGGTCTTGAGATGAAGCCGATGCTTCCATGACAAGTCCAGGGGGCACTGAATTGCCCCTGGTGGACCCATATTTCATTTCTAGTCTCTCTTAGTTTCTTCTTCTCTTCTTCTGAATTTTAATTCACTCTGGTTTGATTTCATATTTGTTCACTGTGGTAGCTCTGTTTCAGTAGGTCCACAGTAACGATAGAGATAAAAACACTGCTTTTTGTTAGCTATCTTTTGGATCATATATCATTTCCTGTATGAAGCCAATTTTAACTTGATGTGATAAAATTTAAGGATATTATGGATAAGTATTATAACTTCAAATATTTCAAGATTTGAAATGTGATAGTAATACATAATAATGCATAATACATAATAATACATAGTAATACATAATAGTAAAGTAAGGTTAACTCACATATGGCATTTACTATGTGACAGGAAAAATTTTACGTATTTTACATATTTGGTTGACCTATTTAATTCTCACAGTGATCCTGTGAGGTAATGACTGTTACTATCCTCACTGAAGCACAGAGAGCTTAAGTGACTTGGCTAAAATCACACAGCCAGTAAATGGAGGATTTGGGATTTGAACCCAGGCAGTCAGACTCCAGGAAACAAATCAAGATATCCATAGTTCTTTCCTGTAATACCTGTAATCTTTCTGTTTGGCCCTGGTCCCCTTCTTAATTTCAGAAAAAAAGGTGGAAAGTGCATGTTTAACATTGAAACAAAATAAGAATGATATGTGAAATTTAAGAAACAAAACGGGATCACAGGGGAAGAGAGGAAAAAATAAAACAAGATGAAACCTGAGAGGGAGACAAACCACAAGAGACTCTTAATCATAGGAAACAAACTGAGGGTTACTGGAGGGGAGAGGGTAGGGGGATGGGCTAACTTGGTGGTAGGCTTGAAGGCAGGCACGTGATGTAGTGAGCACTGGGTGTTATATAAGATTAATGAATCACAGATCTGTACCTCTGAAACCAATAATACATGATATGTTAATTAACTAAATTAAAATAAAATTAAGAATGTACTCTAATTTTCAAACAAATAAGGCATTGTTCCAAACATATATTTACTTATAAAGTTTTTAAGAAAGCCACCTTGGGACAGATGTGAGACCCTTATTTTTGGACAAGTGCTAGTGTTACTTGAACTCAAAGAAAAATTCAGTGAGAAGATCTTTGTAGAGTAATAAGTGATTTCTTCTCTCCCTGGAGAATAAAGACCCTGGACTTCAAGTGACTGCATGCTGCCTCCTTGAGAGAGGTAGGGCCCAGACAGATAGCAGGTGCCCTGGGAGTTTGGTGGAGGGAGAGGTGACTTCTGGCTGAATCTGACAGTAGAATTTAATATTTCAAGTTTCTCAGGTTGACTGAATTAGTCCCTATGACTTCATAAGTGACTGCTTCAGTTAGCTGCGGTGAATAAAATCACTGAATTACAATGGCTGCAAATCCTGAAGAAGACAGTTGCCCCTACTTTTCAAGTATATCGCTGCTGCTTTCTAAAAATAAAACCTATCTAGCTCTGAAATGTGAGGACTGTAGTAAGATCAGATAACAAGAATGTAATTTAGGGAAACCTGATTGGCTCCAGTGTAGGTGGCTATTCAGTCTACATCTATAAAAGGAGTCTCATAAATAGATTTGATCTGAGTCCCATTGATAGTATTTCCAGTACTGCTTTCCCTTCCTTGAACTTTCAGGCTCTGGATTTTCTCCTACCTTATTCTGATTTTACAGACCTTAGTTAGTTCCCAGCTTCATGATGATCACTAGATTTGCTTTTTCCTTGGTCACAGTAGGGTTTAACTTTCTACTGTTTCTGGCCCCAGACTCTTTCAAGAGCCATATTCCTTTATGGCAGACTGGAACAAATGCAACTGTGGGTGACCCTTTTTCTCTCTCTGGGGAGCCAAGAGGATGAATGGGCCCGGTGCCAGCTTCACTGATGGTGCTGCCTATAAACTATAAAGCTGCCCTCATCAGGTCCTACGCCCACTTCTTCGCCACTAATGGGCCAGACCTGCTTTGCCCTCCCAGACCATTTTCGGATTCTCCTCCAGGTTGTATGCCCTGATTGCATATGCAGAACGGGTAGCAAAGCAGGTGCCATGTGGCTTTGTGTTCTTGTCAGCCTCTTCACTTAGGACTGGAGATGGATACAAACTAACCTTTGTAGCTCTCCTAGGCTTATTACTGACATCTGTTCCGCCTGATCATACCCAGCTCCGGCCACAGCCACATCTGCACTTTAAACTTCCACCTGCCTTTTTTGTTTTCAGTGTAGTTTTAGATTTCGTTTGTTTTTCATTGTGAGCTCAGAAGAGAAGATGGGTTCCAGCTATGACTCAGGGTGAGTTCCTGTGTCCTAATTCTTTAACTCTGGAGCATTCGCACCTGACAGGAATTGACTCAAGGAAACGAAAAGAACAGGAAAGGCCCTAGGCACATACTGGCCAGCCCAGACACAGACTTTTGCTGGCGACGGGCACAGAGCAGAATCAGCCATGTGAAATCAAAACATGGCTTGACGTTTTTTCTTTGACTATTTTGTGTACGAAAGGGAGGATAAAGAGTTATCAGTGGTGAGCATAGCATGACAGTTAAACACAGTAAATCACAACTTTAGTGCTCCAAAGCTTTTTTAGTTGTGATGTCAAAAAGTCTTTGAGAAGGTAGCTAGTTTTGAGACTTTTAAAAAGCAGAAGTGTTAGGGAACAGGGTTTCCTATGTTAGTCGGAGAGTGGCAAGGAGGTGGGGGCTGAAAACGGTCTGGCTGTGACTGAGGAGGGAGCCAAAAAGAAAAAAAAAAAAAAAAAGGCTCCTTCCTTAAAAGCAGACACATCTCAAGTGCTTATCTCTTTGATTGTAAAAGAGTGAATCTTGAACTTTCCTGCAGTTCTGAAGAAGTGTTGTGATCCTGATGAACTCCCAGGGTACCCGGTGCTTCTTCTGTGTGCCCCTAAATGTTTTCTGCCTGGAGGAGGTGGCATGATTTGGTCCAGTCTCAGACAGTGATGGTGAATCAGCGTCTTGACTTCTCCAGAGAGATAAAAAATAATTTGTTACTGTATAAGGATCTTATAGCAGTTGCGTTACGTCTGGGACATTTCCCTTTTTTGTAGTGCACCTGGTGTTGCCATGGATATGGTAAATGGGAAAAAGTAGGGCATTTTTTCAATTTTGAATTTTATCTTAAGCATATATATGGAAATGAAATGTGCAGAAGCACAGAGACCTCTTTGTTAGAGTGTGTAAGAATGCCCATGAATTCTAACTGCAAATTACATTCAGATGAGACTTGAAAGGAAGCGATTTGAGGAAGTGCCTTCTGGAGACTGTGGGAAATCCCATCGTGGGTAGACCAGCGGCCGTTTGTTGGATCAAAGTCACAGAGATGTAGTGGTTGGTACTGGTAGTCAAGACTGCTGGGTCTGTGGTGGTCAGTGACTTGCCTAGTGCTCGGGCTTCTGAATTTGGGGAGCAAGAGGAGCATTTCCCCTGCCGCTAGCAGCCAGTGACTTGTGCCCTGTGTGTGCAGCTCAAAACACTGGAATTTTCAAATGGTTTTTAAAAGGGTCACTACTAATAGGTTTGAATAGATTTTGTATTTATTATCATAAGCTTACGTGTGGAAAAGTTCCCAAGTCAGCGAAGGCAGTAGATCTTCATCATTTGTGGCTTCTGTTTTTGTGAATTTTCCTACTTGCTGAGGCTCATCTGTAACCCCTGTATGAAGCCAGTCAGTACCCATGGTACTTCTGTGGTCATTTGTGGGCATGTGTAGGGGTGGCGGAAAATTTGAGATGCTAAAGGTTGAGGTTGGACTAGGCGATGCTCTCCCTTCTGGCTTCAGCTCTCATGTTGTGTTCTTTACAGTTGGGCCACCCTTTTTGCAGTTTCTGTGTTTTTTTTTTTAGTGATGTCACTATTTAAAATTATGAGCCTGGTGGTGGGTATTATGGAGGGCACGTATTGCATGGAGCACTGGGTGTGGTGCATAAACAATGAATCTTGGAACACTGACAAAAATAAAATAAAATTAAGATGTTAAAAAAAAAGTGCTCCCAGCTAGTGCTAAAGTGCTGCCTAGTGTTCTAAGTGTAAGACCCAAAGAATACAAAAATACTAATTTATTTTTTTTTTTAAATCTTTTTTTTTTTTTTTTAAGATTTTATTTATTTATTTGACAGAGAGAAATCACAAGTAGATGGAGAGGCAGGCAGAGAGAGAGAGAGGGAAGCAGGCTCCCTGCCGAACAGAGAGCCCGATGCGGGACTCGATCCCAGGACCCTGAGATCATGACCTGAGCCGAAGGCAGCGGCTTAACCCACTGAGCCACCCAGGCGCCCCAAAAATACTAATTTAAAGGGATACATGCACCCCTATATTTAGAACAACATTATTTACAATAGCCAAGTTAGGGAAGCAGCCCAAGTGTCCATCGTCTGATGAATGGATAAAGATGTGGCATATGTTTATATACAATGGAAAATTACTCAGCCATAACAAAGAATGAAATCTTGCTATTGGCAATGACCTGGGTGGAGTTAGAGAGCATTATGCTAACTGAAATAAGTCAGTCAGAGACAGACAAATACCATGTGATCTCACTGCTATGTAGAATTTAAGAAGCAAAAGAAACAAGGAAAGGGAAGAAAAAGAGAGAGAGGCAAACCAAGAGACAGATTCTTAACTATAGCGAAGAAACTGATGGTTACGGGGGAGGGGGAGGGGGGAGCGATAGGTGACACAGGTGATGGGGATTAAGGAGGGCACAAGTGATGAGCAGCAGGTGATCTATGAAAGTGTTGAATCACTGTATTTCATACCTGAAACTAATATTACACTATATGTTAACTAACTGGAGTTTAAAAAAATTTTTTTTAAGTAAGGTGTGTGTCTTTTCAAGAAAATGTATACGTTAGGCAGCTTTGTTCAGGTATGAGTTTATAGTTCCTATACTATGGGTGCAGTGCTAATGGATCAACAACCTATATCAAATAAGGAGTTTTATTTTTGTTACTTTTCATTAGTTTTTAAAGACTTATTTATTTTGAGAGAGAGTACATGAGCACGGGGGGCAGGAGGAGCAGAGGGAGAAGGAGCGAGAGGAAAGAAATCTCAAGTGACTCCTCACTGAGTGCAGAGCTCGACCCAGGACTCCTTCTCACGACTCTTGAGATCATGACCTGAGCCGAAATTGAGAGTCAGATGCCCAACTGACTGAGCCATCCTGGTGCCCCAAATAAGAGGTTCTGAAACAGAAACACACACAAAAACAAGGTCATGTATTGATGGGTTGACTAAAATGTGACTGGAGGTATACAGGGACCCTAACCCTGTATGTTCAATAGTAACAGTGCTTTGGTATTTGCTAAAGGTGACTTTGTAGGACAGAATTACCACAAATAATGAAGATCAACCATATGTGGGAGCTCCTTTCCGTCCGTCCCACCTGTTTTCTCTAACATTTCCGAGAGCATAGCTAGATGATTAAACCATAGTACGTCACCGTCAGGACCGGAAGTTCTGGGAAACTTTGGTGGGGGGTGGGTTGGTCTGTCACTACCAGTGTGGAAATGTAATGGTGTGCCGGTCAGGAACCACACATCTAGCAAAATGGAGCAGAATTTACACTTCACAGTTTCTGAGACCATTTCAGAGTAAGCCCATGTATTGTGTTCTTTTTTTTCCACAAGTTCCAGAAACACCACTTTTTTACATGTAAAATGGCCTCTTTCAGGCCACCGTGGGGGTGGTTTTTCTCTGGTGCTCTTGTAGCCTGCATGTCCCAGTTCAGCATACAATCAGTATAAAAATAGGCAGCCCAGGAACTTGGCCGTCGGGGAGGGGGGTGGGGATGGTGCAGATTTATAGAAAACTTCTGCCTCCAAATGGATGATATTCTACAGGCTCAAGAAAAAGTCCAATTTCAGAAAATTCAAGGGAAAAGGGAAAAAGTCCCTTTCCGTACTCCCTACAACTTTTCCTTTTGTAGTTTCACACCCCACCCATCACCCCATTGCACCCCCTGAGAAAGGAAAGGACACAAACAGAACAGCCTTGTTCTGTGTTTTGAGGAAATGGTTTTGGGAGGCTGTTTGGTTGGACAGTGAATTAACGTGTCGGGACTTCCAGGATGGGCTTTCAGGAAGAGAAATGTGTGCTGTTGCAAAGCCTATGGTTCAGCTCTTAACAAGCTGTTCTCTGCTTACACCCCAGAACAAAACACTGGTGTGTGTGTGTGTGTGTGTGTGTACGTGTGTGTATGTGTGTATTTTTTAAATTGTGGAAAAATACACATAAAATGTATTACCTTATCCACTTTAACTGTTCAGTTCAGTAGTAGTGTTCAATATATTCGTGCTGCTGGGCAGCCGGTCTCCACAACTTTTTACATCTTGCAAAACCGAAATTCTGGACCCTTTTCTCCCTGCTCCCAGATCTTGGAAACCACCATTCTACTTTGTTATGCATGAAGTTGACTACTCTCCAAAATTCTTATCAGTGGAATCATTCAGTGTTCATCTTTTGGGGACTGGCTTCTTTCACTTAGCATATCATGTCTTCAAAGTTCATCCAGGTTGTAGCATATATAGCAGAATTTCCATCCTTTATAAAACCGAACACTATTCCCTTGAATGTATATATCACATTTTGCTTATCCATTTATCTGTGGGTGGACACTTGGGTAGTTTCCATCTCTTGGCAGTTGTGAACAATGCTGCTGTGAATGCGGGCGTAAAAATATGTTTGAGTCCCTGCTTTCAATTCTTTGGGTATATACCCAGAAGTGGGATTGCTGAATCATATGGTAATTCTATTTTTAACTTTTTGAGGAACCACTGTGCTGAGTTCCATGGCAGCCATGCCATTTTACATTCCCACCAACAGTGCCCACGGGTTCCAGTTTCTCCACATCCTTGCCAACACTGGTTATTTTCTGTTCAGAGTTGCCTCATTTTTGATAGTAGTCCTCCTCATGGGTGTAAGGGATCTTCACTGTGGTGCTAATTCTCATTTTCCTAATAATTAGTGATGTTGAGCATTTCTTCATGGGCTTCTTGGCCGTTTGTATAGCATCTTGGGAGAAATGTCTACTTCAGTTTTTTGCCTGTTTTTTAATTGTGTGGTTTTATTGTTGTTGAGTTGTGATTCTTCTTTGTATGTTCTGGATATTAAATGTTACCCAGTGTTAAATGTGCTTGTTATGTTGAATGTTAAATGTGTTAGTCCTTTAAAGGAAAATGATCCTATTCTATTACCTCACGCCAGGGCCTTGCCTGAGTGACATTTTGCCTTTGTAGTGTCTAAGGCCATCTTTAGGCTTTGCGATGTGCTTTAACTATGTGGGCCAGGCTTTTAAACACAAAAATATCAACATTTTTATCCTAGTAATGTCTTTAGGGTTTGGGAATGTGGCTTTCTGTCTTTCAAATCTTGATGTTCTTTGGGTTTCTTTCTTTCTTTTTTAAGATTATATTTATTTATTTGACAGAGAGCGAGATACAGGTAGGCAGAGAGGCAGGCAGAGAGAGAGGAGGAAGCAGGCTTCCTGCTGAGCAGAGAGCCCGATGCGGAACTCGATCCCAGGACCCTGAGATCATGACCTGAGCTGAAGGCAGAGGCTTAACCCACTGAGCCACCCAGGTGTCCTTCTTTGGGTTTTTTTTTTTTTTGGTAAATGCCTTCTGAACAGTTGCATTTGAAATCTTTCAGGTGTTTTGCAGTAGTTTTCCCAGATAGTTGGATTACTTCGTGCCAAGGATAACAGAGTTGGGATTCAAGACCATGAATTGCAGGGTCAGCCCTTCCAAGGAAGTATTTATTTTTATTCATTTTTGTTCGCCTTTCCTCGGGTCACCATCCTTATTGCTTCTCCCTTTGCTGCTATTCCCTTAAACTGAGTTTACTACTGAGCCTAGAGAGTGTTTTCTAAGCTTTTAAAATCATGACCCCCAGTAAGACATACACTTTACATCCTAACCAGTTTCACAAATACATATACACACGCACAACTGAACTTAAAGTACTTGTAAGGAGTATAATAGTTCTTCAATTTTTTAATTTTAATTTTAATTTTTTTTTAAAGGTTTTATTTGTTAGAGAGAGAGATACAGAGCGCAAGCACAGGCAGACAGAGTGGCAGGCAGAGGCAGAGGGAGAAGCAGACTCCCTGCTGAGCAAGGAGCCCGATGTGGGACTCCATCCCAGGATGCTGGGACCATGACCTGAGCCGAAGGCAGCCGCTTAACCAACTGAGTATAATAGTTCTTGCTAAGGATATATATTTCCTTTTGTGTGTTTGTGTGTTCTGTCATGATAGTCAACTTTTCTGCTTTTGACTGATTGCCTGTTGCTGGGGATTCTGTCCCATGTTAAAGCAGTTTGATTGCCAAAGTCATGCTGGCTCAAGTTGCTATTGTATTTTACCTGCACTGCTGCTCCTTGGGGGGTGGGAGCAGACAGAAGGTTCCATAGTGTGTAGAGGGAGAGGTTGCTCACAAAGGAAGTCTCAGCAGGATGGAAATCGCCCAGCAGCCCACCCCGTCCCTTAAAAGCATAGGTGCACGCATTAAAAGCATAGGAATAGCATCCTGTCACCCACCTAGCGCATGCTTTGAGGGGAGGCTCTGATTCCCTTTTCTCTCTCTTTCTCACAGGTACTCACACAATGTGTGGAGAAAATGCATTAGCCTTAGGTCTGGTAGAGCCCTTTAATTGACCCTCTTCTTTTTTGCAGTGCCTTTTCTTCCTTCCTACAGAGAACATAGTTAGTTTTATCCAGCAAGAGATAAACAGACTGTCTGGAATGACCTGGGGGGTAACTGTCCTGGGAGGTGGAGACCTCCCGGAGGTAAACGTTTATGTTTGTGGCAAGTTGGTGAAAAGACTCTTTAAATTAAGGAAAAATAAGATGACAGAATTTTTAAAAATGAATACAGGGGATGATTAGCAATGATCTAATTGATCAGAGGGAAAGAGGGGCTTTAGCTGGCTTTTAAATATCACCTAAGATTGCTTTAATGTCCTCTGGCAATCTGAATTTTCTTCTCCAATCCTTTTAAGTCCAGGTGGGGTTTGGTTCCCCCCGAAATATCACAAAACCATGAAAGTATTTGATTCCTAGGTTAACAAGAAGTTCCAGGGCCATGTTTAGGTGGCCGGCCGCCCCCGACCTGCCAAGGCCAGTCCTGCTGAGTTTCTTTGCCCCTGGGAAGATCCTGCAGGACCAGGGGATGTTTTGTGGGTGACAGGTCTCTCTGCAAGGTCACCAGTGCCTGGGGTGTTGGGAACATGAGCTTGGCTGGCATCCTGGTGTCAACACTGCTGCCTAACTCTGGAAATCAGCTAATGAGCCCAAGTTTTTCAGCTACTTTCTTTTTTATTGGGAGGAAAGAGCCTGTTTTGGTAAACCTGAGAGTGAACACCTTGTCTGTTGTAACCTGGATGTTTCTGTGTCTCCCTTACTTACGGCATTGTCATATAAATTAGAGATCATGGATCTGGCTGTAGTTTAATAGTGGTTACATGGGATGTGGATTCAAAAGATCAGAATTTGAATCTCATTCTATCCATGTATTGAGGAAGCCACTTAACCTGCCCATTCCTAAGCTAAAATAGTTGGCCCTGAGGAATCCTTCGTCCAAATTAAAAAGAGCCTGGATTTTTGAAGGTGGAAAGGCCTTTGCAGAGGATCCCGCTTTGTTGTATGACTGAGACCCAGAGAGATTTAAGTGCATTTTTGTTGTGCCTTACTGTGACAGTGGTAGTGCTATATCACCGCCCAGAAATGTGTCATTTAATCTGGAATAGAGTGCCCACAGGATTAAGAGGACTGGTTCTGGATTAGTCTATAGTGGATCTAAATTATTCCCCTGCAGTTTATTGTCTCTGTAACCTTAGACAACCTACTTAACTTCTTGCAGACTTAGTCTTCCCATGGCATTAAATAATAAGAGTGTTTTGGTTTTTTTTTTTAGCTTACAGGGGTGTGGTGAGGATCAAATGAGGTAAATTTATGTAAAGCTCTTAGCACAAGGGCTGGTGCCCAGAAAATGCTCGATGTCATTTTTTCCTAATCAAAGGACATTGCTTTCGTGGTGCCTGGGTGGCTCAGTTAGTTACGCCTCCAACTCTTGGTTTAGGCTCAGCTAATCTCAGGGTCATGAGATCGGGTCCCGCATCAAGCCCCACATCAGGCTCAGTGCTCAGCATGGAGTCGGCTTGAGATTCTGTTCCCCTTCCTCTCCTTCCCGCTCTGCCTCTTCCCCTGCTCACATGCATGTGTGCATGTGTGCGCGCTCTCTTTCTCTTTTTTTCTCTCAAATAAATAGAATCTTTAAAAAGGGGGGCTCATTGCTTTTGATCCCCTTCCAGCAATATGTTTTCTGAAGTTTTCCATGGTCACAGTGGTTTTGATAGCCTTTGTTCAGTACTTAAGATTAACCACAAAAAAAGGGAAATACATTTAAATAAGTTTATTTTTTGCCGAATACATGGCAATACACACCGAATACATGGTATTTTTATAAAAAAGTGACTGCATTTTGTGGCTCCATCTTTTAAGTAACTGCCTGTTGCAGTTTCCCTGATCTTCTTCATTTTATGCTCAGAGATATGGACAGTCTCCAGATCACTTCTTTCTGGCATGGCATTATATTTGGAGCATGGGTGTGTCTGATCATTATGGGAGTAACAAAGCCACACTGTGGAGATCTGAGGTATCGGGAAGCTGTCCAGTTTCCTCCGCCTGACCCTGACTCAGGTCTTCCCTGAAATCTTCAGCCAGTTCCATTCTCTTTCTGTCAGCAGGCCTCCTTACATAACCCAAATGGGTTGTTTCCAGAGCTGGTGTCTGCAGAGGTGTTCTGTGTCTAGTAGAAAAGAACTGGGGGAGAGTTCCTGTGTGTAGTTTAAGTGGAAAATTATAGATATGTACACTGAATGCCATCAATAAATTGAAAATTATATGTGTCTTGGAAATGTAATGCTATTAGAAACTAAGTATTGTGAGTTTTTAGCATTTAAAAACATGTTTTAATCTTAACCCTCACCTTTTGAAATCAGATGCTTTAATGGTCTAAGTACTATGCAAGAGGTTGTGTTCAGACTCCGATGACTCTGTTTCAAATAGTGATAATAAACCCTTTAATTACAATGATATACAGATTTTGGGGGGTATAGTGATAGTCCCTAAAATCATTTTGCCTTAATATTGTTAAACTTTCCTTTTAAAATTAGCTTGTCCATCATCCACCCCCACTTTGTTTGGTTGGCTTCAATTAAATTTTTCCTTGTGTTATAGAGTACCGTGAAAGAATATTAGAACAGCTATGGATGGGGTTGTCAGACTTAGTAAGTAAAAGTACAGGACGCTCGGGCACCTGGTGGCTCAGTCAGTTAAGTGCCTGGTGCTTGGTTTTGGCTCAGGTCATGATTTCAGTGTCCCGGGACTGAACCCAGCTAATACTCTGCACTCAGAGCTGGGTCTGCTTAAGACTCTCTCTCTGTCTCTCTCTCTCTCTCTCTCTCAAATAAGTACATAAATAAATAAAAATCTTTTTAAAAAGTACATGACATTTGAATTTTACATAAAAAATGATTTCTTTTTGGTATAGGTATCTCCTGTGCAAGAGTTAAATATGAATTTCAGATAAATAAGAAATACTGTTTTAGTGTATCTCCCATACAATATTTAGGACATAATTACACTAAAAAATTATTGGTTATTTATTTGAATTTCAAATCTAACTCTCATGAATTTTTTTGTGTTGTGTGGATTTCCCATATGCATGAGTTAAATTTGTCTGCCTTTTCTCCTTCCTGATATTGCATAAGCATGAACTATTGCTGGAACAGAGCAATTGTTGTTGCTTGAGTCTTGTTGCTCGAGCCTTCAGCCTCTGACTTCCTCCAAGATTTCTCTTTTTCTCTTTTTTTCACGATCCAAGGACTGAGCTGCACCAGAACGGTCTGGTGGGAATTTGTGATGCGCTTTGAGCTAGGTGCACTTAGAGCATAAGTAGTTTCATCTCATCCCACACTGTCCACAGTTTTCAGCCCTGACTCTGAGGAGCCAGACTATGTGCCGACCATTGTCAAATTAGCAACAGGCAAACACTTTTAGTCCTATTGCACTGATGAGAGGGAAAGGTGCAAACAACAATGTTCTGGGCCATACTGGATATCAGCTGAGGTGTGAGGAAAAACTCAGATGAATGAGAAAAATGTTGGGTTGAGTGGCAGGCAATTAGGTCACGGTGCTGGTTCCTCAAGAAGTTGACCTGTTAAGTCCTAAGTCAGGAAAGACAATCTAGTTAGCAACAGGGTAGGCCTTAGAAGTGTGTTGAAAGAGAGATCTTCACCTACCCATTCCAAATTTTAACTATCCTGAATTTAAAACAGTTTTTCTCCAAGAAAAGTTGGGTTGACATTAAAACACACTTGTCTGGAATTATCTCTCTGAGTCCTTTATAAACAAATAGACCAAGACTTGGAAGGGCACACCTTAGGTTACAGAGTGTTTTCCTGGGCTGGGCTCCAGAGCTTCCTGACTTTTGAACAATAATATGTTCTTTCCATGCTACTTTATGTATTTATTTTACAGCAGTCTTGTGCTTTTTATCCATTGCTCTCCACTTGGAAACATGCTTATGTGCTTCGAGAGCAGAGGTACAGAAATTGTGAAGTCTTTTCTGTTTAGAGACTCCACAGACTCTGTGTGCTGAGGGGGAGGGGAAAACTCCTCCTCTTCTTTCTCCTCCTCCCATTCCTTTCTATCCTCCCCCCACCTCCTTTTTCTTAAAAATCATAGCACATTTTTTTATCCTCATGTGCCTGTAAATATTTTTACTGGGCGTTCTTGACTGGGATTTCTAAACATCCTGATAGGGGAAGTCGGGTATTTTTTCATGTGATAAATTCCTTGTGGAGAGATTTGAATAGTTTTGATTTTTAGTTTTTTCTTTTCATTCAGTTTCTTTGCTGTCTAAAAATGTTACATTTCTGGTCATAAGGCCAACACCCAAGCTGTAATTTATGATAATGACTGAGAGATGTGATTGGGATTTTTATTTTAGGCTTACTAGGGACCATTCCTTATAAAATAGAAGATGCTGAAATGAGATTTGATCTAGTTCAACACTTAGCCTCACTGGAGGAAGTGGAGACTCAGAGATGTGAAGTGACTTCTCCAGAGTCACACAGCAGAGTTAGTGGAGAAGCCGTGAGTGGGAAGGAACTGAGTTGCTAAGCTGCAGAGCAGAACTTTCTCCCAGCTGCTGAAGAAAAAAGGAGTTCAGGGTGGTTTAGCTTTTCAGGTAATTGAAATATTCCTTTACGTTCCCCAATTCTAATTTTAACAGTTTTTTGGTGACAGTCATTCTGAAATACTTTACCTTCTGAGGTCTAAATTGATGTTGTGGAACCTACTTTAACCTTTTCTCAGTTTGCTCCTCTGCCTCATTATCTTCTGATCATCAGTGTTTGTGGCTCAATACATATTTGCCCTTTGCTGCTATGAAGTGTTGAACACTTTGCTCTTGATTACACAAAACTCCAGTGTGACAGACCTCCTCAGAGCATAGGCCTGATTTTGTCACTTTTTGGTATCCTTCCTCCTTGTCAGTTCTCAGTTTTTGCTCCCTTCACTGGTGATATTTATAATAGCATTTCCTTGCTCCCCTGTCTCACATTGCTGCATTCATTTTTGTGGTGAACCAAGAAATCCCAGATCTCTTGGAAGGATGCATATTTTGTTTATAGTTTTGAAGAGAGATGTCTGGATGAGTGGGTACCTTTTTGTGACTGGTGGGATTTAGGAAAGATATTTGTTTTTGTGCTTTTCTGTAAACTGGGACTTTTTTTTTTAAACAAAGATTAAAATTTTTTGTAATTAAAAAACAAAGCTATTTTATTTGGAAACTTAATATGCATGGGTGATAAGTAGATTCTGAGTGAGGATTTTCTTGCCCTGAGACCACCATCCATTTTATTTCTTCTCCTTGGAGAGGTTGATAGAAAGTTCTATGTATGTTTTAAACCAAGCCCACGGGCCCCCTCTACTGTGATGTCATTGTCTTAGATGACCTGTCTCAGCTCCGACTCCAAAACATTGCTCTTATATTTCTGGTGTGGCATTTGCCACATTTTAACTTTATCCCCCCCTTTGTCTTTCCTGTCCTCTCATGGACGTATTCCTCTGTTATCTTAGGCCGTCCCCTTAGTGTCTGTGCTGAGCCATGTGCTTAGCAGGTATCCAGATGTAAATATTTGTGGAGTGACATCTACAGTGGCTTGCCGTTTGCCATTTTTGCTTACCTCGGGGATTTGAGATTTGTCTTGATAATCGAGGTTGTCTGCTGAGTGACTCCAGGAATGTAAGAGATGGCTATCTGTCTAAATGCAGAAAATATTACGAGACATTCCATTAGACAGGCCCCACTCAGTGTTTCTGGATCTAATAGGACAATCCGGTTTTTAGGGGTGGAGTAACCAAAGCAGAGAAAGAGTTTGGGGTAACCAAATTTATGTAATGAAAATATTGAAACAGAAAGACTTCAGTCCAGTTTGATCCATTAGTAGGCTGATTGTGTGTGTGTGTGTATTTAATGAAAACCCCAATTTTCAAAGGCTTTTCCATTTTCAGTTACTTAAAATGTAATTCATTAGTGTGGTAGGTCAAAAAATTTTTCCCCACCCCCAACAGATGTCCAAGTCCTGATCCCTGTAATCTGTGAATACATTTCCTTACGTGGCAGAAAGGAGTCTGCAGATGTGATTGAATGAAGGATCTTGAGGTCTGGAGGTGGGGGGATTATCCTGGATTTTCCCTGTGAGTCTAACATAACGACAAGCATTCTTTTTTTTTTTTAAGATTTTATTTATTTATTTATTTGACAGACAGAGATCACAAGTAGGCAGAGAGGCAGGCAGAGAGAGAGTAGGGGAAGCAGGCTCTGTGCTGAGCAGAGAGCCTGATGCAGGGCTCAATCCCAGGACCCTGGGATCATGACCTGAGCTGAAGGCAGAGGCTTAACCCACTGAGCCACCCAAGCATTGGGCACCCATGACAGGCATTCTTATAAACAGGAAGTGGGAGGATCAGTCAGAGAAGGAGAAGTGATTGACGGGATGGAAGCAAAGGTGTCAGTGACACAGGGCCATTAGCCAAGGAATGCAGACAGTATCTTGAAGCTGGACGAGGTGAGAAATGAGCCTCTTGGAGGAACCCAGCTCAGCCAACTCCTAGATTTTAGCCCTTTAAGACCCGGTTCTGCCTTCTGACCTCCGCAATTGTAAGATGATACATTTTTGTTGTTTTGGGCTTCCAAGTTTGTGCTGATTTGTTATAGCAGCCGTAGGAAACTAATACAGTCTGCTTTCAGATATTTGTTGTTTCTTGACTCCTATTGGGCTACAGGTACCCAGATACTTGGACCTGAATGAAGAGCAGAAGTCCTCACATGGTGCCAGGCAACAGAACTTTTCATTTCTGTATATTCTTAAGTAACCAGAAGAAGATCCCTCATATGCTGACTGCCACACACACTCAGCAGCAACACACATGCACACACATACACACAACTGTACTTCAGTGGAAATAGTTGAGAGAAATGATGCATATTTCTGTTGGTTTTAGCTGACTGCGTGTGTGGAGTGTGCAGATGCTGCCTGGACTCTGAAAAGATGCCCAGGTAAAGGAAGGTACAAGCTGTTGCAACTCTGGGGTTGAGACCAAGACTGTTCATTAACATCTTTAGCATTAGGTATTTTCTGTTGGAGATAACCAGCCCCTCCCTTGAAATATTTCTACTCTCCAAGCAAAACATTTAAATTGTGATACCAGTTTGCCGATACCATGTACAGCATAATATAAGATGTTGGGACCCAAGACACCTTAGGGAGGTAACCGTCATTATTGCCTACCAACCAGGAGGACAGCTTCCATACAAGTGAGGGGTGGGGTAGGGAAGGGCAGAGATGGTTAATGGAGAGGTGAGTTTCTCCTTGTGATGATCTTCAGCTCTGGGAGAAGGATCTCTGGCACTAAGTGCATCTCTTTATTTCCTTTCCCCTCCTTTAAAAAAAATTATTTATTTTAGAGAGAGAAAGCAAGAACACACATGCACAAGTGGCAGGAGTGCGGGGAAGTGCAGAGAGAGCAAGAGAATCTCAAGCAAACTCCCTGTTGAGTGCAGAGCCCTATGTGGGACTTGATCCCGTGACCCTGAGATCATGACCTGAGCCAGAATCAAGAGTCAGCTGCTCATCAGACTGAGCCACCCAGTCGCACCTGTTTAGTTCTAATACTATTAATAATTACCAATTACTTTTAAAGCGGGGTATTTTCTCTGCTTGTAAGGCAGTCTTGACTTCCTTCTCCATGAGATACTGGTTTTATAGCCAGAGCTGAAAGGTGATGGGTCACTCTGAGATCAAAGGCTGGGCTAGGAGTTGCCACTGGATGCACTGTGACCCCACTGTACAGTCAATCAAAACAGGGATTTGTGAAGGGGAGTCATAGGTCATAGGTGCCTTTCCAGAGTGACTAGAACTTAGGGACCAGTGGACATTTATTTCTCCTAATCCAAATCCAGTTTTGTTTCCTGATCTCTTGCATTAACAGCAGTCACAGGGCAGAAGAAAAGTGCAGGCACGTCCCCATGTCTTTTCCAGATGTGCAAACTGAGAGGGAAGAAAGGGAAGATGGTACTCTCGTCAGGACAGCTGATTTGCTTTGGAATTAAAAAGAGACTTACACTTTGTTGTGTCTATGGCTGATCATATTTTCCACTGATAATGCCTTGTGTCATTTGGGGTAACTTTGACTTTTATTTCTACTCAGTTTGAGGAAAAGACCGTAAGACACAATTGGAGTAAATTCTGGAAAAAAGAAATAAATGCTTCATAGAGTGCTATAAATTCTTTTCATAATAAGTATTTGATGAACATGCTTTTATTTTCTGTAATTCTTCAGGAAAGTAAATGCATGGTATACATCCCTCTTTTAAGCAAAATGGTCAGAAAACAATGTAATCCTTTTCTAGAAACTTGGCTTTCCCCCACTTGCTCATCTCATGAAGGAGAAGTGTGTGGCGTGTAATTGTGTGATCTGAACTGAATGAACCATTTGAGTGAACCAGGTGGAAGCAGCCTCTTCCTAATCATTTCTTAATATCCACAGAGACTTGAGGTTAGTTGTTTATGACCTTTAACTTGTCATCACACTTTAAAATGGGGTTGGTAATTCCTGCATAGAATGGACATGGAGGGCTACCTCAATCTACTTCATCTGCTGAGATCAGGCCCTTCACATGCTCCCCGTTTGGCCACGAGCGTGAGGCCCAAGGCCTGTGTGCCTTCCCCATTTCTCGACGTTATTCTGGGGTGGAGTTCCAGGGCTGTTGCCTTGGACAAACCTCTCCATTCTCATCCTTAGAGGGTGATGGTTTTGCTAACAAGACGTGAACATCAGGGCGTCTGGGTGGCTCAGTGGGTTAAGCCTCCGCCTTCAGCTCAAGTCATGATCTCGGGGTCCTGGGATTGAGCCCATATCGGCCTCTCTGCTCGGTGGGGAGCCTGCTTCCTCCTCTCTCTCTCTCTGCCTGCCTTGCCTCTCTGCCTACTTGTGATTTCTTGTCTATCAAATAAATAAATAAAATCTTTGTTTTTTTTAAGATTTTATTTATTTATTTGACAGAGAGAGAAATCACAAGTAGGCAGAGAGGCAGGCAGAGAGAGGGAGAAGCAGGCTCCCCACTAAGCAGAGAGCCTGATGTGGGGCTTGATCCCAGGACCCCAAGATCATGACCTGAGCCAAAGGCAGAGTCTTAACCCACTGAGCCACCCAGATGCCCCCAAAAACATAATCTTTGGGAAAAAAAAAGAAGAACTGAACATCCGTTTTCTCCAAGTTTGGGAACCACTTTGTCCCCTGCATGGTCCCTATGATGAAAAACTACATTTTGAGAAAGCTGGCAACAAGGGTACAAGGAAAGAAATCACGTATTTTTATAAACACTTGATGACTTATCTTTGCTCTTTATTTGAAAGGGAAAGAGTTCCCTTAAGGAAGGTCTCATGGAGAGTTCTAGAATTTCAGAATGAGAAGGGTAGCTAATCTAGCTAATTCATCCAATCAGAAAGACTTATTGAACACCTCCTGGGTAGAGGATTTTTGTGCTAGGAAATGTGCTTACATGTTGAACACAACAGATGTGGTCCCTTTCTCAAGGAGCTCACAGTCTAGGGGATAGCAGAACCAGAAACTAAAAGAATGGTGAGTCCACTGAAGGAGAGATTGAGGACTCTGAGCTTAGGTGGGGAGGGGACCAGATCTAACCCATCATAGGTGGCCTAGATCATAGACCCTATCATAGGTGGGGAGGGGAGTGTTAGGTCAGGAGAATGAATGGGAAATAATCCAGAGGAGGGAGAAGGTGGTCTGACTATCTGCTGTTGAGCATACACACAGCTACCTAAGGACCCTCTTGACAGCTAAAATCAGTGTCCATTTAGAAGGAAGACGTATGAAGAAAGGAGAAAAGGTTGTGTTTGTATTGTACGAGCTGTAGTCATCAAGACATCTGTGAGCTAGTGTCTTTGTTTCCTTGTTCTCTTTTTTACTGTTCATGGCCTCCATTGTCAAATGAAACAAAAGAAAAAGAGGAGGAAGTGGAATGCTTACCTCTTAGGCCTTACTTTTAATTCTGGTGCAGCATTATTTGGGAGAGAGTTTGAAATGATAATCCAAAATCATCACTCCCTTTGGATGGCTATAGAAGTGAATCATTTAAACCTTGTTTTTAACACTTAACTGTATCCAGTTCTCTATTTTTTCTACCTTATTTTTGTTCAAAGTCAGCTTTCCTAGGGTAATACTGATTTATCTAGCCTACTTCAGACCATAAAATCCTGTTTTTTTTTTTTAACTTGAGAAAAAAAAATAGATGGTCACTCTATTTATATATATATTTTTAAAAACTGTGAAATTTTATTAATCTCTTCACCCACACCTCCCTCCCCAGAAGTGATAACAATATCTTTTCAGATAGGTGTTCATCTGCTATGATTTGCACTGACCATTACATTGGGACATTTAGGCATGCAGGATCTAGAAATGGATTAGGAAAATGACATAGAGTGTAATTTGCTAATCCTATTAATATACCTATTTAAGAGATGGCATAACTTCAAAATGTTATTTGGGAGACAGTTTTACAACCAAAGTTTGAAACAGCTGTACAGGTGTAGAGTCCAGGATGCTTAGATTTTTGCTCCTGATTGGGATAACCTTGGTTTGGGAAGCTTTAGGATAAGATTCTGGCTCTCATGTCCTCAGTCGAGTTTGCATCTGAGAGCCAGGCTTGGCACTTGTCACCTATTGAGGTCCTCCATGGGTCTTCTAAGACTACATCTATTTAGACTCGGGAGAGCCAGACTTTCTCAGCCTGCCCACACTGGAGTGAGCCTTATTTGGACTCAGCTACACAGCTCCTTTCCTTGGGCTCTTTGGGACATAGGAGGGCTGGTGTAGGGACCAGACCTTCTGGAGAACACGTGTGTGACATCCTGGCACCATCATGCTCCCGTAACCAGAGCTGTGCAGTAGTAGCTCCCATTACCTAGTAGCCTCATTTGGCTAAAAAGCACTTGAGATGTGGTGATACAAATGAGGAATTGGATTTAATTTAATTTAAATTAATTTTAATTTAAACTTTAAAACTGATATTCCAGTCCACGATTAGAGAACTTGAGTATGTGACTTTACTTTTTCAACTACTAATTTTATGACCAAGTATTTTCAGGAGGAATTCAGCATCCAAATCAAGATGTACTATATATGTAAAACATACACCAGATTTTGAATACTCAGTATTAGAAAAATATTGAATACATGTTGAAATGGTAACAGTTTGGTTATGTTAGATTAGGTAAAATATATTATTAAAATAGTTTTACCTTTTTTTAGTTTTACCTTTTTTAAAAATGTGGTTACTTGAAATTTAAAATTACGTAAATGGCTTACCATGTTTTTATTGTTGGGCACTGATCTAGGGCTTACTGAAGTAAAGGTACAAGGGCCTCATTTGCCATGGTAGTCTGTGGCATTAAGTACTAGGAGGCTCAGTACATACCCTGGGATCGTGACCAGAGACGAAGGTAGACCCTGCATTTTAAGGGGAGTACCTTCAATAAAAATATATATTTTATATGCATATTTATTAAGGTATGAACATATTAATGAGCAAAATAACTTCGTATAGTTTTATCTTTCTGTCTCACAGTTTTAAATATATATAAGCAAGAAAGAACTTGCTATACCACAATGCTTTGGTATTGGTCTTGTTATATTATGGGCTCCAAGTGTAAATTCCTAAAAAGAGCTCACAGTTTTGTTGAAACTCCCACTTCTTCAGAGAGATGGGCTTGTAAGTGTTGATTTTGAGGCACCCCCTCTTGGCATAAGACCCGTTTGATCAGTCTGAGAACTACTCGATTTTCACCTTTGTGTTTTCTGGGGAAGACGGATAGCTCACATACTGGAGCTGTTTATTTTTTTAATTTAAATTCAGTTACTTAACGTGTAGCATATTGTTAGTTTGAAAGGTAGAGTTTCATGATTCACGTGTTGCTGTTGGTTCATCGATTGTTACATGCAACACCAGTGCCCATCTGGTACAGGGACTCTGGAAAACAGTGTGGAGGATCCTTAGAAAGTTAAGAAGAGAGCTACGCTACCACCCAGCAATTGCACGACTAGGTATTTATCCAAACGATACAAACATAGTGATCCAAAGGAGCACCTGCACCTCAATGTTTTTTTTTTTTTTAAAGATTTTATTTATTTATTTATTTGACACAGAGCTCACAAGTAGGCAGAAAGGCAGGCAGAGGGGGAAGCAGGCTTCCTGCTGAGCAGAGAACCCGATGTAGGGCTCTATCCCAGAACCCTGAGATCATGATGTGAGCCGAAGGCAGAGGCTTAACCCACTGAGCCACCCAGGCGCCACACCCCAATGTTTATAGCAGCAATGTCCACAGTAGCCAAAATACAGATGGAGCTGTTCATTTTAAGCAGGCTTAGTTTTGTTTTTTTTTTCAACGCAAAGTCATAGAAGAAGGAAAATTCTGTACTATGTGTGTAGGTCTTGTTAGATAGGCAGATGATTTCCAAGAAAACACTTAAGTGTTTTGAAGATAACAGAGCTGTTCCCTTACTTATCTTTAAGGCTGTGTTTTCTGTTGTTCATGCATTTGGTCAGTTAAGAACTGAAATTTAAGGAAAACACTTTCATTTTGACCTCTTGAAATCATACAATGTGATGATTATTTCTGAGGCTCCCTGGGTAAATATATGTGTATGTGTATACCTTGGTAGATCATGTAAATTGCTGAAAGCCAGTGATATATCCTACTCACCTCCCAGGCAATATAGTTTGTTGTTGATGTACTTGTTCAATTATTGAAGAACCAAAATTGAAAGAAATCACTTTCATTTTGACCTATTGAAATCATATGATAGAATGATTAAGTAACTATAAATGTTCCTGGTGGAATGAATATGTATATATGTACAGTGACAGGTGGCATAGTTTAGTGAAAGCCAATGAAAAACTGTAGAAACCTGTAAATTGTACATTACAGGTTTGTAGATTACAAATAGATTACATTGCAATCTGTTTTAGATTGTCATAATGGGTATTACCAGATTTTTGGTTTCCTTTAAATAAAACCATCAGCCTCTATATTTTTAGTTACCTCTTTCTGCTCCTTCTGCATTAGCCTTCACTCTCCCCCACCCAGTCATTTTTCCCTTGAAAATAAAACCCAGCTTTGCTCAGGCCTCTCCCTTCCATTGCTTTACGTAAGTAGTCTAAAACATGATTTGCCAGAGTTTTGATTTCCCAACCCTGGCTCTTCCTTAGAATTGCTGAGAGCTTTAAATTCAGATGCTTGGGCTGTGCTCACAGAGAATCTGATTTAATTGGTTCTGACACAGGGCCTGGCTTAAGCCATTTTGAAATAGGTTCTTTATGACTTGTAGTTGAAGGCATTCCTATAGACGCAAGGTAATAAGGTGACCATAGTATTGATTACTCAAGTCCGATACGATCCTAAATGTCTTATGAATTCCTACTTCCCACTCAGGTTTTTTAAATGGCTTCATGCAAACACATTCTTTTTCAGCATTAAAAACATTAGCAGTTTGTTTTGTTTCATAAATACTGCCTACCCTTTCTTGGTGAGCCAGGTTATGTGCGTTTTAATCTGGGATGTTGCCTTCATTAATTATGCCATTTGAGGTAGTAGTGTGGTGCGATGGTTAGCAATCACTGAATTCTGGGGTCCTTTTGTCTGGTTTCAGAGAGGTGAAATTGTTAGGGAAAGACTAGAAGAATATAAAAAGAGTTTAGAGATGATACATGAACAAAATCATAAAACTTAAGTCAAAAACATCTGCCAAACAAATCATAGTACAGAGAACATTTTTTTCCCCCCACAAATAATTACTTATTTGCTGGCACTGTTCTCAGCACCGGAGTGCAGTGGAAAACAAGGCGGCAAGGGGTTTTTCTCCTAAAACTTGCAAGCATACCAAAAGCAAGGGCATAACGGAAATAACTACAAATGTAACAAGCTATAAAACATCAGAACGCAGAATGCTGGTGTAGCACAGGTGAGGGAGGTCTCCCTTTATCCCTATTTTTAGAGGTCTCTAAAAGTAGACTGGCTTCTTAAAAACTTCTTTTAATTTAAATTGAATTTAGGTAACATATAGTATATCATTAGTTTAAGAGGTAGAATTTAGGGATTCATCAGTTCCCAGTGCTCATTAGATCAAGTGCCTTCCTTAATGCTCATCACCCAGTTACCCCACCCCCGCCCAGCAATTCTCAGTTTGTTTCCTATAGTTAAGAGTCTCTTATGATTTGCCTCCCTCTTTGTTTTGTTTTGTTTTTGTTTGTTTGTTTTGTTTTAAGATTTTATTTATTTGAGAGAGAGAGTGAGTAAGAGAGAGCATACCAGGGAAGAAGGTCAGAGGGAGAAGCAGACTCCCCACAGGGATGGGAGCCCGAGGCCGGACCCGATCCCGGGAGTCCGGGATCATGACCTGAGCTGAAGGCAGTCACTTAACCAAGTGAGCCACCCAGGCGCCCCTCCTTCTTTGTTTTTATCTTGCTTTATTTTTCCTTCCCTTCCCCTATGTTCATCTGTTTTGTTTCTTAAACGCCATATATGAGTGAAATCATACAGTATTTGTCTTTCTCTGATTGGCTTATTTTGCTTAGCATAATACCCTCTAGTTCCATCCACGTCTTGCAAATGTCAGGATTTCATTCTTTTTGATGGCTGAGTAATATTCCATTGTATGTGTCTATACCACATCTTCTTTATCCATTCATCTGTCAATGGACATTACAGAAAGCATTTTTTTTTTAATTGAATTCATGGCGCACCTGGCTGGCTCAGTTGGCTAAGCATCTGACTCTTGGTTTTGGCTCAGGTCGTATTCTCAGGGTTGTGAGATCAAGTCCCACTTTGGACTCCCCATTCAGTGCAGAGTCTTCTTGTCCTTCTTCCTCTGCTCCTCCCCTGCTCTCCCTCTCTTTCTCCCTCTAAAATTAAAAAAAAAAAATCAAAAGCCTTTAAAAGAATGTTGAATTCATAAAACCAAACTGTTCTTAGAGGGAAGAACGTCCACGACTAAGGAAACATTTAAGAAAGAAAGTCTTAATAAAATCTGATCTCTAGTGATAGATGCCATTTCCCAATCACATCTAGAATGTTACCTTGAGTCATGTTTTCTGAATGGCCTTTTTCTTTTTCCTTTGAAAATGAGTAATTGGTGGAGGCTTCTTGTTTCAGCATCCTTGTCTAATATTGCATTAACACTCTCTGGTGGGGGCTGCCAAACTCAGAGGAAGTATATTAGGACATTCAAGATGAATAATGACACAAGATGGACCTACTCAATTGTTTATCACATGCAGTATCAAAACATGCTGTCCTGAGAAGAGATGACAGTGACTCAGAATATCCTGTTGGAGTTGTATTATAATGTAGAAAACCAGTTCAGAATTACTGTCTGGCATTTGGGCCTCGGGGACGCTGACCTCATTCCATGGCCACACGTCCTTATAAATGTAGTTGTCAGGGTGCTGTTCTCTTTAGGGCTATACTGGTCTCACGTCTGTACCGATCAGTTCACTGCGTAGCAGCGAGCCTGAGTTCTTGCTCTGATGATTTAGTTCTTAACTCATAAAAACACTGCTTCCGTGGCTGGGGGGTGTAAGATGCAACTACAGCGATTTTCACCTTGTGAGAGCCCAGCTTTCATCTTCCTTCTGTTCAGTCGTCCCGACCTTCCTCGCTGATATGTCCTGGGACCTGCTTTTGTGTTATTGTTTCTCAGAATAAAAGAGACTTCAAGCGCAAGAGTTTCAGGAATGTTTTTGTTCCCAAGAATGGATATTTTTCCATTGTATTTTCTTCCAGCGCATGCCCAACTATGGTATTCTGTGCAGGTCGTCTTAAGTAATCACTTACTATTATTAAGGGTTTGATGGAAACATTTCCCTGAAGTTTTATATTCTGAGTGTTGGTGAGGAAAACCCATCAGCAGAGATGCAAAGCCGCTCCTGGGACCTCTCTGCCTCTCCTACCCTCTGTGCCCCCCATAAGGCAACTCTTGTACTTAGGGTTTGTAAACAGTTTGAGTAGCTGCCTTACATTTCCCTCCTAGAGTAATTAAACACATTTCTTGGAAATGCAAACAAGAGACTGAGAATTAAGTTGTGGTAACACATTTGGCAGAGGAATGGTGTGTTGGAAAAAGAAAAATATCCTGGAGTGAGTTTCACTTTTGCAGATAAGGGAACTGGCTTTATTTAGCGAATTGGAACAGTACGAGCCCCGTGCCCTGATGTCAGTACTCTCTCTTCCCAGATGAGTCTACCTGGGCACAAGACCAGCTTCCAAATAAAACTTGAAAGCAAATGGCACGAAACAGAGACAGAGCCCTTGAAACTAGGTTTTTAGACTACAGCATAAAAAAATCACCTATTTGCTATCAAAATAAGCTTAAAGCAGAACTGCCATCTGACAGATGGCTTTTCCTCTGTCCTTCAGATGACAGTATCTGTCACTCCAGTCCTTGGTTGTAAGCCTGACATTAAAAAAAAAAAAAAAAAGGTAAATAATAATGACAGTGTGGTGGGGTGTCAACCGCTAGTGGCAGTAGATGCTGATGTTTATTATTTTATGCATTTCCTAAATGAAAGTAAGTGTAACTTCTTGAGTCACTTACTTCTAGATTTTCCCCAGAGAACTTTAAGTAGTATCATCCTGAAGAGCAGGAGTGAAAATTTTATTTTTTTTTTTAAAAGTAGCCCAGAATACATCTCCCGTTTTCTCTGTGAAGGTAATTGATCTGAAATATTTTTTAATTTGTGTTTTTCGGCAGTGGCATAACACAGTGTTCAGTTTTTTTTGTTTTGTTTTGTTTTTGTTTTTTAAGATTTTATTTATTTATTTGACAGAGAGAGAGATCACAAGTAGGCAGAGAGAGACGGGGAAGCAGGCTCGCTGCTGAGCAGAGAGCCCGATATAGGGGTCGATCCCAGGACCCTGAGATCATGACCTGAGCCGAAGGCAGAGGTTTAACCCGCTGTAGCCACCCAGGCGCCTCCACAGGGTTCAGTTTTGAACTGAACTGGCCGTCTGTGTCAGGTGAACAGCTCTGTGGGCGGGCTTCTGGCTGACTGCAAATGTGTTTCTGGTTGTTTATACTTGGATGCTGTGGACGGGAATAGTCGGCGAGTCAGCCTTTCATTTCAGGCAGGGGAGTGTGGCGAATTAGACACAACTTTGGACCCGGGTCCCGGAGATCTTGGTTCTCATCCCGGACCAGTTACTTACTAGCTGTGTGGGCAAGTCACTTCATTTGTCTGAAACTCCCTTTTTCCTTTTGTAAAATCAGGATGTTGGCTCATCAGTGTGGTTCCTTCCAACATTGTGTTTTTGTGAGCTAGAGACTGCACATTTGAAGTGGGAGCTCATCAGGGTCATCTGAGCTGTGTAGTCTTGTTTGCGACTTAGGGCGGCTGAGAGAAGCAGCTGCGTGACCCGGAGCAAGACTTTTATGGGGCAGGTCCCCACGTCAAGCCCCCTGAAGGTCAGTCTCATGATCTTGGACATACCAGTTCTTCCCTAACTTTTCTCTTTGAAAGACACATGCCAGGTCTTTTCTCTGCCATTAAGCTGTCTTTTTTGTCTCTACTTATTTACTCAGATTCTCCATAGAGAATGATAGCTTTTAGAAAGAAAGTTCCTGAAGAACAATAAAATCTCTCCTCCAAGTTAGGCCCCAGAATCTTCTTTTCATCATGATGGGGTATCATGTCCTCATTTTGCATTTGTTTGTTGGTTCATTCATTCATTCAGTAAATGTTTTCAAGAGTTTGCTGAGCACTGGGTCTTACTAGACACTTGGACCCAAAGAGAAATCAGACACAGGTCTTACCTTTGAGAATCTTTCTGTCCTGGTAGTGATGCCCTCAGTGTGTTATGTGAGCTACGTACGTGTGTGTTCACATAGATGAAATTACAGCTACTTCGAATTTTAGCAAAGCCTGGTACACAGCAAATTGCTCTTTGTGTTGACTGCACTGAATTTTGCTCAAGTTCTAAGAAAGTTTGCTGCAAATGATTGTACAGAGTCATCTTTGTCATTCACCATGGAGATGATGTTGAGGACACTGACATGCTGTACCAGCTCCCTCGTGAAGTTTCTCAGTGGACTTTTCTTTGAAGCCCAAGTTTAATATAAAACAAAACAGTAATAACAACAAACTTAGTGTATCCCGAGTAACATGAAAGGATTGTTTTCCACTTGTGACTGTACATTTTCTCCCTTGTCAGTCATGTTTTCTTGTCTAGTTTTGCCCCTGAGGAGGTTCGGAGTTGACCTCTGTTATTAAAGTAGAATTTTCCTGCCTCTGTAGCTTTCCCTCTGTTATGTTTTCCCTGTGTGGGTTTTACTCTTTTATTACTATTAGGTAAAGTAATAACTACTTTATACATGGCAGTTCCTAGTTTACAAGTATTTTTAGAAAGATCTTGTCAGATTCCTGGGATCTTAAGCTTCATGTCTTTTTTTTTTTTTTTTTTTTTTAAGATTTTTTATCTTATTTATTTGAGAGAGGGGGAAGCAGGCTCCCCACCAAGCAGAGAGCCTGATTTGGGGCTCGATTCCAGCACCCTGAGACCATGACCTGAGCCAAAGGCAGAGGCTTAACCCACTGAGCCACCCAGGCACCCCTAGCTTCATGTCTTAAGTTCTCATTTAAACAATTTCTTCTGGTTTCTTTTAGTTTGAGAAGTTTTGTTGGAGGCAGTGACCCAAGTATTTCTAGGAAATCCATTAAGGAGTGAATTATTCAGCAGAACAGGCTCAAAGTTAGGGTGCGAGTTTACAAGACCGAAGCTAGGAAATGGATAAGTTATACACAGAGAAGCTACTTCAGTACAGAAATCATCTTCAGGGTAATTTATTCTTAGAGATCACACACAAAGCTCAGTGTTTGAAGTCAGAAGAAAGGAAAGTGAACATTTGGATGAAAGGCTGTTGGATTGGCGTGACTTTTACTACTGTTTTTCCTTTGGAAGATGGACCAAATTGTGAGCCTTGTGGATTTCATGTGCTGAGAATTTTAACCAAAATAGATCCTTATGTTGAGACATTTCCTAAATTCTACACCCACATACTCAGTCTTTGTGTTGCTGCCAGTAACACATTTTCTAAAATAGCAGGATTGCATTATAATCCTTTTAATATTGGATTAAATATATGTTCAAGAGAAAGAGTGCATTTAATTTACTTTTGGCTCAGGAATAATTTAAATTATGAATGGAGGTAATGTAATTCTGCTGTCTATACTGGTTGTTAAGATATTTGGACTCAGTAGTACATTTATGTTTTTCCAAATTTGACAGAAGGAGGGGACAGAGGGCAAACTCCTTCCCATGTCTGTCCCCAGCCATGCAGGTCATCTCCTCACAGGGAACTGGTGTCATCAGTTTCTTGCATATATTTCCAGCTATACCAAAAATACAAAAGAATATTATTTTCTTTCTGTTTTTATGCTAATGATGATGTGCTATGTTCATTGTTCTGTGGTATATGCATTTATGTTCAGTTAATTCCTGAGGAAAAAAAATGAAATGTATAGAGTAAATCAGGAGCCTGTGTAATCCCCACCAGAAACAAAGGGGCTCAAATGACAGTGTCGTAAAACCTTGATTAGGTAGTTAATCAGACCATGGAGCTATGTCGTGGTGAAGTGACCTGTGTATGAGCCACCATGTTTTCGTGAGGCAGTGGTGAGTTTTGTGGTCAACGTCTGGAGGAACTTGCTGTTTGCCCTATTATTTATAGAGAATTTTGCCTTTGGAATTGGACATTTCCATGCTTCTCATTGAATTTAAATTTTAGTTCTCACTATACTCAATTAGCCCTCATTTCCTTTTTATCCATTTTACAGAGACATGGGTAAATAATTAACTAATATATGAGCTACTTTATTGCTTATGGGGAACTCACCATCTTTCTTGGTTAAGAAATATGGTACATTCATTGAGTTCTTACTGAGTTTAAGGTACATTGGGGCTCTGAGAACAGGGACTGGGGTAGGTCTGCCATGCCCACCCATGCCCCTTCTCTTCAGGAGACCCTTCTCTTCAGGTTTTGCACCTCAGCCCCCAGGACATTTTGAGGGTGGTAGAGCTGTGTATGAGCCCATTTTCTTGTACCCAGCAGCCTTCCCATCCTCCCTTCCCTAGCCCAGACAGAAGATCTTCCAGGGTCATTTGGGTAGAGTGAATCAGAGATTTCTCCACCTGCAAAATGACCCTTGCCAGTCTGTGGAAGGTCCACTGCAGGTGCCCCAGTGTATTTTCTGTGTCCGTTCGTGCACCCGTCCTTCCCACGTAGCTCTGAGTGGCTTCAGAGCCAGTGCTTGCTTCGTCTAGCACAGGGTAGGATGCCATGCCCGCTGAATGAAGGCAGATGAAGCTGACTCTTCCAGAGTTCAGTTCTGAGTGTAGGGCACTTGAAGGCTGTGTAAACAAGTCTAGACTTTGGGTGGGGGCAATAGGAAACAGTAAAAGAGATGAATGAGGGAGATGAGGCGGAAGAGTGACAGGCTTCTATGGGCATCCTAACAAGTTATTCCCAGTGGCACTAGGTGAGGGGAGACGTTGGGGTAAGGGGCTAGTTAGAAAGCTTTTGACAAAGGTGAGCGATGATGGAACTCTGCATTGCTTTAAATAGATTTCTCAGTAAAAGAGTACATTTTTCATTAGATGTTTGCAGTATTGACAACTGAATAAATTTGACGCTGGAATGCCTTTGATATTTTAAAGACACAGAAAGCCCAGTATAATCAAGGAATATAGGGCATTAGTTAACTCTCTGGTAATCAGTAAGGATAATGGTTTTTAAACAATTTGTATTTTTTTATACTGCATTATGATAATAAAATAGAAAACTTATCAGGGCGTTGAGGGCGCTGCTTGGGGAAGTTTGCCTTCCCAACTTTGCATTCCTGCAGATGTTCATCTAACCCCTTCTCTATGCTCTTGGAGGCTAGAAGGATTTAAAAGGTGGATAAGATACAGAGTAATGATGTCTGTGTTTCAGATATTGAACTCCAAACGTAAAAGAAATATTGAATTATTCTACTTTGTGTAAGAGAAACATTTATGCAAGTTTGTGTATAAATCAGCCCCAAGTAAATTGAATTAAGTGAAATGTGCAGAGAGAAGTTGCTATTTCAAGAAACCCTGTGATGAAACCTTTGTGAAATGAAGAACTTGTAAAAACTGAAATCCAAATAAGAACCTTCTCATTTGTATGGCTTGTCCCAAGGCAGAGTATCCTGTATCTTCTGTGTTGATTGAACGCCAGTTGGCCAACCACCTGGCTGGTTAATAGATTATACCCTTAACTAAGTCACTGACACCAGAGTTCTCCAAAGGCAATAAAATAATTTACTGTTGTACCAAATCAGCTATTAAATAGCTTTTAATTCTCTAGCTTGGGTGGTTGTGATTTGTATCTTTCTAACAGACAAGCATCTGCAAGTGTTTTGCCTGCAGAAGCTCATTAAAAATCAGTGCAAATCCTGATGACATCGCAAGCAGCAGGCATTAACCTGCAGAACTCTTGTCAGTGGGTTGCATCTCCAGTTACCCACAAGGCTTCCTGAGGATTCCTGCCACTGTGGAAGTTGAGTCCTTTAAGACTTAGAGTGACCAGTACTGCTCAAATAATGCTGATTTTTAAATAAACCCCAGGGAAGCTGTCAAAGAATTAAAGAATGCAAAATAGAAAGGGAACTGGCAATTCTCTGAGTGTTTGCTTATTTACAACTAACGTATGCAAGGAATTAAGCTAAGAAAATTACTTTGTAATTTAAACATCCTCCATAGTCTGCAGAAGTTTCCAGCAACATTCAAGAGCACCTTGGTAAGGCTGCACTTTACCGTTACGATCCTTTTACATTTGGTTTCATTTTTGTAAAAAGTTTGCCATTAGTTAATCTCACTAAAGCGGCTCTGTTATTCTATCATCCTGCTCGTTGAGCTGGAGCCTTTTGGGAAGCACCATTTGGAGAGAGACCCATGGTGTCATAGCTGAACCCGCTGGCATGTGTCCCAGAGCAAGCAGGGCTGGAAGCTTTTAGTGGAGTTAAAAGATGCCAGTCTGAAATTGAGCAAGAGATCTCAGATGGAGCTTTACATTATACTTCCAGCAAGAACAGCTGGTGAAGGGCTGCCGAGTCTGTGGGAGCTGGGACCTATCAGCTGGTGTGTTTAATGGAATCCTGCTTCATCTTGGGAGCAATTTCTGGGGTGTAATAATAATAATGCACAGTCTTGGTGAAAGATAATGCTTGCGGTTATTAGAATGTGCAGATGGAATAGCGGCCTTGGCATTAAGAATGGTAGTGGTAGGGGAAGGCAAGTATTTAATAAAAGCAGATATTTTATAGGATCAGGAAAGCCACAAATACATGATCAGTTTAAGAGTTTTAAGTAAAATGTTTATAAAATGTGAGCTTTTCAATACTAGCCAGGCAAAATATCCACAATCTCTAGCTTCCTTTCTAAAACTCTACTCATCCTTGGAGGGTCACTTGCTTTTGTTCAAAGTCAACCCTTTCCTCCAGGGATATGTTTAATTAAGGCCATCATCTTCCATTCGTGACTGTGCCAATCCTATCATTCTTTTCACTCCTGCTGCCCAGCCCCCTTTTCTTGACTCAGAAAATAATTTGTGCTACCACGTCTCTGTTTTTAACGTGCAATAAATTTTCTGCAGGAGTGAGTTTATATGAGATTTTAAGATTTGGTGGCAAAAATAGGACACACTCCATTGTAAGAGCTTCCTTCCTTCATTTCTGTTCTCTGGTGCTTGATTTGATTGGTATGGAGTTTAAGATTGTATGTGTACCCCTGAAACAAATAATACATTATATGTTAATAATAAAAAAAAATAACGGATGTGTTCTGTGCCTTACTAAGGAAAACACTGAGAACTAGCCAGGTCCCTTTTTTTTTTTAAAAGATTTTATTTATTTATTTGACAGAGAGAGAGAGATCACAAGAAGGCAAAGAGGCAGGCAGAGAGAGAGGAGGAAGCAGGCTCGCTGCTGAGCAGAGAGCCCGATGCGGGGCTCGATCCCAGGACCCTGAGATCATGACCTGAGCTGAAGGCAGAGGCTTTAACCCACTGAGCCACCCAGGTGCCCCTAGCCAGGTCACATTTAACTTAGTTTCAGAATGACAGTGCTTGGCATGCCTTCATTCTCCCCGCATTCCCAGCTCTTCTCTGCGCCTTAGGACTTGGGCTGTTGCAACTGACAAATCTCCCATTTTCAGGGGAGTGTAATTTTTCATTTTTCATTGCTTAGAAGACATAAATGGTGGGTTGAATTGGTCAAGAGTTGGAAAATCTTGCAGGAATCCAAAGACCATGGAGGGATTCTGTTGTGAGAGGGTCCCAGGAGACAAGGCAGGCGAGGAGAGCTCCTTGCAAAGTTAAAATTCAGCAGCTTGTATTGGGAACACAATCTGTTTTAGCCACGATGAAGAAAAAAGAAAAACAGTATTAACACCTTTGGAATGATCTAGTGGTGTTATGATGACAGAATCTCAATATTGTGAGTTTAATCCAGTGACTCTGAATAGGTCAATTATTTTTTCAAGATCTATTTTAACCCTAGTAACTTGTGGAGAATTTCCTTGTGGAATAGAATGCTGTATCCAGCCGATTGATTTTGGTCAACAATCTTCCTACCACTGAAACTCTTCCTGTTACTTTCTTACTCAAAAACCTTCGGTACCTCCCACAGCCTCTGGGTCACGTGTGCAGAGACCCTTGACCATCTGTTCAGCCTCTTCTGACCACGTTCTATCCATATGCCCCTGATTACCAGCGACCGTGGTGGTGTGCTTTTATCCGCTTGTTTGCCAGCCCTCTCCCTGGCCCAAATGCTCAGTGATACCCTTGGCATGGTTTAAACTTAAGTGTCTCCCGTTCCCTGACTCCCCCAGTCCCAGTTAGGACTATCCTCATCCAAACTGCCCTACCATCATCCTCTACATACCTCTGTGTTCCAGCTTTCTATTGCCGTGGAACCAATCAGTGGTTGGTATCCCAAACAGTGGCATAGACCTTTAGCAATCATTTTATTTTGCGTGTAAATCTGAGGGCACATCTTGGGAGTTCTGCCTGGTGTCTCATGTGAAAAATGTCTTAGGGTGGCTGGCACTTCATCTCAGAGGTTTCTTGGCTCACCGTCTGGTTCTGGGTCAGGGAAGAGGCCCACTGTTGGAGCTCCTGGGGTACCTCTCTCTCTTCACTTCTCCACGTGGTGGCCTCAGGTAGCTGGACTTCTTCCATGATAGAGGATCCTAGAGCCACTGTCCCAAGAGGACTGGTAGAACCTGCCTGGCCTTGAAAGTCACATACAGTTGCATTAGCAGCACCATATTCATTGAGATGGTCACAAGGGCCTGCTCATGTGTGGGGCAGTTACATATACCCCAACTCTCGGTGGGGAGGAGTGTCATAGAACCGAGGGATGTGGGTTTTTGGTTTTGTTTTGTGTGTGTGTGTGTGTGTGTGTGTGTGAATGTGTTTTAGATTTTTAGTTCTGGTAAAATACACAGAACATAAAATTTACTGTCTTAACTATCTTGAAGTGCACAGTTCCATGGCATTATGCACATTCCCATTATTGTGCAACCATCACCATGCTTATCCATAGAGCTCTCTTCATCTTGCAAAAAACTAAGCTCAGTACCCGTTAAACAGTAACTCCCCATTTTCCCATCCCCCTAGCCCCTTGCAACCACCATTCTACTTTCTGTTTCTATGAGTTCTACTTCCTAGAAGTGAAATCATCATATGGTAATTGACTTTTTTGTGTCAGGCTTATTTCGCTTAGTATAACATCCTCAAGATTCATTCAAGTTGTAGCTTATGTTAGAATTTACTTCTTTTTTAAAGCTTTTTAAAAATCAAATAATATTCCATTGTATGGATAGAGTATGTAGATCTTATTTATCCATTTATCTGTAGGCGGACAGTTGGGTTGCTTCCTCCTTTTGGCTATTGTAAATTAGGCTGCTGTGAACATGGCTCTCCAGTGAAGGATACTTTTTAAAATCAGCTCGCTCTTATGGTTCATTCTGTGTTTTGGTTCCTTTTCTTTACTGGAGTGGGAATACTTGAGAGCATGAACAGTGTCTTTCCATCCTTAAATCTCTAAGGCCCAGCACAGGCACAAAAAAAATCTATTAGATGAAGGATGTATGTAGGTATTATGGATGGATGGATAACACAGGCACAAAAAAATCTATTAGATGAAGGATGTATGTATGGATGGATGGATGGGTGGGTGGATGAATGACAAGTATCTATAGAAGATGGAAAGTTTCATTTCTGAAGTGTGGCAATGGCTATATTGTGTCCTATTGAAGATGGGGTCATCCCTTGATCTACATCTTAAAGCAGTCACTGCCGAGTTGGGCTCCATAATTTTAGTATCCCTATTGGACAGCTCCTGGTACGGAGTGAACATTTTATAAATATGGGTTGAATTGAGTTAAACTGCTGTTGGGAAGTGGAACTTGTAAGAGGATGTTTTAATAATCTTTCATCATTTAATGTCTTCCACTGTGCTTAACATGTGGTCCTGTATTGAGTAATTTTTTGGGTAATTCAAGGAGCTGTGAAGTAGAACACTTCCTTTGTGTATTGATTAGTTTCTATTTAATTATACTTTAAGCCTGGCAACCTTGATAATGACAGATTATGTGCAAATTGTGTAATATTAGGCTTGATTTTCACTACAGCCATTTTAGCCCTTTTCATATGCAGACTTGGGTGGTCTTTCTGAAGTACAGTCCACATGATACTAATAGTGACCATGGATGGCATGGTGGTTCATAATAAAACTGTTGTGGAGGTTTTGTTGCTCCTCTTTTATTTTAGTTAAATTTAAAGACCAGAGAGGAAGGAGGACTTATGTTATTATATCAAATAAATAGCCACCCTTGCTTTCCTTTGTCTTCTTTTATTATCCACCCCCATCAGAGAGTTTATGCAAAACAAAAAACAAAAAAAAAAGAAACCCAATAAACAAAAATGAAAATGAAAGTGGTCATAATATCCTGATTTTCTATTTTATTCTAAATGAGATAAATACTACTGGGTGGTATTTTCCTTTACTTCTTCATGAATGTTCTTCAAATTAAAGTTTGAGGAATGGTTTGGAGTTTCCACATGCCTCGTACATCTTTTATTTAGACAGTATGGTAAAATGGAGGAGCTTTCGATTTGGAGTTGATTGGGCTTAGGTTTGGGTTTGGGTTCTGTCATTTACTTGTAAAGGTACTACTTGGGAAAAGTAGGACTGATAATAGTGATCTCTTGGCCAGTTGGAAAGATTCGGTTCGACCCAGGTGACCTGTTCGTCTTAAGCATCTGTATGCTTCTGTATTTATAAACATGAACATGGTGAAAGCAGAACCCGACATATTTCTGGGAACTAAGGTGATGAGAAGAGATGGTACCACTTCTATTCCTTCCTTTTTGCTTAGTATCATGGCATTTGAGATAAAATCAGATTCTTATTTAACAGATGGGGAAGTTGAGACTCAGAGGAGGAAATGAATGATGCAAGGCACAGAGCACATGGGAGACAGAACCCAGGACTTTGTCCATTGTTTTACTGTATTAATTATTAGATCACTGCCTATTTTCCCAATCTTTCCTCCCCCTTCTCCCTCTTTTTCAATCCCAGTTCACCGTGCTTTATTGCAGTGTGTACACACACACACACACACACACACACACACACACTGGATGGCAAAGATCAAGAAGGATGCAGTGTCCAGCTTGTTTTCTGCGGGAGCCTGCCAGTGCTTTTCCTGGCTAGACATGGTCGATGCCTGTTGATCACTTACAACAATAGCATATTTTGAAAAGCTAAATATAATTTCTTCTTTCTAGCTTTTCTTTTTCATTTGTAGTTTTTGGACCCATGTGACATCCTTGAGGCACCCACATTATTTTCTCTTTTTCTCCATGACCCGAATTACCATTACAGGCATCTCTCCTATAACCTAATATACATATTTACATATATACATTATGTACATTCTGAAAACCTCACCTTCTGCAAAATCACATAGGCAACTGAATGTGGCTAATGGGAAATACAGGGTTGGACCAACCATTCACAATCTATGCTGCTTTACTTTACAAAGACAGTAAAAACCAGAGTAAAAATAGTAGCACAGTTCAGAGGACATGTTGAATTCCTACTATATACATATGTATTTGGATAAACTTGACTTTAACTTATTAAGAAACGTGGGTTGCTTGTTGGAAGGGGATGGAAGGGAGGCTCTTAGGCTGGAGGGGACTGGGACACAGGAGGGAAGTGAGCAAGGGTCTCTGAGAATCATGCCTGGTAAATTGTGTAGAGGGGCACTTATTTTTTTTTTTTTAGGTAATATTTTGAGATTTTTTAAAAAAAAGAATTTATGTATTTACTTGAGAGAGAGCAGAAGCGGGGGAAGGGGAAGGGAAAAGGGAAGGGAGGAAGAAGGGAAGGAAGAAGGGGAGGGGGAGGAGGAATGAGAGGGGCAGAGAGAGAGAGGGAGAAGCAGACTTCCCACTGAGCAGGGAGACCCGTGCAGGGTTTGATCCCAGGACCCTGAGATCATGACCTGAGCCGAAGGCAGAAGCTTAACCAACTGAGTCACCCAGGTGCCCTCCTTTAGGGGCATTTGCAAGACTGAGGGCCCCGCAGGCTCCGGCCTTGAGGGGACTGGGCACATGGGCTCTGGTGCTAACGAGGAGTATGAGCCTCACTGTGTAGTCTGTGGAACGCTTATTCATTCTGCATTTAACAGAATTCATATATTTGAATAATATTCCTGAATGCTAGAAAGTAAATAGAGATATCTCAGAGGACTTTTCCCGAGAACCGTATTTAATACCTTTTTCCTGATAGGTTATGGAGGACATGTGACGAAAGCCTATAACAAAATTACAGAGGTTCTGAGGGGTGTGGAACCTGGGCCAAAATCGGTGAGCAGAAAGGCAAACTGATGAGATGGGATAGAATCCTTTGTGGGGGCAAAAGACACCTTTCCCCAATTAACAGAACAGGACCAATGAACTGTCTTCTCAGAATCTGTAGCCTTTCTGTCTTTTATTTATTTATTTATCTATTTGTTTATTTATTTTACACCTTGTTTGTTATTTTTAGTTTTAAAATTTTTTATACTAATCCCATGGAAATGCATTTTGTGTCCATCAAAAACAGAAAAAACACCACTCATGCCTCCAGCTGCACGGTTCCTAGAAGGTTGAAAATGATGGGAAGTGGCTGACTGAAACATCCATGGGCGATTGACTGGGTAAACCCAGTTAACGTGACTTTGATTCTGTCCTCATCACGCCTCCCACCATCCTCAGGGCCCAGCATGTGGGTGATCAGGGTAGCCCTAGACCTCATGGAGGTCTCTGACTGGTAAGGTGGGGGATGGTTTGTGCCTTTCAGAGTCTCTGGGACTGGAATAAGATGTGATAGGAGAGACTGGAAAATGGGACTAACTAGACCAGGACTATGAATTAGTAGCCAGCAATGCAGGTTGGAAAGTGTGTCCTGTGTTCTTGCCTGGGTGTAACTTGCTAGAGGAGCTCTCAGGCACTAACCTCAGGGTAAGGACTCTTGAGTAAGAGCCATGTGTCTGGGCCACCCTGCAGAAGTTAGGAAGGGCAGACATCCCTCAAAGCTGGGTGGCACAGAGATGTCCCCTAGTGGGTGGTGATTGAGTGGGCCTTTAAAGAATGGACAGGATTGGTTAAGTGGAGATGGTGTGAAGCTAGGGAAAGAGGCTGGGGGAGAGTTTGGGGCAAGGGAGGGATACAGAGCTGTTCCCTGGGGCTTGTGAGGGTGGTCACTGCGATGTCCACAGACCTCATTCCTAGAACCACAGGGCAACTGGTCTTTTTTTCCTTTCCCATTCTGCCCTATCCTGTCCTGTTCTGTCCTGTTCTTTTTCTGAGTTTTATTGTTGTTGTTGTTCTCTTCTGTTCTCCCGTCCCTTTCCCTCCCCTCCTCTTTCCTTTCATCTGCTTCCTTTCCTTTCCTACAATATTCACGCCACTCACTCTGAGAATGCTTATTGAAAATTGATGGTAATGGCCATATGGGACATCTCAGAGCTTATCTAGGATTTGGATCCCTGGAGCATAATTGGTGGGCAGAAAGCAGATGGATGGGGCAGGAATATTGTTCTCTTCCTACCCAATGACAGTTGATTATAAGTTATATCAATGGGCATGTCCCTTGTGGTCCTGAATTCCGAGGTTATGGAAGGTTATTAAGATATATTACGACTACTTCTTCAGCAAATGGGTCAAAGAATGACATTGATTATTGAGATTTAACAAGGTTGGACTTTGGGTTTCATAACCCAGGATCTTCTAAATCTAAATATGTGTCTTCTTTTCCGTGATCCAATGTGTAAGAATCCAAGGTACGTTTACCTTGTCTCTGAAGTCCCACAGTTTGATGAGAGCCACACCCAACAGTCGGTTCTGTCTCTCTTTCACTTGCTCTCTGCTAGGCTTTGGTGTGCAGTAAGATACCGGGTGGGGGGAAAGGATTGCATTGTTTGTTAAGTGGAAAGGATACTCAGCATCCAGGCTTCACGTGGACAAGAAGGGCATTTTGACTTTCCTTCCTTTTTGAAGGCAGTTAAAACTGATATTCAGAACAATGGTGGGAAAGTACTAATTAATATAGTATATGAGAGATGGTAAAATAAACAAGGTGGGCAGTTGTTTATGTAAGATGCCTGAGGAGGTGAGGTTTTCTCTGGCTGAGTGCAGTCCCTCCCAGCTCCCTTCTGGGTCCGCCTCCAAGAAGACATGTGCTCCCTAGATCTGGGACTCTTTTTGTCTGGATGCCACTGGGAGACCTCAAAACTGGGATCCTGCCCCCTCCTTCCTCCCTCTGGACTCTATTTTAGAGCTGCAGGAAAGATTTGAGGCTTTTTGCAAGCTTTCAACTCTGAGGTATTTTGGAAAACTGTAATTTTGTTTGTTCTCTGCTGTATGCATGTGGTTTCTTAAAACACAAGTGTGCTTATTTTCTGCGTCCTTTCCATAGCAAACATTTCCCCCAAAACTACAGGCTCCAAAAGTGGGTTCCCGAGTGCGTGTGACATACAACCTCCTTTGGAAGCTTCTGGAGAGTGACTGTCTCTGCAGTGAACAACCTGCTGCAGTTTTGAGGCTTGCTAGGTGGCTTCTGACCTCGTCTTGGGCTATGCCCTTCCTGTGTTCCGCAGCCAGATGGGCCCGGGGCATTCTGTGTATTCCCGCGGGCCAAGAGGTACTGCCGCGCTCTCATGAAACTCAATTTGATAATGGTGAGGGCGCTCTATATAGAGCACTTTGGGCAGTCTCCCCTATAAAATAGCAATTTGTGAGCGACTGTCAGCATGTAGAAGGGACTCTAAAGCTAGATGACTTTGGTTTGAACACCAACTTTTCAAAGTTTTTTTCCTGGTTGCTTTACTGTTTCTTTTTACTCTCCAATTTTTAACCAACCTAGAATTAATTTTGTTAGAAGGATTCAAGTTCAGATCTAGCTATTTAATCTTTTTTTTTAAGCAATTTTTTAAATGTATTTTTCTTGTGGGAAATATACAACATTGAATTTACCATTTTAACCATTTTTAGGTGTGAAGTTAGGTTGTGTTAAACACACTCCCGACTGGGCCGCTATGTGGCTTTGTGTAATGGGTGGAATTATTGTGTCTCTGTTTCTTTATCTGCGAGTGGGGATAACACGCCCATGAAGTTTTTATGAGATTAGGAGTGAGTCTCTAGAAGACACTCAGTGTTTCCAGGCCACTGTAGGTGTTCAGTGGTGATTACACACCATGACAACACATCGTCCTGGCTGACTTGCATTTGGTGTCCTTATGTTGTTGTGTGTATTATGTGAAAGGGTAGCTGGTGGCAACTGTCGCCCACTGAATCCATGTGGAGACCTAGAGAATTCTCAGTGCAGACACTGGAATGTTCTTCATTCTTGGGTCCACTTCAGCATGGGACTAACATGTACTTGGAGCTGCAGGGGAAGAAGAGATTTTCCAAGACTTAGATTTCAAATTGTTTGCAAAGCAATTAATAATGAAAAGATAAAACCTGTTTAGTTTTCATGGTTAAAGCATAATGCAAGAGGCTTAGAGAGGGTGGAGACTTCTGACTATATTCCACAAACACTAACTCTTTTCAGAGCCTTTGATAAAAGCTCTTACTTTTAAAAAAAATATGATAACAACAATTATTTGTTTTCATGAAGTCTAGATGAGTAGATCATGTGATCACAATGAGAGGGAAAAGGGAAGTCTCCAGAAAAGAAGCATTTTGTTTACATTTAAATCTTCTAGAAATGATATGTTTGAAAGTAATATACCAGTTTAATATATTTTCTTAAATAAGCTAGATAAACCACATTTCTGTTATACTTTCTGGTAAGTGATAAAAACAGTCTCTATTTGTACAATAAAGATTGTACAACAATCTTTTACTTTTGAGTTCAACAAGGAGCTTCCAACTAGATCTGTAAAAAAGGATGCAGAAATCATCTGAAATAAACTATTTCCAGCCTTAAAATTCATGTTCCTACAATAGAATATACTATACTCAGTCACCATCACAAAAATGTCTTTCTTATCTGTGCTGTCCTAGCTAATTGTGAACTTTAAGAATGGGAAAACCAGGCACTTTGTAGACAGTTCACTCTTTGTTTCGTATTTTTGGGGGCTAAGAAAAAAAAAATTGCCCAAGGAAGTATTTCTGGAAGGAGTCAAACTTTTCAACTGCCTTCATAGTTTAGCCTTCAGTATTTTTGTTGTTTTAGAAATTGGTAGTGACCCTAAGGAGGAATACACATTTCTTAAGCATGGATCATGATTGGTTCCTAACGAGTGAGTGACAACGTAGCAAATAATGCTGTTATCACCTGACACACAGTTGGTCAGGTTACCAGCACAATACCATTATTATCACTGAATTGTGTAATAAACATGTGGGCAGAGTGCTGTCATGGACATAACTCTGGATTTTGGTTCAGAAAGTCTGAATTCCAGGACTCACCATTGTGCTTGGGCCATGGAGCCAAGCCCTTTAGGTTTCAAGAAGTTGTGATGGAAAAGAGAAAGGCATTGCTTTATGGTAGCAGCTTCTAGAAGGTTGTTTTCTAGTTCATCTTTTCTCCTCATTTTTCACATTTTTCCAGGGTGACATCATGTATGGCAACTCCTTATTTATATGCTGATGTCTTTCAAAAGTATACTTTAGGGGTGCCTGGGTGGCTCAGTGGGTTGGGCCTCTGCCTTCAGCTTAGGTCATGATCTCGGGGTCCTGGTATCGAGCCCCGCATCAGGCTCTCTGCTCCCCTGCCTGCCTCTCTCCCTACTTGTGATCTCTCTCTCTCTCTCTCTCTGTCAAATAAATAAATAAAATCTTAAAACAAAAACAAAAACCTACACTTTAACCAACGCCTTTCTCATGGCTCCAGACCCTCTATCCAGTGACCAACAGACCACTCTGCTTGGCTGCTCCATACATATCTTATCTAAAGTCACCGTGACTCTTCTAACCCACCACTACCCTGTTTCTTTCCCAGCTTTCCTTTTGAACAAGTAGCAAGTTTCCAGGCATTTCTCCAAGACAGAAATCCCGAGACGCCCTCAATCTTTCTTTCTCCTCGCTTTCTGTATTTAACTGATCGCTAAGCTCTGCCAATTGTACCTCATACGTGTCTCCCTTGTCCATTCCCTCCTAACGATAATGGCAACAGTGGTGGTTGTGGTGAGGAGGGTGACGATGATGTCCATTTCTCTATATCAACTTCTTCACCTTACTAAAAACCCTCCTCATTTCTTACCTGGATTTTTGTGGCTGCGGTTGGACAACTGCTTCCGTGGATCCCTGTTCAACATCACTTCCATGTGCCTCGGCCATAATGCCAGTCACACTTCCTCCACACACTTCTTCATCCATGCATTCTTCATCCAGGCTGCGTGTTTTAGCCTGGAGTGAATTATCCCCTCCGCCCTGGGGGTCTCCGTCCACCTGTCTGGAGATTCAGCTTCTAGGTCCTGAATCCTTTTTCAAGCTTTCATACAGAATTGGTATTTTTAACCATGCTGATAAATTTAGGTCTAATCCATTGTATGTTTTCTTTTGTTCATTTCTCGACCTCCCCAGTTGGACTCTGTAAATCACTCGAGGTTATGAATTGAGTCTTCAATTCACATCACTGCATACAATACTGGGCACAGTGTGTCTGTCTTATAGAAGACAGCCAGTAAATGACTGAGTGAGAGAGTGACAGGGTGGAGGGTTTTCCCTGATGTGGGAAGGGATTGGGAAGGTGCCACACAGCCCTCGGGAGTCTCCCTCCAGCATCTGTGACTTCCCGCTGAGCAAGCTTACATGGGTGATTTTGCTGGGCTCTTTCCAGTTATATATGTGCTTGGGGATCAGAGCTGAAAAATATAAGGCAGGACTACTTTTACATTTCCAGACTGAGCTTGTTGATAGGCAGAGGTACTGAGGTTGAACAAGACTGAGTTAATAGTGAAAGATACACGCTTCTCTCAGACATCCATAGGACTATGGCCATCCCAGTGGCCTCTCTTCCTGTTCATGCCCACACACTTCAAGTGGGCCCTGAACATCACCTGACTGTCATTCTGCATTTGTTGAGTGCATTCGCTTTCCTGCTTTCTTATTAGCTACTTCATACTTTGTCTTTCCTTAAACCTTTAATATCTTCTCCTCTCTCCCTCTCTGCTGTTTGAGCTCACAGACAGTCGGAGGAGACTTCTCTGTCTCCCTTCTGCCCCATCTACTCAGTTATCTGCATCTGTGCCCATACCCACTGCCTCACCCCCTCTGCTAGAGAAGAATTGTCCATTTTCCTTTGGAAGGCCATGACTGATGCTTGAGCTCCCCTCCCCTTCTGAAAAACACCACTGTATTTATTGTCTCATTTCTCTGCTGATTCCTGTTTCCTCCTTTTCACCAAGTGATCCCCATCAGCATACAAGCATGCTGGTATTTCTTCCTCTGATAGGACCTTCCCTCCAGCTTCTATCCCATTTCTTGTCTCCCCTCTACCACAGGCTCTTTGATTTGCTTAAACTCATTGTAACTTATTTTTCTCCTTCCATACTCTCTCTCATTCCTTAAATTAAAAACAATTTAATTGTGGTAAAATACACATAGCCTAAAATTTACCATCTTAACTATTTTTTAAGTGTAAAGACCAGTAGTAAATACATTCCCATTGCTTGTGAGGCCACTCTCCAGAACTTTTTCATCTTGCAGAACTGAAACTCTATACCTACTAAACAGTAACTCCCCATTTCCCCCTTTCCCCCAGCCCTTGGCAACCACCGTTCTACTTTCGAACAGTCTGAGTTTAACTACTTTATATAGTCCTTCCGTTTTCTCTTAAACCCACTTCATGTGCCCCCAGCACGCCTCAAGGTCACCTGTGACCTGTACCAGGCTAGATACAACACTCATTGCTCCGCTCTGGACTGATCTGATCCAGCAGTAGCGCAGGGCACAGGGGATGTATTCCCTCTTCCGTGACACAGTTGCTTGACCTGGTTTTCAGGAGATCATACTTGCCGGGGTTTTCCCCCTTCCTCACAGACCTCCTTCTTAGTCTTCTTTTCATTTCCCACCTCTGTGCCTTGGGATGCCTCTGGGGCTCAGTGCTGGGCCCTCTTGTCCACCTTCTCTGAACCCCTTGGAAATCTTAGTTTTGTCTTTAAGTGTGATTTCTGCTCCCACAACTCCTGCCATTTGTATCTCCAGCCCAGATATGTGCCCTGGGCTCCAGACGGGTGCATCTCCCCACCTGATACCTTCACGTGCATGCCTGCTGGGTGTCTCAACACTGATGTCTCCAAAATAAGCCCTCACAGTGTTCCCCACACTGTCTGCCCACAGGCTTCCGCATCTTGGGATGACGACGCCACTCTCACTTCCGGAGCCAACATCTGCAGACATCTTTGACTATTCCCTTTCTCTCAAAATCACATCCAATCAGAAAATTCGCTAACCTCTCCTTTCAAAGGGTATGACCTGAGCCCACCACTTCCTGCCTCTTCCACTCTCCCACTCAGGTCTAGCCACACGGTCTTACCTGGCCTGGATTATTGTAGGAGCCTTTGTAGGGTCTTTCTGTCCCTGTCCTTGCTCCCTCAGAAGCTATTCTCAACACAAGATCTAGTAAGATCCTTTTTAAGAGGGGAGGAGACCCTGTGCAAAACCTTCCAGTGGCCAGTAAATGCCGCATCTTCCCCTTACCAACATCCCTACTTGGTCTGCTCCCCTATGACATGCTCCCTGGCCTCAGTTTCATGTTTTCTCGCCCTGGTTCCCTCTGCTGGAGCCACACAGCGTCGCTGGTGTCCCCACAGTCCACCGTCCTGTGCTGATTCGGGCTTTTCAGTTTGCTGCTGACCCCGAGTGCAAGGCTCATCCCCCCAGATGTGCCCATGACTTCTTCTCTTGACCTCCTTCAGCTTTCACCTAACATCACCTGATTTCTGAGTCCAACCTGGTCACCCTGTTTAAAATTGCAGGCCCCTCCTCCATACTTTGCACTCGCTCTTTCTCTCTAACATGTATCACCATCTAACACACTCTGTATTCTCCCTGTTAGTTTTATTTAGGTCGCCCCACCTGAACCTACGCTCCAGAGGGCAGGCGTTTTGCCAGAGTTCACGGAGCCGGTGCACAAATATTTGTTGAATGACTGTAGAGAAAAAAAAAAAAAAAACTCTCCCAAACAGAAGATTATAATTCATTGTCCATTTCCCTCTCCTAATAGTATCTAAGTTTCACTTGAAATTTCAAGTTCTTGTTTTATCTAAAAGATGAACAAAGCTGAATTTAAAATTCTGTAAAATGAGGTATGTGCTTTCAAAAAAGCACATACAAGTAAAATTATAATTTAGGCTGCTCTGAACATTCTTGTACACATAAACTGTCATTGGTAGTAAAAACACTGTTTCCATTATGCACTGGAAAATTCCTATGGATTTTCAAATAGATGAAAATGTAAAATTCATTTTCATATCGACTTCCATTTAAATGTTACAGTAGCTTTAGATTTCCTGATTCATATCTTAAAAATATCATTGGTAGTATCTTTGAGGTTTTTTTTGATAGGTTGTGGTCAAGTTTGTGGTCCTCTTTCGACCTCACTAGCATATGTTGAAACTTGTGGATGGCTTTTGAAATTTTGCCTCATTTGAGATTAACTAACTACTGATAATTAATAACACCATATGGTATAAATTTTGAATTCTGTACGATTTATACTTCCAAATCATGGCTCTTACCCTCCCTCTACTCACTTAACACAAGTATTTGGAAAACTTGAATAACGGGTGGTCTGGCTAGTAGAGCTGCAGTTTACATCATAGTTAATAAAAGGAAAGATTCTTTTCTTTATCTTGAACTCTCTTAAAATGTACCAGTACATTTTCGTGTCATTTAGAAAGTCTCCCAGTTATCTTATCTGTGATAATTAAAGATCTTACATGGCCTCATGATTGAGATTATTTACCAAATTGTAGAAAAAATAATAACATTTGATTTGCCTCTAAAGGGCTCTTTTCGGGGCAGGAGCAGAGGACACGAGAGAGAGTGAGAGAGAGAGAGAATTTTAAGCAGGTTTCACACCAGTGTGGAGACTGACTTGGGGCTCAATCTCACAACCCTGAGATCACAACTAAGCCTAAATCAAGGGTTGGATATTTAACAAGCCACCCAGGCACCCCTAAAAGGCTCTTTTCTTTAAAAAAAGATTTTATTAGAGATCACAAGTAGGCAGAGAGTCAGGCAGAGAGAGAGAGGGAAGCAGGCTCCCTGCTGAGCAGAGAGCCCGATGTGGGGCTCGATCTCAGGACCCTGGGATCATGACCTAAGCTGAAGGCAGAGGCTTAAACCACTGAACCACCCAGGTGCCCCTAAAAAGCTCTTTTTAATGGGAGAGACCAAATCAAGAATATATGTGAAAGTACTATGTAAAGTACAAAAGCACTCCGTCTGCTTTATCTTTGGGGGGTAGTATTCACTTTTCTTAATGGTTTTGTTTGCTATTTTTAAAGAACATAATAAAGAATCTGATGAACTGGTGGTTATGGTGAACTGAGGACTGTTTCACCATAAATTTGATTTAAAAAGCTTCCAACAAAGGTAAAAATCGTAGAAAAATGTTACCACTTGGTCATTTTTATGAGAAAGGGCTTTCTCTCCAGCAAGTAACTTTTCTTTCATGGTTGAGAGTTTCAATATTTATGTAATCATCAACTCACAACAGCGCATTGTTTCAGTCTTGATAGCGAGCCTGGAATGATAATAAAACTCAGGCAAGTCTGGGACCAGAGTCCCGAGTTTTCTGCTCTCTCTTCTCCCCCGCTCTCCGCCAAGAATGTGGAGTCTGCTCCCTGCCTCCGACTCCAGCACTCTCATGGATGGCGGGCGTGCGCGACGTCCCTACTTAGAGCCCTTGGGACTCACCTCCTTTGCCTTCCCCAGATTACTCCTCTGGCAGTACTTTCCAGATCCCTCACTGACTAGCAACTTGTCTTCCTCTAGTTACGGTGAGACAGAGACTACCCATGAACTGGTTGCTAAGTGACTGTCCTTAGCGGCTCAGCCTTGGTCAGGCAACAAGCCCTTTGCTACGTTTTGAATACTAACCACGTGCTTTAGTGAAGGGGTCTTTGAGCTCTAGAACCGCCCCCCCCTCCAGAAAAAGCTCCCCCTCTTGCAGCGCAGAGAACCTGAGGTCCTTGCCCTCCCCTCACAGCATCTGAGCAGCTGCTCTGTCTGCTCTGCTCTGGGGCTGGTCCCCCTCACTCCCTGTCCCCTGCCCTGGGGCTCAGGAGCCCTGTCCCAAGCAGAGCCCCATGCAGTGTCTTATTTGGGCTCCTCTGCACCCCAGGGGATCCCTGTTCCTGTGCTAATCTGCGATGGAGCCTGTTCTTACACCTCTCTTACTGTGAACGGCAGGGCTGTTCCTTTCTGTGCTGTGAGCCTGTGACAGCAGAAGCTGTCCTAGCTCTATTTCTTTCCGGAACCGTCTTCGGCGAGTTCAGGTGCTGCTGCTCTATACACATCATTTCACTTTTCCTTCCCAGTGGGGATGGGTGGGGCCCAAGTGAGTCAAGCACACATTTTGGCGGCGGCGGCCAGTGGGGCAACGTACATGCAGGTGGATGGACGGAGCCAGAGAAAACTGTGAGGTGGTGCTCGGTCACAGAGCTGCATGACGCTGTCCACGACACCTTCCCTATGTCATTGTCCAGAGCTGCTCCCTTCTCTCAGGCTGCCAGCCCCTGTAGGATTAGTCATTTCTGGCATTCTGGGGAATTTCATGTTCTAGGATAATGTTTGTCTTTTATGACCATTTTGGAAAAAATGCGTTTTTTTCCAACTGTGATAAAAATAACCTACAGCGGAAAAAGTACCACGTTAAGCATGTCTCAGTGTGTAGTTTGGGACACTCGTGGGGTGCAGCCATCACCGCCGTCCATCTACAGGGTTTTTATCTGTGTAGTCCTGAAAGGTGGCTCTCCCTTCCGCCTCCCCACTGGCCACTGCACTTCTACTTTCTGTCTCTCTGAGCTTCACCATGCCAAGCCCCTCCTACAAGTGCAATCGTACAGTGTCTTTTTTGTGGTTGGCTTATTTCCCTTAGCAAAATGTCCTCAAGTTGCATGCACGCTGTAGTGCGTGTCCAACCCTCCTTCCTTGTCAAGGCCGCATCCTATTGCACTGTGTGCGTACACCCCGTTTTGCTTCTTTGCTCCTCCCCTGGTGGACATCTGGGCTCTTGTCACCTTTTGGACATTGCAAATTAGGCTACTTAAAGCATTCGTGTTTTATAGGAAAAGTAGTATCTCCCCTTCGAATTAGTAGGTCCCATTTTAAAGATGATTACCATCAAGGGGCTGTTGTTATTACGTCTCTTGAGACCAAAGTTGTCTCCAAGCAAATGGGATGTGATTCGTGGTGCAGTGAAGCCTTAGCTCCTCAGAGTCACAAAGGGATGGGTCGTGACAGAGAGGCTGCACCCACCTAAAATGTTTTCATTTTGAGTAACTTTACAAGAGAACACAAAAAGAATTAAGGACACACTTCCCTCCTGTCTTCAACAGAATATTTGAAATGCAGTTTAATCCTCAAGTTAACAGGGGCACCTGGGTGGCTCAGTGGGTTAAGCCGCTGCCTTCGGCTCAGGTCATGATCTCAGGGTCCTGGGATCGAGTCCCGTATCGGGCTCTCCGCTCAGCAGGGAGCTTGCTTCCCTCTCTCTCTCTCTGCCTTTCTCTCCATCTACTTGTGATCTCTCTCTGTCAAATAAATAAATAAAATCTTTAAAAAAATTTTTTTTTTTTTTAAAATCCTCAAGTTGGCAAACTACCGCTGGATTGTTTGGAGTCATTAGTATGTCCTTGTCTCTGGTCCCTGCCATTGCAGCTTAAATTTTTTAACTTAAAAGTACTTAAAATTGAAAATGTAGATCGACTTCACCATTCATTACTGTTCCATGTAAGAAATGTACTTTCTTACGGCTGTCTCTTTTCCTTACATGTTTGTTGTTTCTAAAATGCTGCGGGGCTGGAACAGTGATCAATAGCATTTGTTAGAATTGTGTTGAAGAGTAGAAAACCTCTTTGTAGAGGTTCTTTAAGTGAAATGATTATACTTTGGAGCAGAAATTCCCTACCCATCCTGCCCTCCACCACACACATCTATGCTGTTCTTTTAAAAATCGATAACCTGATTTTTTTTTTTTTTTTTTGGCAGTGCTTTGGAGAGGTACAATAAATCAGGTTTTGCTAAATGTGTCAGTAACGCATTTGTTAGTAAAAGGCCACCTACACGTCATTACCTCTCGGCACTTTGTGGGCTCACAGGAATCACCCACTAATAAAACCAATGCACCAGGAGTCTAATCTGACACTAGATGCTTTTTGGCACTTACCAAAATTAATTTCTGTTTCTTATTTCTTCCTGCAGCCTTGGAAAGGGAAACCTTCCAACCAACTTACGAATTTTTCACTCAAAATACACTATATTCTTTTAGTCTGTTATCTAAGATTTGCTGTTATCATGAAGCATTTATGTGTATGGTTTACTTCATGAGCTTGTCAGTTAGGTTTTAAACTCCTTCCTAGCCCAAGCAGTATTATTTCTCGCTAGAAATACTCAGAACCCAGCGTTAGCTAGCCTAATGATAGAGACTTTGCTTAGAGGCCTTCACTCCTGTGCCAGGAGCTGCTCAGAAGACTTAGAGGTATCAATCATCTCATGTGATCCTTCCAGTAATTCAGTGGGGCTGGGACCGTTATTATCCTCATGTTACAGATGAGGAAATGGAGGCATGGAGAAATTAAATAATTATTTCCAAGTCCACACAGCTGAGTGGTGGGACCAGGATTTGAACGCAGGTTGTCTGACCTAAGAACCTGCCTTCCTACTCCATTCATTCAAACAATATTTATTAAAGCCTTAGTGTACACCACTGAACCATGCAAAATCCCAACCCTCACAGGACTTACATTCTAGTAGGGAGAAAGAGAAAAGTAGGAACCATAATACTAGAATAAATGGTATGTTTCTTGAGTGCTAAGAAAAGGAGAAAATGTAGACTAGAGTGAGGAGGTTAAGACAGAATTTGAGACTTTAAATAGATGGTCAGGGAGGACTCATGGCTCATACTGAGGAGTTACTCAACACATCTCTCCTGTTTGATAAGATTTGATAAGATTTGTTTTGTTGTTGTTGTTGATCTGTTAGAGATGTAGCCTGAGATTTTGACCAACTCCCTCAGAACTTTCATGAAACTGCTTATTATTTCTGTCCCTTTAACCCTGGAAGCATCAGGTGGTTTTATCTCCAGAGTCAGGATGAGTCATCCCAGGGGCTCTGCTTCACAACCGAAAGCAGCATGCCCTTGCTTGAGTGCATTTCCAAATGGGCAGGTGCCCAGGAGTATGCCCCCATGGGTGCTGAGTCATGGGGCCGGGTAGGCGGTCTCTGCCAAGAGAAAAGTTGAAGCGAGGGGCAGTCAGATGCTGGGGGCATTGTGGAGTGGGGGAGATGGGGGGAAGTTCAGAAGGGACAGAAAGATACAGCTGAGATTCTTCTAAAGAGACCCCTGCCTACCTAGGTGCAAGGAGAGAGGGATTGTCCAGGGAGGACACATGTTTCCAGACCATGCTTCCGCTTGAGGATGGTCCCTGCACGGTAGTCCCAGGCATGACCAACCAAGAGGGTGGTGATGGTCAGGCACAGAGCATCCTTCCTCAGTATTAGAAAGACAGTAGGTCCCAGGCTCTAGTTGGTGGGTCAGGAGTTTAGATTTCTATGTGAAGAAAACCCATTTGACCCGATTTTATTGCAGCGTCCTGCTTGGGGCTAACATTCCAAACTTTAAACTTTCATGATAACATGTGTATCGTTCAGCTTGAAAAATACATCCTTTGGTCTTGTGGGGCTGGGTGCGATGGTCACTCCAAGATGAGGCCTTTCTCGCCTGACGGAAGAGCAAGACCCTGCAGGGGAGCTTCACAGCAGCGTCGGTCTGCCGGTGCAGCTGCTCTGTGCTGTCGCGGCTGATCGCTCAGGATGTTGTTCCTGGACCGCTGGCCTCCTCCAGGTCCTCCTGAGGCACCACTTTCCTTTTTTATACAAAAACAACATCGTGCTTCTGATGGTGCTGACTGCACACCAGATTCCAGCGACTGTTTTTCCACCCTCCCCTGCTTATTTTCATTCAGTGGGCTACTTTATTTTAGGGATTTGCAAAGCTTGTTTTGGCCCGGGTGAAACTTATTGTTTTATTTCTGGCTGCGTGGCTTTCATGTCGATGGTTCAGTTAAGCAGCGGACGTGGGGAGGACGTGGCTCTGGGGTTCCGGTTGGCTGCCTGGCTGTGTTGCACGGAGCTGTGGCGTCCCCCACTCGGCAGGGCAGGGCTGGCCCCCAGGGGGGCTTCGCAGCGAAGGACAGCGTGTAGCTCAGGGTGGGAAATGAGGTGCCCACGTGACACGTGTCCTTCTTTCTGGAGAAAAGAATTGGCATCTTGTCAGAAGTTTTCGTTTGGGGCTATGGGGTCATTGTGTGTCTCCTGATCGGGCATCTGAAATGAATCTGTTAATTTTTTTTTTAAACAAGAGTTACCCATATGAACAACTGACTTTTCGCACATTGCAATCCTATGAAGCAGAATCGAAAACACTTCAGAGCAAGGCTTCCAAAGTGTCATACCTACTGGTTTATTTCTTGCTTCCTAGCTCTGTATCCTCAGGCAAGTTACTAACCTCTCTGGGCCTTAGTGTCCACACGTAACTGAGAGCTGTAACAACACCTGCCTCACTAGGTTATGCTGAGAAATCAAGGAGGAAAAAAATCTAAATTTCTATGATGATAGCCAACTTATAATACATAAAACTCCCTTCCAGGTCGGATTTTTGCTGCTGTATTGTATCAAAAACTATTTGCGGAGGAATTTAGAATAATAATCTGATTGACTAACAGTTATCTCTGGATCAGCTCAGGTTTTCTTTCCCAAATTAGGATTCATGGTAAAGGTACCAGTGGGCTCTCCAAATCAGGCCCCTCTGTCCTTGTCTGGCCTTAGGACAGCGCCACCTGTTGGAAAGGCTTGGTTTAGGTAGGGAACCTGAGAGGTGGGATCATCTACTCAAAGGAATTTCCCCTGGAATAGAGGGAAGCAACTGGACATCCGGGGAATCCTGATGCCAAAGCCACTTCCTAAAATTTATGGCCATAGGCCTCGGGCTTCCGGGCTTAAAAAACTGTCTAAGTGATTTCAGTGTACCCACAAGGCTAAGAAACACTAGGCAAACATTTTATTTAGGAAAACAGCCAACCCACAAGCTCTCCTGCTCTAGAAGTGGTACCTCTCTATATTTTTAACAGAATTAGACCAATAAACAATAAAAATGAACACATATTCCTCATCTGTAGTTACCTCTTCCTAAATTTAAAAGCTTACTTACCTGTTGTTGCTCAGAACTTACTGGGTCATTTCAGAGCTCCTGACCCATTTGCCCAGCTGGTTTTGGTTGTATTACAAGATGAAGATTGGATTGGCCTTCTTCACATTTGCCTGTTGTCTATGAGTACGTGTTCTTTTTGTCTTCCTGGGTTCGACAACGCTCACTGACCCCACCTTGGTCCATCTGGCGTAGTGGGTGGGATGGCCAGGCTTCTGGCATGGCTCTATTCTTTCAAAGGCCAAGTTAGGGATGCTCACATCTATGTGCACACTGTGAACTGACTGTCCTCTTACTTGTTTAATTACAGCTAAGTCCTAGATTCCTTCCTTCTGTTCTTGCTGCTCCTCTTCCTCCCTGTCCTCCCTGTCCTGAACCCATCCTCCTTCTTTTTCTTCCTCCTCCTCTTCTTCCTCCTTCTCCTCCTCTCCACCTCCTCCTCCTTTTTTTTTTCTTCTTCTAATTACCCCTTCTTCTCTCCCTTCCCTCCCACCTTCTTCCCCACATTCTCCTCCATTTCCTCCTCCATTTCCTCCTCCTCCCCCTTCTCCTCCTCCTCCTCCTCCTCCTCCCCCTTCTTCTCCTCCTCCTCCTCCTCCTCCTTCTTTTTAAGAAAGATCAGATTTTGTTTTCTTTTTTTTTTCCACTAACAGAAAGATTTTGAACAAATTGGTATGCCATTCCCTGCTTCCTCCCCCAGTATTTATAACTGGATTATCTGCTCTGGGTTATCAAAGTCAAAACAGCATAATCCAGACTGACTTCAGCCCTTTTGGACAGCTTTCCTGTGGTGCTTGCAGACACTCAAAGATACAAAGTGATGTCTGCATTAGCCTGAGGAAAGCCCAGGAAAGCACTTTACCTGGTTTTGGGAGCCTTTTTCTGTCTTCCAATAATGAAGTTAATTCAAAATTAGATGATACTCAGAGACAAGTAGGGAAAGTAAGTCATGGCTTTGAAAACCCGTTCTAAACTCTTCAGTGAACAGAGTGCTTACGTAGGGTTAGCGTAATTAGCGGGTGAGGCCAGGATTTCTACTTACCAAGTTTCCGGGAGCTGTTTCCAGAATTTAGCCCATTAGCTGACATATTGTTTTCAGTACTTTATTTTTTGAACATCGTGTTTATAACTGTCTTCCCCTCTGGGTCTATACACAGAACATGCTGCTTTTCTTTTGACTGTATTTTGGACAAATAAAAATGCAGTGAAGATTAATTGCTGTATTTTCCTAATAATCTTGCTGAGGGACACATCATGGTCTTGCTGGCATTGTTCTGTGGAGAAAGAGTGGTCTCATGTGAGGAACTCTGTCAGGTCCTATAGTTAGATGTCCTTAGGTGTGAGTGTAACTGCTTATCTCTGTGGCTCTGGGCAGGTCACACAGGCTTTCTGAGTCTAGTTTCTTCAGATCGTGGAGGCACAGCTCCTTGGGGTGTTTTAAATGAGGTACCAGATGCAAAACTCCAGATACAGTGTGTGGCACAAAAGACATGCCTAACGGATGGTAATGTGATTTACCCACCTGGCTTTCAGCTCCTTATATGTACCTTTTCCCTTTTCAGCACAAGAACATCTTACCTTATAGTTCATTCTGGGTTTGCTTCAGCTCATTTTTCAAATGATAAATTCCTTAAAAGTAAGTCTCTGTGTTTTTCACTTCTCCAGAAACCTCGTCCTGAGTGTGTGTTGATAAATAAGTCAATAATCCATCATATGGTTAATGAACTTAAATAAGAAAGGAGAGCTTTTCTCTTTCTTTTCTCTTCTTTCTTTTTTTTTTTTTTTTCGGTCCATATTTCAGCTTTGTTTTAACTTCCAACAATGCTGGTTTAGGCAACTTTTTAATTTAGGCATTGAAAGAGTCTGAGCTGTGTGCAGATTCTGTAATCAATTTCTTCCCTTTTCTTGTGGAAACGAACATGAATGCAGGATGATAGGAAGCACAGTGCATGGGAAAATTCTCACTCAGAGTTTGACATGGAGCTCTGTTCATGTGACTAGCAATGTAGGAGGCTCAGGCAGGGCGGATGCCCATTGCTTGTAACTTCATTTATAATGAATAGCCAGAGTCCTTTCAGAAAAAGGATTCCTGAAAAAATAGAGGACAGCTAAGTTAAAAACAAGGATTAAAGGGATACCTGGCTGACTCAGCTGGTTAAGTCCTCAACTCTTGATTTCAGGTCAGGTCGTTAGATTGAGCCCCGTGTCAGGCTCCAAGTGGACCATGGAGCATTGTCTGCAAATTTGAAAATAGAGCGCTCTTTAAAATTAGATTATCTGATAAGAATATAGATTTTACAATGAAAGGACAAATTTGTCAAAAAGATGGGTGAGTAATTATTATATGTGGGTTTGTACTTTATAACTTTTTTTGTCAACCGCTGCTATTGATTATCACGAGGAAACAAAATGACTTGGATTCGGACTATTTTGACAGAAAATACTTGAATTCTGAATACTTTTTATTCATAGAAATCTTAGATCTGAAAAGAATGTTAAAATTGATCCAGTCGCATGTATTCGGGTTTTACCTATTCAGAAACAGTGACCTGGGAAGCTGAGTAACTTCCGCAAACATCTCAAGCGGTTGTAAATTTAGAGCTGGTCTTCTGCTTTCTGATTGGAGCGGTTTCTACTGTTGGTTTGCTATCCCATGATCTTTTAAAAGGTTTATAGTTACATGACAGCATTTCTGCAAAAACCCCTATATCCTTTTGTTTAAAAAAAGTGTGAGTGACACTGAAACTAATAAAAACATTATTAATATTTAAAGCAGTTATCAAAACATCCAACTTGATGGTCTCGTTCTCGCAGTTCTCAGGAAAGTCAAGTTTTGAATGTAAACTGGAACCTCCGTAGAATTTTTTCTTTGAGTCTAACCTAAAGGAAACAGCCCATAAAAGTTTTCTGGGCAGATTTCCAGCATTGTAGCACACGCAGATTGCCCTGTCTAATAGAGTTTCAGGAAGAAAGAATGCAAGAGGCTTGTGAAATTGTTTTCCATTGAGGTTCTAAACATTCACGAAAAGCTTGTCTCTGTATTCCCTTCAGTAAGAGCATGGGACTTCACGGTTTGCTCTGGCTTCTTCGCTCTCTTTTCAAATGAAACAAAATTCTGTGTGTAGAGAATATGTTTATGTGTGTGCATGTATCTGCGTGTATATGCACATACGTGTTTATATGCAATATATATAACACATGTACCTATTATATATTGAATCCGTTTCTCTATGCAAAATCAAGTAAGTGGTGCATTCACATTTCTAAAGGTACAGCAGGATGTACGGTGGGGGGCTCTCCCTCCGACGCCCCTCCTCTGTGCAAGAAACCCTCTCTCCAGAAACGACCACTTCTACCAGTTCCTTTTGCAGCTTCTACAGATAATCTATTTATATTTCCATATCTATTTACAACTCTGCAAATATTCATTTAAAAATACAAATACTAAATACTTGGTTCTATGCCAGGCTTTTAAAAGAAATTTATAACATGTCTGGGAGATTGTACCAGATCAGCACACATAAAGCTGCTTCGTTCATTTTAATGACTGCATTGTATCAGCACTGCACTATGGAGTATAGTGTTTAATATTACATTCTACCACATGAAATATTAATATTATGCTAGTATTTGTCAATTTAATTTTAGTTTTATTTATATTTATTAATACCATATTAATATATAATCAGACCTCCACTGATGTTTAACTTGCTCCCTATCTTTTGCTCTTTCAAACCACGTTAAGAAATATGTCAGTTGTACACATATGAGTTTATCTGTAGATGAGAAGGATTCCTAGGTTGAATGAAATATGTACATTTGTAATTTTGATTGATATTGCTAACATGTTCTTCATTTCATCACCATTTCCCCAGCATTATAATGTGTTCATCAATCTCTTTTGGGGGGGGGTGCCTGGGTGGCTTAGTGGGTTAAAAGCCTCTGCCTTCGGCTCAGGTCATGATCCCAGGGTCCTGGGATCAAGCCCCGCATCGCTCTCTGCTCAGCAGGGATCCTGCTTCCCCCTCTCTCTCTCTGCTTGCCTCTCTGCCTACTTGTGATCTCTGTCTGTCAAATAAATAAACAAAGTCTTAAAAAAAAAAAAAAAACCAAACAGCTTTTTTCTTTTTTTAAAAAGATTTTATTTATTTATTTGACAGAGGGAGAGACAGCCAGGGAGGGAACACAAGCAGGTGTGAGAGAGAGGGAGAAGCAGGCTTCCTACTGAGCAGGGAGCCCAATGCGGGGCTTGATCCCAGGACTCTGGGATCATGGACTGAGCCAAAGGCAGACACTTAATAACTGAGCCACCCAGGTGCCCTTCACCAAACTTTTTGATACTAGTCTAATGGGTGAAAAGTATTCTCCTTTAGAATGTAGCTGTGATTTTCATTGCTCTAATGTGAGTAAGGTTGATCGTTTTTTCATATGCATAAGAGCCATTTATATTTCCTTTTCTGTGAGCCATCCATTCATTTTCGTCCTTCCTTCCTTCCTTCCCTTCCCTTCCCTTCCCTTCCCTTCCTCCATGCTCTCCCTTCCTTCCTCTCTCACCTTCCTTGCTTCCTTCTGTCCTTTTTTTCCCCCCTGCATTTCAGACTTCTTATCATTGTATAAAAAATTAACCTGTTGGGCTTATGAACTGTAGGACTGCTCACCTGCCCCTCGTTCCTTGATTGTCATGTATGTTTTTGGTGGAGTTTTGTTGGTTTTAGAATGTTGTAAGTTCTGTTTTAATGTGTTGAATTTATCAGTCTTGCGTTATGCCATTCATAGGAAGACTTTCTCTATTCTAAGATCAAAAACGCAAACTTCCCACGCATTGTCCCTGTGCTGTGATGGCTTCACCTTTTTTTTTTTTTCCCAATTTATTTTCAGAAAAACAGTATTCATTATTTTTTCATCACACCCAGTGCTCCACTTTTTGAAGTTAATCATTTAGGGGCAGCTGGTAGCTCAGGGAGTTAAGTATCTGCCTTCACCTCATACTCTAGTATGTCTATCTTTTCATATACTGCTCAATTCCATTTGCTAGTTTTTAAATTTAGGATTTACATAAGTATTTATGTAGAAGGGAGATGTGTAAGTAGTTTGTTTTTGTGTATTTTCTTTGTTAGGTGTTGATATCAATATTATACCTTACTGTTTAAATAAGTATTTAGAAACTTTCCTTCTTTTACTTTGTGTGGAATAGTTTAAATTTTATCAGAATTGTCCCTTTAAACCTGCTTAGAATTCACCTCTGAAGCCATCTAGGTCTGTCTTTGTTTATTTATGTATTTATTTCTCAGAAGAGTAGTCAGGAGGATAGCCCTTGGACTTCTATTTCATTATTGTATTCACCTATTTAAATTTTTTTTTTTAAGGAGTGTGATTCCTTAAATATATATGACACGATATTTAATAAACATCTGGTCATACTGATTGAGTCGCTCCTGATGAAGGGTGATATCAGTAATGTTGACTTATTGTTTTTGACAGTGGTAGCTCTTTTCTCATGATTGGTGTTCTATGGTATTTGACAGTTATGTCTGCCATTCTTAGATCTAGACATTAAGGATTGTTCCATTTTTTATTGTTGAGATGGTGGTATTGTAAACCTTAATGTTTGCTTACATTGCTCTGTAGACCTCCATTATTACGGTCTTTGGTACACTTGAGGAAGGGAGCCCAGTTTTATGGCTGGTCATGTGGCCTGCGCATTGCCTATCCTTAAGAGAGACACAGTTGATCTGTCTTGGGCTTGTTCATTGTAGGTTCTCAGTTATTCCAGTGAATGCAATATTTACTTAGTATCTACTATGTGTGTGTTTGCAGAGGATATAATGTCCCAAGAGACAACATATGTTATGAAAGCAAAATTAAATTAAATAAATATTATGGTAAAGATATGTATTCAGAGAAGATTGAAGGATACAGTTTTCATTCTTGCCTAGGGGAGAATGACTTTGAAATAATTTTTAGATAGAATGGAAAGTAAATATTGATTCAGTTACTCTTCTATATCTGGCCTGTATTTACAAATTAATATAGAGATAAAACTGTTTTAGCAATATTTTTGCTTTCCCATATGAATTGGGTAATATGCCAGGAAAAAGAAATCAGCCCTGGAGTAACAGAGCTACAAGGAATGAAAATGCTTATCTACATTTAGATTATGCTTATTTTAAAACATGTTAAGAAAAAAAAGTGTTGGTAGTGGGTAATTGTACTGGGTCATGTTGAAGATTTATTGACAAAATACTCTTTCCTTTTCTCACAGATTTATCGAAAAACAGACTGGTCGAAGTTCCAATGGAATTGTGCCATTTCGTATCACTGGAAATTCTTAATCTGTATCATAATTGTATCAGAGTCATTCCCGAGGCCATCATTAATCTGCAGATGCTGACCTACTTAAACTTGAGGTAGGTTGACTTCTAAGGATTGTAATCAAATTCAGTGAAAAAAACCCCAATTAACTGTGCTTTCATTTCTATAAGTTTTTTTTTCTCTTTGCAAATCCTGATCACCCTTTGATTATTTAAGATTATTTATTTAAGATTATTATTTAAGATTATTTAAGAACTACCTGTCATAATAAATTAGTAGGGCTATTAATATTGTTTTCGGTGCTAGACTTCTCTGAATATCAGTATGGCAAGATATTTTTGTTTATTTTTTTTATAGTAATTTATGTGGTATCATTTATACTTTTTGGGTTTTTTGATGCTTGGTATATTGTCTTCATGTATTGATGTAGTTTTTGGAGGTGGAAGGCTAAAGGACGGGAGGAAAGAACTTGAGGGTTGTGACAAATTGGGGCCTTGCTGGTCTTTGGGAGTTTTAGTACCTTTGGATTTGCTACTTAGTACTGTCTGAGACTGTTCCCTTTTGGCCACTTGGGAAAATTCAAGAGCACTGACCAACTGCAGCAAGATACAAAGTTTGCTGTCTTTGACCCCATTCAGTTAGGTCAGCATTTGCTGAGGACAGACCAGTGGGCTGTACTGATTCCCTAATTATGCACGCACGGTGTAACATATTAACACCCCTGAGCAGCCCTGAAGTTAAGAAAATCAACTTTCATAAGACCCAGGTTTTAGACTTTGTGCTGTAACTGTCCGCTGCTCTGGACAGATTTTGGTTCCTTGTCTCCTAAATCTTTGACTCACACAGGATGTCAGGAGAGAAATAGGAATCGTTAAATCAAATCTATCTCTATTACAAATGCAAGGTTCCAGAGTTCAAGCTGGAACAAAACCTCTCCCCATGTCAGTGACATGATCTTGGTGTGGGAAAAGCAGCACCTGATTAGCAGGGCTGGTGTAGTGTCACAAACATGCCAAATTCACAATGAACCAAATGGAGCCATTAACTTATGATAATAATGTCCTTTTTCTTTTTCTTTTTTTTTTTTCTGGTTTGTTGGTTGGCTTATGGTTGGCCACGGAGAGTTGGGGTCTTCTCTTGCATGCTTTGCGGTCAAAAATGGATTTCCACTGTGCTTCATTAGGTGTGCATATCCTTCTTGGGAGTGAAAAAACAATCCTAGTCATGTTTTGAAGTGGGTTAGTGAATAGGATGTAAGTTACTATTAGCATAGCCTAGAGGCTTATAGAACTACCTTCCACTTCTCCAGGTTTCTAATTCATCTGACCCTTTTGAGTTTCCCTGAATAAGATAATCTAAATTATTTCTGCAACAGCACAATGTTCATTATCTTGGAGTTGACTGATGGAGCCAATGGAGTGGTGTCTATCGGGTTTGGTTCACTATTTCCCTGAATCATCCGCCCTCTAATTCAAACCTGCATAGAGGCAGTATCCCAAGAGCACATGCAGTTGTGCATGTGTTTAATTACCTAGGTCTGTCCTGCTGTGATGCTTTTCACCTCCAGTAGTCCTACATGCAACACGTGGGGAGATGTACGTTTGTACTGTTACACGAAGTCCATACACAATGAGAAGCTGCTGGGTATAGATGAGATCTCTCTTCTGGTATGATATGAACCATAAGATTCTACAAACATGAGGTAATCTAATCTTAAAATTTATATTATGCTTTAAAAGCACTAATATGATTGGTTTTGGTGTGATGATTTTCAGTCGAGAGTGGAATAATACTGCTATCTTCAGACGGAAGATTCCAAAACACAGTGAACCATGTTGGAATTTGGAAGCATCATCTTAAAATTTGAAAATTTTTTTTGTAGAATGCTGTAGTTGGAAGTGACCACTGGGTCATTGGTTGCACAAGCAGCAGTGTGTGTTTTAAGCCTTGTTTTTTCTAGTGTGCTCACTGAGCATTTGTTTTCAAGCAGAACCTAGAGACAGTCTTCCCTAAAAATTTACATTTTGCAGTGCCTATAAAATTATATACATTGGCATTGGTAGTTGATGGGTTTTGCTAAACGTGAATGAGTTAATAGTAGGATATTTCTTACCAGATTCCATTCCTTTTAGTAGATTTCATACTTGGCAAGACTTCCAAAGAGGATTTTTCCATTATACATGTCACCTGATCACAGATGTTGTTTTAGATCAGTGTTTGTATTAAACAGAGGAACAGAGAGACACAAAAGGGACATTATGGCTTTGATGGCTAGAGCACTGTCAGAATGTGTTGTTTTTTTTAGGTCTATTTCTGATCTTAATGGAGCACTTAAAATCTTTGTGCTTCAGATTTTCCCTCCAAAAATGGGGTAAATACCTACTCCTAATTGACTATACAGATGTTTTGTTTATAGTAATTCTCAGAGTTTTTTCTGCAAGCCCAAAGGAGCAAGATGCAAGTTACATTTATTTTTCTAACTAGACAGATGAAGACCCTTTGAAACATTGCCATTCCATCAACAATCAACTTATTCTATTTCCTCTAAGAATGCAGCAGTTTGCCAGGTCTTATAACAAGTACTATCATCAAGAAGAGGGAACGAGAAAAGGAGTATATATACAACAAGGAGGGTGTGGATTTTCTTCATCATCATCATCATCATCATTTTTTTGTTTTATAAGATTTCATTTATTTGAGAGAGAGAGAGAGAGCATGAAAGGGGTGAGGGGCAGAGGGAGAAGCCGGCTCCCTAATGAGCAGAGGGCCTGATGTGGGACTTGATCCTGGGACTCCAAGATCATTACCTGAGCCAAAGGCAGTTGCTTAACCAACTGAGCCACCCAGGTGCCCCATCATCATCTCTTAATAGCCAAAGAGGATTTAGCTGGTACACGGTCATATTTGGGTCCTTCAACAACCCTTTACTTTAGGTGGGAAACAGGAAAGTGATTTATCCCCCAGCCACACCAGTTCATACATAAGAATAGTAGAAATTGGTGGAGTTTATTTCTGTGGCATTTATAGTTTGCCTGGCATTTTCACTTTTGTTACCTTGTCTAACATTAATGATGCTTTATTGTATTCCTTGTCCTTTGGGAGAGTTTCATAGTCTTAAAAATAGTTGTTAGAGAATTGTCCAGGAGACCAACCTTAATATTTAAATAAGGAAGGCTTTTTTAAATTTTAAAAAATTTCTACTGTATCTGTAGTTGGTTTGCCTTTCTAATTCCTGGTGCTGTGAATTTTGTTTTCCTTTATTATTTATTTATTATTATTATTTCCTTTATTATTTATTATTCCTTTATTTCCTTTATTAAATTAAATTAAATTAATTAAATTAAAAGTTTGTTTTGACTGTGTATATTTTTGTCAGATCAACTTTTAATTTTAGTGACCAACTTTTTTAGGTTTTTATTTTCTATTTTATTAGTTTTCAATTTTTATCAAATTTCCATCTGTTTTCTTATATGTTTGTTCTTTTTCTGATTTCTGCAGTTTGAGATGTGTATTCATTAATCTCTATCTTTTTTCCCTCATAGGAGCATTTAAGATTATGGATTTCCCTGTGTGTAGCACTTTAGCTCATTCCTTAAAGTTGTGAGATGTCATATTCTTAAGCTCACTCTTAAAACTTTTCTAATTTTCATTATTCTTTTTTTTATTTTTATTTTTTTTAAAGATTTCATTTATTTATTAGACACCGCAAGAGAGGGGACACAAGCAGGGGGAGTGGGGGAGGCAGAAGCAGGCTTCCTGCTCAGCAGGAAGTCCAATGTGGAGCTAGATGTGGGGCTGGATCCCAGGACTCTGGGATCATGACCTGAGCTGAAGGCAGGTGCTTAACAACTGAGCCACCCAGGTGCCCCTAATTTTCAGTATTATTTCTCTGACTCATGAGTTTGCTAGAATTGATTTTTAAAGTTACCTTTTAAAATTGATTTTTAATATTAGTGCATTGCATTTTGGGAATATTTTATTTGATGTTGATTCTTTACATTGATTGAGATGTATGTTATAGCCTGTGCTTGAGAAGAATGTATGTTCTTCTAAGTGTTGAATGTGGATTCCAGTAAAGCCATTAAGTATAGCTTTAATTTGGAAGCTCACATCTTTTTTACCCCAAAACATCTTTTGTCTGCTTCATATATATCTGTTACTGAGAGATGTGCTTTAAGCAAAATAGGATGATTATAGATTTGCTTTTTCTTCTGTAATTCTATCAATTCTTTATGTATTTTAAGACCAAGTTATAGGCCAAGTATTTTGAGCCCAAGTTCAAAATGATATGTCTTTCTTGCAAACTGCATGTTTTATCATTATGTAGTGATTCACTTTATCTTGAGAATGCTTTTTTTTTTAAACTTACCATCTATTGTATATGAAATTAATACTTACGTCTTAGCTTTCTTTTGAGGCTTTTGCTCGCACATATTTTTTCATTTTTTTCATCTTCAACCTTTCAACCTTAGTTTCGGTATGTATGTATGTGGATTTACATTTTTCTTTTTATTTTGTATTTTTTTAAATGAAGATTATTATTGCCTTTTCCCCCCTGACCTTTCCTCCCTTCTATTGACTATTCCAAGTTTTATTTATTCTAATTCTTTTCTTCCTCTGGGTTAGAGGTTAGTCATTATATCTCTAGACTTTGAATTGAAAGGTTGCTTATATAAATTGTTACCATGAATATTTGACTTACAAAAGCCTGAAGGTAAAGGTAAAAAATACCTCTTCCATCCTCCTTAAAATAATAATATTCATAGAAAGCTTAAATTGCAAGTGTCCCTCCGCAAACTTGTGTATTATTTTTATTCTATATTTTAGGTCCATCTTGCTTTTTACTTTGAATTGAGTCAACTGATACTTATTTGTACTTACATATATATATACACATATATACAGATATATGTATATATATATTTGTATATATATTTATATATATTGTGTATATATATGTTTTATATATATAAACAAAAACAAAAAATACATATATATATGTTTTTTGTTTTTTGTTTTTTTTAAATATTTTATGTATTTATTTGACAGAGAGAAATCACAAGTAGATGGAGAGGCAGGCAGAGAGAGAGAGGGAAGCAGGCTCCCTGCTGAGCAGAGAGCCCGATGCGGGACTAGATCCCAGGACCCTGATATCATGACCTGAGCCGAAGGCAGCGGCTTAACCCACTGAGCCACCCAGGCGCCCCTGTTTTTTGTTTTTTGTTTTTAACCAGATTTTCTGCTTTTTCATCTCACTGTTTTTTGGTTCAATCTCCTTCTTTTTAACATGCATTCTTAAGAAGTTTATTCGGTGATGGTATGCTTATGGTAAGTATAGTCTTTTCCTGAACTATCTTTTCCCCTCATTCTTGAAAGAAGGTTCAATTCTTAGGACAAAATTTTAGGTTGTATTAGTGTAAAATTTTAAGTTGCAATACAAGTTTTCTATTGTATTTCAAAGGTAGTATGTTTTCTGACCTCTGTTTTGCTATAAAGTAATCCTTTGCTAGGTTAAATGTTTTAGGTTTGTAGAGCATTTTCCATGCTTTTCCTTTTGATTTCTCCCCATACCTTCTTTTTATCTTTGATTGCTTTATATTTATTGCTATAATATGTATAGGTATATTATTTTGGTTTACCTCGCTATAAACTTTGTTTTGCTCTCTGAGTCTGAGGATTCGTGTCTTTCATCAACCCTAGAAAAATTTTAGTCATTGTCTTCTTTCATGTTGCCTCTTTCTCCATTTTTCTATTATTTCTGCCTTCTTTGGGTATTCCCTATTAGTTAACCTCGATCTTTCCTTCTTCTTCTTTTCTTAGAATCTTATATAGTTCTTATTTCTTTATATTTGAGGTAGTTGTCAAACATGAAAATGCATTTAAGCATATCGAGAGTGGAAGTACAGTAATTCTTTGAAAGCAGGAAAAATTGTAGTACTGTAGGCTCCTCAATTGAAAAGACTCCCAGTGATTGGAGTGTGTAGCACAAGAACTCAGTATTTTGACTTATTACTGAGATCTGATGTACTCTCTTACCCTTAAAATGGTATACTTTGTTGGTTGGCTAAAGACAAACTTTCACTTGGTACTAAATTTCTATGAGTTAAGTTCTTTTATTATAAAATGAGTTGAGAACAAGTCTTAAAGCCTTTGACCTATGAAACTGGAACCTATGAGAGTTTGACTTTTTTAAAAAAATATTTTATTTATTTATTTGACAGACAGAGATCATAAGTAGGCAGAAAGGCAGGGGGAAGCAGGCTCCCCACTGAGCAAAGAGCCCGATTCAGGGCTCCATCCCAGGACCCTGGGATCATGACCTGAGCTGAAGGCAGAGGCTTTAACCCATTGAGCCACCCAAGTGCCGTGAGAGTTTGATTTCTTAATCTTCAGTCCTTTCTTTGTTGACTTTGTTGACTTTTTTTGCATGCCTTTTCTGTCTTGTCACATCCTCCATGCCTTCTTCCCTGGTGTCTTAAATTGAGGGTCAGATGGAATTAGGGCTTTATAAAGGTGAGTAGATTTTGACTGCAGTCTGCTGGCCTAAGGGCCAAGCCAGGGCTTTACTTTGGTTTTCTTGGTGTTCTTATTTGCTTGTTAGTGACAATTACAGTAACAGGGCAAATACAAAAGTTTTTTATAAGAGTTGCTTTTGAGAAAAGAGACAGTATTTTTTTTTTCTCAGCTTCCTAATTCAAATCTAGATGCATGGTTTCATTTTCAAAGTAAAAAAACATATGCTATCGTAGCTAGAAAACTGTAGAATATTTTATTAATAATATTATCTTAATTCTGAAAGGAATGCTAGTGCTCAGAGCTCAAGGAGGGGAATTCTTTTTTTTTTTTCCTTCCAATTTATTTATTTTCATAAAAACAGTATTCATTATTTTTTCACCACACCCAGTGCTCCATGCAAGCTGTGCCCTCTATAATACCCACCACCTGGTACCCCAACCTCCCACCCCCCCGCCACTTCAAACCCCTCAGATTGTTTTTCAGAGTCCATAGTCTCTCATGGTTCATCTCCCCTTCCAATTTACCCAAAAGCACATACCCTCCCCAATGTCCATAACCCTACCCCCCTTCTCCCAACCCCCCTCCCCCCAGCAACCCACAGTTTGTTTCGTGAGATTAAGAGTCACTTATGGTTTGTCTCCCTCCCTATCCCATCTTGTTTCATGGATTCTTCTCCTACCCACTTAAGCCCCCATGTTGCATCACCACTCCCTCATATCAGGGAGATCATATGATATTTGTCTTTCTCCACTTGACTTATTTTGCTAAGCATGATACGCTCTAGTTCCATCCATGTTGTCGCAAATGGCAAGATTTCGTTTCTTTTGATGGCTGCATAGTATTCCATTGTGTATATATACCACATCTTCTTGATCCATTCATCTGTTGATGGACATCTAGGTTCTTTCCATAGTTTGGCTATTGTGGACATTGCTGCTATAAACATTCGGGTGCACATGCCCCTTTGGATCACTACGTTTGTATCTTTAGGGTAAATTCCCAGTAGTGCAATTGCTGGGTCATAGGGCAGTTCTATAAGGAGGGGAATTCTTGACAAAATAATGTAGCCAAGAGTTTCAGCATATGTGATAGTCCTAAATAGCACTTTTCCGCAGTAGATAAATTAAGTCAAGAATAAATGCATATTTTGTGGTTCTTTATCTAGAAGCATTCAAGGCATTGAGTGTTTAGGCAACAAAGGGTATAATTGGGATGTGAGCAGTTGAGTCTGTGGGGCTTTTTTTTTTTTTTTTTAAATCTCTTGCCATTTCCTGGAACACCTTTCCATTCTCTGGACCAGATGGACTGTGAGGACAGATGGAATGAGATAATCTCTTTGAACAGTGAGAAAATAACCAGAAGATTTGGGTCACTTTCAGGGTTGGATAATGTGGAACTATGTTATCTATTAATCTAAGCATATCTACCTTAACCTCATGAAATCAAGCAGTGTTTTTCTGGTACTCCATTTGGCAAGCCAAAGCAGAAAGGAATGTGAAAATAACATAAGAAAATTGATCCATTCTACTCAATGATTAATTTGTCTATTCATGAATAGAGAATAAAGGATCTGGAGAAAAGTTACCTGCCAGACTCCATTGGAGAAAAAAGCTGTTTGTTTCTAATCTCAGTGATGCCATTGGATCAATTAAGGAATAAGTAGAACATCGTTTCCTCAGAGTATGTTTTATGGAAAAATGTTCTGTTGGATATAGGTATACTTAAACACACACACACACACATACAAATGAAACCATGTATTATACTAATCTGCACTGTATATCTCCAAGCAACACAGAGTTCTTCCCCCAACCTTTTTTTTTTTTTTTTTTTGTGAGGCCTACCTATTAGCATCTCCCAGGGTGGTGCTTTCCAAAACATCAGTTTGTAAACACTAACTTAGAAGAATTTTTATCACCCATTCATTCCTTTAAGAACTGACCTCATGCTTAAAGAGGATGAGGTTAAAAAATGTGATCCCATCATGTTTCATTTGGGATTGGGAGGGAGACAAACCATAAGAGACTCTTAATCTCACAAAAGAAAGTGATGGTTGCTGGGGAGTGGATTATGGACATTAGGGGGGATATATGCTATGGTGAGTGCTGTAAAATGTGTAAGCCTGATGATTCACAGACCTGTACCCCTGGGGCGAATAATACATTTTATGTTAATAAAAATAACTAAAAAAAGATATGTTCCCTACATAATGTTATATTCAGTGGCCCAGTAATCTGTATGGGCTAGATGTATTGAAGGGAAAAATGAAATCTAAGTAGAAGACAGAAGGGCCCAGGAAACACTAAAGCATAAAGTGTGTTACACAGAGCTGGCATCCAAGCTGATTTATTTTTTAATTAGTACTTTTAAAATATATATACATATATATTTGTTTATTATTATTTATTATTTATCAAGTAAAATGAACGATTTTTTGAGAAAAAATTAAGTAGTGCAAAGCACAAACGATATATCAATCGTTCACACCAGTACTCAAACAATTGTTAATATTTTGTGATGTGTGCTTATGAGCTTTTTCCATTTCCCAGCCCACCCCCCCTTTTTTTTAATAGGATTGAACTCTTTTTGTAGGGGATAAGAGGATTTTTTTTTTTCCAGAGGTTCTGAGAGCTCAATATTATATAATGAAGAAAAGAATGACCTTGACCAGAAGTCTGAAACAGCTGAAAGAGTCTTTATCTGCACTGAAATTTTGTTGTAGAAATGCCACATCCCTATAGTTGAAATAATCACTCATTAAAGGATAATTCTTTTAAAAAGGTAAAATCAGGACTCTCATACAAATATGACATCCATCAAAGATTGTATATAATTCGTTAATTACCAAAGGAGCCAGTAAGATGTCACAGCCTGTTTGAGGGAGACTTCACGCTAACGCGCGCACACCCACACACTAGTGGGCTGGCAGAGATGAATTTATGAACGGCTGCAAGAGCGCCGTGATCATTTACAGTTCCACCACACTCGCCACAATTTGTGCGTCTGTGTACTAAAATTATTTTCCTTACTGTCCGTTTTCAGTTTTACAACAAATTATAGGGGTGTAAGATAGCTCAAAGATGATGAAAGGCAGAGATAACTTGGAAAGGTATATTAGACAAGACCCCGAGCACTGATTTTGCCCATTTTAAAGTCAATCACAATGTTCCTAATATACTAAATAATTCCATTTGCATCACTGTATGCAGGAGTTGTGCAGCTTCATGAACTATAAGAAGAAGAAGAATATAAGCAATGGTATTTGCTGGGGATTGTGAAACTCTTCTTCCAACAGCCTGTGTCCCAAAGACTGTGAGAGGCTCTGTGCGGGCAGGTGTGTTGTTGGGCAAGACCAAGGAGAGTGTGTGCTCTGAGGGCAGCACGTGGACCTTTGTCTGGCCAGGCATTCGAATGGGTGGCCTTCAGGGAACGTAAGTGAACTGTTAGGAGTAGAGGGTCCTCCCTCCTGTACGTTAATCCGAGGGCGAGACCACTGTGACCTCTGTACCAAGAGGAGAGAACAGCCTAGAATCTTCTGCAGAGACAACTTTTGAGTAGTTGACAGTGGGGCCCAAAGTCTGCAGACCCTTGTTTACATAGTAGTTAGGGTGAGCCAGGCATCTTTCAGTCCCCCTTACAAGAGAGCATCCATAAAGGAAGTCTCACTTTATTTGCTAAGAGTCACTAATTTTTTTTTTTTAAGATTTATTTATTTATTAGACAGATCACAAGTAGGCAGAGAGGCAGGCAGAGAGAGAGAGAGGAGGAAGCAGGCTCCCCACTGAGCAGAGAGCCCCATCTGAGTCTCAATCCCAGGACCCTGGGATCAGGGCCTGAGCTGAAGGCAGAGGCTTTAACCCACTGAGCCACCCAGGTGCCCCGAGTCACTAATTTTTTTATCTTATGTCTTGAGAAACCCAGTAGGAGATACCTGCTGTTTCAGAATTTTTAAAATAAATGTCCAGTGTTCTAGTGGGACATCAGCTCAGAGAGATGTTGCCTAATTCTGTGAAGGGCTAGGTTTGAGGATTCATATCCATTTCGTATTTTCTGAGTTTAGAACAGGTTCTTGATCAGAGCAGGCTTTCAGAAGTTTAGAAAAATAACTGGCTTCCTATCAGCGTTTGACACCATGCCTCCAACCTTCCTGGATTTGGTCACAGGCTTTCCTCCTTGCTTTTCTGTGTCTTTCTGTTTCTTCTTTATTTCCCTGTCTGGGTGTTCTTTCTCTTTCTGCACCTTATCACTAGAATTCCACACAGGTCAGTCTTTGGTCCTTAAATCTTCTCTCTCAGACCCGTGCCTCAGGTGTCTCAAATATATCCTCTCCCCCTTTTTCCTGACTGCCAAAAATTCAGGTCCTCTTAGATGCTTATTGACGCCTCAAAATTGAGCATCTGCTAAACTAAGCTCATTTTCTTCTTTCCCAAATTAGCATCCTTGTTCCTGTCTATGTTCCCAGTTTTCTCCATCCCGCCCAGCTTAGAACCTCAGAAATTATCTTTGACCCTGTCCTCCACCCTTTTTCATAGAAATTAATCCTTGAGCAACCAGTCTAGGATCTCATTGCCTCCTGCTTAGAATCTGAGCTCCTCCTCCTACTCTTTTCCGGGTTTCCCTTCACTTTGTCTTCCAAAGTCAATGAAAATAGCCAGTGTTGTATTGAAGAAGATCACAGACATTACTATGAAGCCTGGCCTGCCTCGTTTCAAACCACGCATCACAGAGCACTAGCCAGGCAATCTGGAGCAAGTTCTTTAAACTCTCTGAACAACATCAGTTTTTGCATCTGAAAGGTCGGGGGTTTAATGGTTCTATTACATGACTGTTGCTTATATTACATGACTGTTGTGAATATAAATAAAATGATAGTTGTCTAAGTGCTGAGCATAATGCTTTATACGTCATAACTACCCAAGAAATGTTTCTGGAATTGTCTAATCCGGTTTTGTAGTGTGCTATGTCACATCTATTGCCATATGGGTTAAGAAAAAGAGTGCAGAAGATCTAGTAAAGTAAGTGGATTTTCTAGTATTGTTAGTAATGTGGATATGGTGCTGATTTGTAAAAGTATTAGAACAGTTAAATGAAACCGTGTTATTATAGGCTGTCAAGTTACATGACAGGAGCTCTCTGAAGACTCATTTTCTTGGAAGAATAAGTAGGAAAAAAGAAGGATGTATATAGACATATTCATATAATTAATTCCACCTGCACTTAAAAATTCCTGGAAATAGATGGAGAGATGTATGTCTTTAAATGATAGACAAAATGTTCAAAAATGTTCAGGCATCTTAAATCTTACTATGAATATTTTGTATTCACTCAGAGTCCCTGGATAGAATATTTTGTATTCACTTAGGACTCCAGGGTCCGTCTGCCTAACTTGATCTGGACAGCCTGTTCTCCTCTAAGTCGGTATGGATATCCGTTTCCTTTTGGGTGGAGGAAAAATGTCAAAGTAACATTTGGCTTGGTGGAGTTGCATGGAGGAGAAGGTGGGTAAGGTAGGCATCTTTGCCTGGTAATAGGAAGCTAGTGTCCATTCTACTTGGAGCATTCTACTTGGCTCCAAAAAGTGGGAGAATTATTTTCAGTGCCAAGACATTTTTCTTAGCCATTTAGTGGTGGTTTCCCTAGGTACCAGCAACAGTGTTTTGCAGAGTGGTGTTTTTCAAGACATAGGGCTTAGGCCTCTACAGTCTTAATACTTTTTATTTTGTTTATATTATTATTTTTTAAATAGCCCCAATTCAGGGCTTGAACTCATAGCCCTGAGATCAAGACCTGAGGTGAGATTAAGAGTTGGATGTTTAACCAAATTGAGCCATCCAGGTGCCCCAATAGTCTTAATACTTAAAACCCCAAGTCTACATTCTTTCCTCTGAAGGTGTTTGGCCGTTAATATTCTTGGCTGGCATCTGATACTGCTTTCTCTTTGAATATCCAGAACTTCCGTGATTTAGAACACTTAGCTCCATTTTAGAGTGAAGGGAGGGCATAATAAAATATTAAAGAGGAAATTTGAGGTCACAGTTTTTAAAGCCTCATCCTTTAAGAAATGACGAGCTCTGAGAAAAAAAAAAAAGGACAGGAAGTAACTGGGAAGGGGTGAGTTATCAATAATTACACTTTGAAATCTAATTACAGACATCGGCAGCAGTGGTTGCCGGCCATGGAGAGTATAAAAAAGCAGAGTATTTTAAGCCAGGCTTTATTTATACTCAGGAGGAGACTGATAGGCTGTTATTGTGGGAACCAGCTTCAGCTGCAGTGGCCAAATATGGTGCAGGTATGCACGCACAAAGGCATAGCAGAAGGGCTGGTGCAGCCACTGGCCCGAACTCTGAGCTGCTGTAGACACTCCCTTTTTGCTTCTTGCTGCTCTTTTGGTTCTCCTTTCTGCAGCTGACAGCTTTGCTTCTCCAGACATGGCCTTCACACATGTAGAATGGGAAATGGATGGGTATGTAGTGCTCAACAGCTGGTTCATGATGCAGGTTTAGAAGGATGATTCTGCGTTGCTGGTCTCAAGCATTTGAAGTTTCCTGGTGATAGCCACCCCCAAGTTGCAGACAGCCTCAGTGCTTTCAAAGTTCAGGTTCAGTGTGGCTGCCCACATGTTATGCATGCCCGAAATCTCAATCGCACGACTGCTTTACAGATCTCATGTCAAACAGGGTGAACGTGATAGTCATGTAATTTTGTATTTGTAGCATTAAGGTCTGCCAGAAGATCCCAGGCAATGTGAAGCGAGGTGCTGGTGGTTGTTGGGAGGAGTCTCGGGCATCTGCGGATGGTGGGAACGCAGGGGGAGGACAGGCCATGAAGGGGAAGTACTCTGTCACCAGGGGAAGAGAGGGTGAGACATTTTACCATGGTGGGTTTTTCAGAATGGAGCCAGCAAGAAAAAGGAAATGGTTCTCTATAGATATTGTTCACTGATGTGTGTGTGTAATAAAGACCATGAACAGCCAAGTGTCATATGTAAAAGAGAAAAAAAACCATAAAAATGTTACTCTGCCTTGAATGAAAGGTGAACAGGGTATACAGAAAAACAAAACAAAAACAAACAAAAAAGAACAACCCATAAACACAAAATTAAGTGAGATGTCCTTTGAAAGGACGCATACCACGCACAGAGAAACTCTTTGCACAAACAGTAGCAATAGCTACAGCATACTTGTTTGTTCCTTCCCCCAAACCCCCACCCCAGCCGAGATTCACAGAAGGCGAGCCCGGAGTGTTCATACCACAAAACCTGCCCTGATCTCTCTGGGGCTGTTGAGGTGTGAGCTGGGACAGTTTCGGCTAGGCTTGTGATGGTTATTATTTCACACCATTATTTCAGTTACTCTTCAGAAACCGAACAGTAAATGAAGATGGTGACCCCTGGATATTCATGTTTTCCCAGATGAATAGTAGGAACTTGGCATTTGGAGAAGGTGGGGGAGAGAAAGTCGTCCAAGTGCTTGTAGGTGCTCGTCTAGGGTTTCCAGAGTGGTTGTAGTTCACTTGGTTTCTCTTAGGCTGAGGTTGTGTAGCCCAGCCTGGTCCTATCCTGCATGTCTCGGAGTGATCATCTTTATGTTTTAGGGGTTTATGCTTTCAATGAATGCAACATGAAACCATATTTGAAAAGTGGTTGACATTTTAGCAGTTAGGAAATAAAATAAATAAAATGAAGCTAAGCACACGTACACTTTTTTTTTAGTCACGCTCCCACTGCTTTTGCCACATGAGTGGTCAGGTATCATTTTGTCTCGTTGTGGAGATTTAATGTTGGGCCAAGCACTTTTGCCTCCATACTCTCATGTGTCATGTTAGGTAAGCGTTATCATCTATGTTTTAAAGACAACAAAACAGAGAAGTTAAATGTTTTACCTGCACCAAATGTTTGTGGCAGTGACGAGATTTGAAGCCAGGCCTTCTAATTCCACAGCTGGTGACCTTTTCACCAGCTGAGTGGGTGACTATGTTATGGAAGTCTTCCTATAAATTATTTTCTGCTGAGTGGGTTCTACCCTCAATTATTAAGTGAACCCATACACTAAAAAGAACCCATACATTATTCCAGTAGAATAAAAAATATATATATATAGGATACCCTGATAATAAAATCACATGTAAGAATATAGCCTTTTTATTTACTTATTTACTTACTTATTTGACAGAGAGAGACACAGTGAGAGAGGGAATACAAGCAGGGTGAATGGGAGAAGCAAGCATCCCTCTAAGCAGGGAGCCCAATGTGGTACTTGATCCCAGGACCCTGGGATCGTGATCCAAGCCAAAGGCAGATGCTCAACAACTGAGCCACCCAGGTGCCCCTATAGTATTTTTTTTTTTATCATCACATATGTTAGGGAAAATAACTTTCTGATAAACCAATAATAAATAAGGTTAAATACCACCATTAAGTCTAAAAACATGGATATTAATAAGTGTCATAGTCAAAACACATTAAATTAAGACTCTCTAGCAGTAAAACCGTACGGAAGTGAGATGGTTTGCAAATTCTTTAGTTTAAGAATTATGTTAAGTTCGGGGTAGTGGATACTTGAAGCCAAGAGAAATTTATCCTGTAAACTAAAGCTATCAAAAGTGTTCAAATTATGTTTGAGTTGCCTTGTTTCATCTTGACGTGAGGAAATAGACCAATCAATCTAATAAGGAGTCATTTGATTGAGAAAGATGGAAGAGGAAGCATCAGCAGTAAACACGGCCCAATAAAAACCTAACGCCTTTCCGCCTCTCCACCTCCCTCCCTGTGCCATCATCGTCCTCGCAGACTGGGCAGGGACAGTGAGAAGAGATGCTGGGCAAGAAGAGTCAGGCTGCCACGACCAAATCTGTAATTTCTGCTTCTGAATGAGTGGCCCCGTTTCCCCCACTAAATCCTTTGTACCGAGTGAGTTAAAAAAAAAGTCTTTTTTTTTTTTAGATTTTGCTTTCAGGTAGAGCTTGCAAGGTAGATTTGAAAATAAATGTTGACCATTACCTTACCAGATTGTATATAGCCTTATTTTAAACATTCTTTCTGCAAAGGGCCCATTTTTAGCCGAGAGGCCAGCAGGAGACACGTGGGGAGCAAGACAGTTGTTTGAGGCCTGAGGCAATTATTTGCTTGAGAAAAATTGCTGCCATATGAGTGGTTTGAAAAAATCTCAGGCTACCCATGTGGTCTTTAGTGGGTCGAGGATTAAAGGGAATGGAGTTTCTCCTGTCCTTTATAAATACTTGCCGGACAGCTAATGGGTTTTTGTGTGCATGTGTATTTCCTTTTTCTATCGGGGAAATTACAAGTCATATAGGAACATCCTGTGATAAAATATATGAAGTTGAGCCTGAGAGACTGGATCAATGAGATTGAAGAAATGTGACCTGGGTCTGTAGCGTGCTGTGTTATAACTAAAGTTCTGGCGTCTGGATTTATCTGCAGGTGACTAACTATAGTATAGCATGAGGCATAAATAAATAGGTTACTCCATCAACAACTTTTAGCATAAAAAGCTTGTAACCCCCATCAAAGAAATCATGCTTACATTTAATTATGCTTAAACTTAAAATGCTTACATTTAAAATTGATATTAACATTTTAAATTTAAAATGCTTCAGTGTTTTTTTTTTAATTTTTTTTTAAATATATTTTTTTATTTTGTTTATTTAACAGACAGTGATCACAAGTAGACAGAGAGGCAGGCAGAGAGAGAGGAGGAAGCAGGCTCCCTGCCAAGCAGAGAGCCCGATGCGGGACTCGATCCCAGAACCCTGGGATCATGACCTGAGTCGAAGGCAGCGGCTTAACCCCCTGAGCCACCCAGGCGCCCCAGCTTCAGTGTTATTTTATTTTAAATTAGTACCCGCTAGAATTCCCATGAGCCTAATCCCATGTAATCTCAAATACTGTGCTTCTGAATGAGAAGAGCCCTCATTGCATTGCTTAAACGGTATGATAAGTGGCTCTCCTCATTCAGTATCTGTTAATCTGAGGAGATCCCTGCATTATGGTGTGACTGGGAGTAGCTGAGATCTGAGTTTCCAAGCAAAGAAACACAGGAAGAATGTTCAACTGTAATTGTTAATTCTATGAAAACAGGAATATAGAAATTTTTGAAAATACCAATTAATCTTTGTTTCCTTATCTTTTCTCCAAAAAGAAGTTTAAATGTGGCTCCAAAATTAAAAAAAAAAAAAATGGCCTTATTAACATTTTAAGTAACCAATCCTCATTTTAGGAAATTATGTATTAATAAATATTTTATAACCACGAATTACATTCCAAATTATTTGCTTGCCACCTTTCAATAAATTTCGTTCTCTTTTCCGGAGGTAGTGTCAAAGGAGATGTTTATGGAGCTTGGAGAAAGCTTTCCCATCAGCGCTCCAGGAAGTCCCTGTCAGCCAGTCAGAGCAGCCCCACTGGGCTCCTGTGGGTGGATGTCAGAGGCTGGAGGACAGGCTGGTAGCCCTTGATGCCCTTCTGCTTCCCTCAGAGACAGGAGAAAGTGCCACGGTGTGTCCAGCCCCCCTTACTCTCCCTATCACTCTAACCAGGGGGAAGTGAAGAGGCAGCTGGTCCTTCCAGTGCCAGAACCCCCCTCCACCCCCAGATGGCTTTCAATCTCCTCCCTCCCTCTGCTGGACCTTCTTAGAGAAACCTCTCTCCTTCCCGCACCTTTCTGGAAATCTCTTTATTTGCAGATCTCAGCAATGGAGGGAAGGGTGACTATGTCTTTTTTTTGATAAACCCTATTACCCAGGCATTGGGTACCTGGAACAGGAGAGATATCAGGGGAGTACCCACTTGAGAAAGTTTTGTTTTGTTTTGTTTTGTTTTTAAGATTTTATTATTTCTTTGAGAGAGAGAGAGAGAACATGAGTGAGGGTGGAAGGGCAGAGGGAGAGGTTGAAGCAGACACCCCGCTGAGCAAGGAGCCCAATGTGGAACTCGATGCCAGGACCCTGGGATCATGACCTGAGCTGAAGGCAGCCTTAACCAACTGTGCCGCCCACATGTCACTAGAATGGTTCTTTCCAGGGGATAACACCTGCTTTTTCTCAGCCCATCAGCTAGAGATGTCCTTTATTTAGCCATATGATTCCCACCTCCTCATATGGGGGAGTAGGGGAGTAAAACCTTCAACTGAAATATAATACATACAGAAAAGTACACAGTTCATCATTATACATCTCAATGAATTTTCATAAATAGAAACCCCCATGTAACCAGTATGCAGATGAAGTTTATCTTTTTATAGTGATATTTATTTCTTTTTTAAGATTTATTTATTTTAGACAGAGAGAGCTCGCAAGAGGGTGCACGCAAGTGGGGGGTTACAGAGGAAGAGAAGCAGACTCTCCATTGAACACTGAGCCTGATGCAGGGCTCCATCCCACAAACCTGAGGTCATGACTTGAGCTTAAACCAAGAGTTGGACTTGCAGCAGACTGAGCTAGCAAGGTGCCCTGTGATATTTATTTCAATTATGAAAGCACTTTGTAGGAATCTTGGAAAATTCAGCAAAGTATAAGGAAGAAAATAAAAAGACACTCATTGTACCTAATCCCCCTCGAAGGATTACTAATAACACTGGTGTGTTTTCAGGCTGTCTGTCCCTTCCTCTCTCTCACACTGATTTATGTGTGTCCATAAATACATGCACACTGTACCACAACCTTGGAAGCTTCGTGCACGTGCACACGTACACACAAAACAAGTTCTAAATAGTTGTAGTAACTCGACACACAGATTTTTAGATATTTCACAGCCTGGTCGTTGGCTTCATCAGCAGAATGCCAGGGAAAGAAAGGCAGGGAAACTAAAAACATTCTGTCTCCTTACTTGATGGCAAGGAAGGGGCTTTTTGTGGGAAAGGAGGTTGAAATAAATGGCTGACATACATAAAATGGTTCATGGATTTCACTTACCCATTATTTTCCCATTTCTCAGAAAAACTAGGCACTGATGATAGGATGTTAGGAAGTTCAGACACTTCTCGGTAGAAAACCTCGTCCTGCAAAGCAGAAGTGTGATGTGGAGCCAGACTTTTGGGTCCTCTGTGAAACTGAATGTGAGCAGTTTCTGGGTACTCTGTGAAACTGAACCCCTCGAGGCCCTAGCTTCAGTTTTGGCAGAAGGCCAACTTTATTTTTTTCTTTTATTTTTTAAAATATTTTATTTATTTATGTGGGAGAGAGAGAGCAAGCAAGAGAGATCATGAGCTGGGGGAGGGGTAGATAGAGAGGGAGCCCCCCACTGAGCAGGGAGGGCCGTGTGGGGCTTGATCTCAGGACCGTGGGCCCGTGACCTGAGCTAAAGGCAGACACTTAACTGACTGAGCCACCTAGGCGCCCCAGTGTTTTTCTTCTTTTAATTAGCTCCCTTGCAGACATCCAAATAGACCTTAACCACAGTGGCTCTTGTGTTAGCAAAAGGAAGCAGAGTCAAAATGTTGGAAATCAGGCTAGAGGTCTTTTATAACTTGCAGCACAATGACCTTCCCCATCACTACTAACACGGAGGGGAGGATGCCTTCATGGTACTTGGATCTTGCTGAGTTTCCTGCTCACATTGTCAGAAGAGAACAGTTGGCACCAGCTTCCTGTTGCTATTGGTGGCACAGGGCGTGATGCCCGTCTGCCTCTTGGCTGGCCAAGGACTCAGCTTCTGCAAGGGCTTTCCTGGTGCCGGAAAAAATTGTTTCCCACAGAACTGCCTATGCCTTTCTTTCTTTCTTTCTGTTAAATATAGATTTTATTTATTTATTTATTTAGAGTATGTGCAAGAGTCGGGCAGAGGGCAGAGGGAGAGGGAGAAAGAAAAGCAGACTGCCCGATGAACTCCATTCCAGGACCCTGAGATCAGGACCGGAGCTGAAATCCGGAGTTGGACGCCCAACCTCCCAGGCACCCCCGTCTTTCTTTCTTAGAAATATACTTTATTATCTTCTGTATTTGGGATTTATGACACATGCAGAAACTTTATTGAACCTTTTATATTTGTAAAATGTCTTCTTGGACCACTCCTTTCTTCTTGCTGACTCACATTCAGAAACAGCATGACGTGGCCTGTATGTTCACCTGTGTTCTGGTATTGTCTTTGCAGTCGAAATCAGCTGTCTGCCCTGCCTGCCTGCCTGTGTGGTCTGCCTCTGAAAGTCTTAATCGCAAGTAACAACAAACTTGGAGCGCTGCCTGAAGAGATAGGTCAGCTCAAACAGTTGATGGAGTTGGTATGTTACTGATTTTTAAGATGCTCTTTTTATTTGCTTACTAGTTGTAGTCTATCAAGGTAGTCAGAAAGAATCTTTGCTACAGTTGGACAGGGCGGCACGTATGTTGCTGGAAGGCTGTGCGTGATAAAGTCATTAAGTGGAGAGAGGAACAGTCTTGGCTTTGCTGTAGCAGACACAGTTCCTGCAATTTAGAGGTTTCCGGTAGTTTACACTTCCTGAAGTTCACAGGATTTACAGTTCCTGAAGTTTGCAGGCTATCGTGTGGTAGTTAGATCATTTTTTTTTTTTCAGATTGCATGTAAATTTGTGACAAACTATGGTTCAACTGGCAAAGTAATGTACAAATAAGTTAATAGGCCATACTTTATGAATATAGATAATTAATTCAGAAAACGCAGAGTGCTCTGATTCTCTAAGGGTTTTAGTAGCCATTGCCCCCAATTGATAAGCTCTAAAATGTGACCAAATCCCCAGAGACCAAAAAAAAGAAAGAAAGAAAGAAAGAAAAGTAAACCTTATAGATGGGTGGACATGGGTTTGTAAGTGTGCACCGAGTCTAGAACACTGAGGGCCAATAACTTTTCTCTTGTGTGCCAACTCCAGTTCATTTCTTTGGGGCCACGTAGAACACTATGGTGATGATTTATGAGGCCCAGATAGAGAGTGCTGTGACCCCTACATCATGTCTGCATGGGGAGTTGACTAGGAAAGTGACAACACCCGTATCATATTTGGATCAGCTTTGGTTTTAGCATAGAAATGAGGTATTGCTGTATAAAGGCACTAAAGGTGAAGAAAGAGTATCTTCTTCAGGACTTATGTGATAGTAGTATCTGACACCTGTTCCAACTAGCTCACACCATAGTTGGAATTGGTTATAAAAATACAGGGGTCTCCTCAAATAGCTAAGCAATCTTGGGAAAGAAGAACAAAACCAGAGGTGTCATAATCCCAGATTTCAAGATAGCTAACAAAGCTGTGATAATCAGAACAATATGGTACTGGCACAGAAACAGACACACAGATCAGTGGAAGAGGATAGAGTGCCTAGAAATAAACCCATGCTTAGATGGTCAGTTCCCCTATGACAAAGGAGGCAAGAATATACAGTGGGGAAAAGATAGTCTTTTCAATTAATGGTATTAGGAAAGCTGGACAGCTACATGTAAAATAATGAAATTGGACCACTTTTTTAGACCATACACAAAAATAAACTCAAAATGAATTAAAGACATAAATGTGAGCTCTGAAACTATGAAACTCCTAAAAGAAAACATAGGGAGTAATCTCTTGGACACTGAATAGCCTGAACAATGTATTTATGGATATGTCTCCTTAAGGCAAGGGAAAACAAAAACAAAATTAAATATCGAGTCTACACCAAAATAGAAAGTTTTTGCACAGCAAAGGAAACTATTAACAAAACAAAAAAGCAACCTAGTGAATGGGAGAATGTATCCTCAAATGATTTGTTCAATAAGGAGTTTATATATATTAAATATAATATATTTAACTTATTATATATTGTATATATCATATATAACTTATATATGATATATATGTTTTTATATAACATAAATTTATATAAATATATAATATATAATAAAAATTATAAATATATTTATAATATAGTATATTAGATGATATATTATATATAAAGTATATAATATAATATACAAAATAAAAATTTTATAATAATAAAATATATAAAATATAAAAATATATATAAAATTAAAAATTAAAAAAAAAACCCAAAACTGCTAGTCAGATACATTTTTTTCTTTTTTTAAAAAATACTTTTTTTTTAGGAGTCTGATAAACCACAAAATCCAGATCTGCTAGAATTTGGATTAAGTCATACAAACACAATATAAATCACAGGTTGGTTTTTTCCCACTTTTTGGGCTCCCGCAGCTGGGTGGCGCATGGAACATGGTCAGTCTGCTGGAACCTGTTGGCAGCCTGGACGCTGTCACACGGCATGCTGGGCTTAAGCTGATAGCACGTACCCCCATCTGCTGGGCTGCCGGCTGTGACGAGGTGGCCCGAGTGCTGAGCCTGGAGCCGGCCCCACACCAAAGCAGGGCTTTCCTCGGGTGCTCCCAGCAGCTGTTGGGTTAGCACTGCGGCAGGAAGTGCAGTGGAATGGCACCGTCTGCAGCCTCGGGACCCCCCCAAGCTGTGGGGTGGCCATAAGGGACCCGTTGAACTCTCCTTAGGCAGCCCATACAGAGCCCAGCTCCAGCAAAAGCCGCCCTGCCTCTTCATTACACTAACTGCTCAGTGCTGACTAACCACAACGCACGGTCATCAACTGGCCCCTGCTGTCTTTTCTCCACCAGCAATCACGGTTGAATCGTTGAATCCTTGAATCCTAGAGTGTGAGAGCCACAGGGGTTTCACAAGCATCTAGTCCAAGCTCTTGTCATCTTACAAATGAAAAAACAAACAAACAAACAAAAACCCCAGATAGAGAGACAGTGTGCGGTATGGAAGGTCCCTGTGGTGTAGCTGAGCTTGTGGCCTGAGCTTGAGCACCTTCACCCTGCACCGTGTGATGGGAAGATAAGGCAAAGCTGCAAATGATACTCTATTCTCTCCTCCCCTCCTTTCTCTCCCCTCCCCTCCCCTCCCTTTCCCTTCTCCCCTCTCCTGTCCTCTCCTCTCTTCTTCTACTCTACTCTACTCTCTCTCAATTCCAATGCAGTTGACATGCAGTGTTATATGAGTTTCAGGTCACAAAACAGTGATTCAGCACTTTGACAGACCCCCTGGTACTTATCATGACAAGTGTCCTCCTTAATCCCCATCACCTATTTCATCTGTCCCCTCACCAACCTCCCCTCGGTAACCATTAATTGGTTCTCTCTAGTTTAAAGTGTTTCTTGGCTTCTTTCTTTCTCTCTCTTTTTCCTTTGCTCATTTGTTTTGTAAATCCTGCATATGCGTGAACTCATATGGTATTTGTCTTTCCCTGACTTATTTCACTTAGCATAACACTCTAGCTTCACATACGTTGCTGCAAATGACAAGATTCCATTCTTTTTTATGACTGAATAATATTCGTGTGTGTGTGTGTGTGTGTGTGTGTGTGTGTTCGTGTGTTCCATAGTTTGGCTATTGTAAATAGTGCTGCAATGAATAATATTCCTCTGTGTGTGTGCGCGCGCGTTCCATAGTTCGGCTATTATAAATGATGCTGCAGTAAAAATCCGGAGGGCATGTAGCCCTTTGAAGTAGTATTTTTATATTCTTCGGGTAAATACCCAGTAGTGTGATTGCTGGATCATAGAGTAGTTCTACTGTTAACTTTATGAGGAAACTCCATGCTGTCTTCCTCAGTGGCTGCACCAGTTTTCACTCCACTGAGAAAGGAACAGTGACAAGGTAACCATGTCAAATGATTCTCCACATTCTCACCAACATTTGTTATTTCTTGTGTTTTTGATTTTAGTCATTCTGACAGCTGTGAGGTGATACCTTATTGTAGTTTTGATTTGCATTTCCCTGATGAGTGATGTTGAACATCTTTTCGTGTGTCTGTTGGTTATGTTTGTCTGTCTTCATTGGAGAGATGTCTGTTATGTCTTCTGCTCCCTTTTTAAACGGGATTATTTGTTTTTGGGGGTGTTGAGTTGTATCAGTTCTTTACGTATTTTGGATATTGACCCTTTACCGGATATGTCATTTGCAGATATCTTCTCCCATTCAGTAGGTTGCCTTTTAGTTTTGTAGATTGTTTCCCTCCCTGTGCAGAGCATTTTACTTTGATGTAAATTCCAATAGTTAATTTTTGCTTTTGTTTCCCTTGCATCAGGAGACATCTAGAAAAATATTGATATGGCTTATGTCAGAAATCCTACTACCTGTGCTCTCTTTGAGGATATTTATGGTTTCAGGTCTCACATTTAGGTATTAATCCATTTTTAAATTTTTGTGTAAGGTGTAAAAAAGTTGTCCAGTTTCATTGTTTTGCATGTAACTGTCCAGTTTTCCCAACACCATTTGTTGAAGAAACTTTTTCCCATTGGATATTCTTACCTACATTGTCAAAGAGTAATTGACCATATAATTAGGGATTTATTTCTGAATTTTCTGTTCTGTTCTATTGATATACATGTCTGTTTTTGTACCAGTGCCATAGTGTTTTGATTACTACAGCTTTGTAATATAACCTGAAGTTTGGAATTGTAATGCCTTCACCTGTGCTTTGCTTTTTCAAGATTGCTTTGGCAATTTTGGAGTCTTTTGTGGTTCCATGTAAACTTTAAGGATTGTTTGTTCTAGGTCTGTGAAAAATGTTGTTGGTATTTTGATAGGATTGCATGAAATGTGTAGAAGGCTTTGGGTATAGATATTTTAACTATTTATTCTTCCAGTCCATGAACATGGAATGTCTTTCCATTTCTTTGTGTCTTCTTTAATTTCTGTCATCCATGTTTTATAGTTTTTACAGTACATGTTTTTTCCTCTTTGGTTAGGTTTACTCCTAGGTATTTTTTTTATTTTGGGTATAATTATAAGTGAGATTAGTTTCTTAATTTCTCTTTGTGCTGCTTCATTATTAGTGTATAGAAATGCAACAGATTTCTGCACATTGATTTTATATCCCAAGACTTTACTGAATTCATTGATCAGTTCTAGTAGTTTTTTGGTGGAGTCTTTAGGGTTTTCTATATAGAGTATCATGTCATGTGTAAATAGTGATAGTTTAATTTCTTCTTTGCCAAATTGGATGGCTTTATTTCTTTTGGTTGCCTATTTGCTGTCAGCAAATCTAATTTTAAATGTACTGGTAGTCACATTTTTTTAAGAAAGCAAGTAAAATTAATTTTAATAATATATTTTATTTCATGCAAGATGGCTAAAATATTATTTTAGCATATATGCAATATTAAGTTAATGAAATCTTTTATATTTTTCTTATATTAAGTCTTTGAAGTCCAGTATATATTTTACACGGACAGCACCTCACTGGTTGGACCAGCCATATTTCTCATGCTCAGTAGTCACGTATGGCTGGGGCAGCTCTGAAGCCTGTGTTCTTGAACTGTGCAAGCAAGCATGATCTTTGTGAAAAGCATTTATTTCTGACGTTGGTGAATACTTAATCAGTTGCCATTTATTTAACCACAAAGGGTGACTGGCCTTGCTTAAGGTCACAGCCTAAAAAAAGATTAGTTTCCATCCGTTCTTATTTATCTTTCATCTCTTTTTGCTTAAAATAGTAGTGCTACTGGGGTGCCTGGGTGGCTGTCGTTAAGCATCTGCCTTCAGCTCAGGTCATGATCCAGGGCCCTGGGTTCAGGCCCCCCGTTGGGCTCCCTGTTTGGCAGGAAGCTTGTTTCTCCCTCTCCTGCTCCCCCTGCTTCTGTTCCTTCTCTTGCTGTGTCTCTCTCTGTCAAATAAATAAATAAAATCTTGAAAAAAATAGTGCTACTATAGGTAACCATGTCAAATGATTTTTAGTTATCATTTGGAAAGAAATTCCCTGGAGAGTCTCAAGTAATTCTAGACTTGCTTCTGGGGCTTTTGTTTTATAGTTACATGGTAAACAACTCTTAAAAAATTTGGGAGTCAGCTCCCTTCCCCCACCCAAGGATTCAGAGTACCTGAAGGCAATTAAGTGCTGATAAAATCACTCTGCTTATCAGGCTCTTAGCATTGTTTAGCTATTTTGGAAGAAATATTTTTAAATTGCACATCAGACTTGAAGAATATACTAAATGGAGTCATAAACCCTTTCCTCTTCCAAGTGGGAGTATTGCAGAGTCCTCATCGGCCAGAAAAACAAAAACAAAAACAAAAAACAAAAAAACCGTAGCTCTCTGCAAGAAAGGGGGAGTCTTCTCTAATTTTTAAGAGGAACTAAAATTGGAAAACGCCATCTTATCATCTAAAATATATCACAGTTATCTGAAAATAAAACAAAAAGCATTGCCATGCAGTGACTGTCTCATCCAGCCATCTGAGATTATGCAGAGAACAAAGTTGATCTTCCTTCCATGAAGAAGCCATTAAGAAATACCTATTGAGGGGCGCCTGGGTGGCTCAGTGGGTTAAGCCGCTGCCTTCGGCTCAGGTCATGATCTCAGAGTCCTGGGATCGAGCCCCGCATTGGGCTCTCTGCTCAGCGGGGAGCCTGCTTCCTCCCCTCTCTCTGCCTGCCTCTCTGCCTGCTTGTAATCTCTGTCTGTCACATAAATAAAATAAAATCTTAAAAAAAAAGAAATACCTATTGAGATGTCCCTTTTTGAATCAACGAGAGGCCAGCAGAGAGTTCCATGTTGTTTCAGGTGCAAGAGAATCTAAGGAATCCTGGCACTGTGGCACTAACCCCTCTAGGGTCATTGCTGATGGGAATGATCTAGACCTTTCCAAAGTCTCTTGGCCACTTTGAATTACTTCTGTCCCTCTGGTACTTTCAGAGCTGTAGCTGTAAGCTATATGTTGCTTTGTAAGTCTTTGTATCTGGTATTCTTTCTGTAAGAGAAAGAGAAAAAGCCCTGGTGTTTACTGAGCACCTACTATATGCTCGGCATTCTACTAGGTAAATGACCTGGATTATTTTATATAATCCTGACAGTGACTCAGCCACGTAGATACATTCTGTAGATAAGTTTGAGTTTCAGAATTACGTACCCAAAGCTGTGGGACTGTGGAGTGGTGGATGAAAGCCCCAACCCTGTCAACAGCGCCACACAGCTGTGCTTGCTAGATCTTCTTCTAGACGACATGTCTCATGTTTTCTTTGTCGAGTTCCTGGTTCACCTTGCAGTGGTTTTCCCATTAAAGTTGGGGCAGAGCACAAACAGCCAAAAGTGAATCAGAGAATGAATGTTACAAAAATAGGGGCAGTGTCTCTGTGGAAGTTTCCTCGTGGAGGAACTAAAGGCAGTCGGGAAGGTCAGTAGAACATTCTGGTATTGATTAAACCTTGCTTTACTCGTCAAAACCACATTAACATTTGGAGACATGGTTCCTTTACTGTCAAACCATGCCTGAAGGAAAAGGCATGTTGAATATTTGGTAAGAGATGCTGGGTGAATGGCCTATGTTATAATTTCCAGACAGCTGTGAAGACAAGCACACTGAGTTAGAGCACAGTGAAGGTGAGTTTCCTCATGGTTCTCTGTGCAAGCTGACATCCTGGGGTCCAGAGATGCTCTAGCCGTCATGTGGTTTCTTTCCATTTGTCTTTACCCAACTCAGGCAGTGAAAATTATGGCTTCCGGCTTTTACCTCCATATAAGTGAACATAGTATCCATGATCCAGAAACCTACTCTGACCACTGAAAAGCTAACAGGGTCTGACACAAGTAATAACTGATAGAAAGGTGCATTTACTGTGATGAGACATCTCATTTTTATTCTCTTTTCATGAAATGTTTATTTGTGTGGGGGGTTTGAATTCAAGGATTGATTATAGACACAGGGTGTACTGGCCTGCTTCTGAGGAAAATCCCTTCTTCATTTCCATCCATAGCATTCCAGCCTCTGAACTAGGTGTAGGGGAGACATAAATTCCTGTGTCTGCCATAATCATTTTTCCACTTGCAGTCTCTGGAGATGCCTCCTAATGTCTCTAGTTTCTGTGGGACAGTTAGAAATCCCTGGCTTGTGTAAGATCCATTCTGTTATAGAGCAATGGGGTGGGACAGATGTTTGTGGGTATATGAAAGGGTGTGAAATAGAGTTTTATATGGAAGGAGGCTTCCAGTAAGCATTGAGAGGTGGTAATTTATCATACCAGTGGTTCCTTGAGAAAGTCTTGAGTTTAAATGAACATATTGATTTTTCTTTAAAAAAAAAAAGTTCTGGCTACAAGCATTGAGGTTTCTGATTGCTAAGAAATCTAAATTGACATTATTCCTAAGGGAGTTAAGTATCTATCTTTCAAAAACTCTTCATTATTTCTGTTGTGATAAATGTATTTTCCTAGTATTGCAAGGAAATTTGGATTTTTAAAATCTTTGCCACTTCTTTTTACATAGGCACAGAGAGGTTAAGACATTTACCTTAAGTTACACAGTGAATCATACAACAGACATTCCCCCCCCCCCCAAAAAAACAACATGATCCCATGATGGGAGCTAATAGCTTGAATTTCCTGTCAGAATGTTTGCATTTCCTTCAGTTAAATAAAGAGTTATATTGATTACAAAAATACGACTTCAGCAGTTTTATAACCATGCTAGGTTTTTGAAAGCTGGAGAGTCAGAGCAAGGTAGCTCATGAGAATACCACGTGCTTTCCCACAGGGTGGCCCAGTCTCACTGGATATCTTTTCTAACCAAGACCATCTTGACCCAGTATGCAGCAGTTGTGTTGGTTTTCATTAGAGGTTACTTCTTAAAAAAACACTTTTTTTTTCTTTTTTTTTTTAAATTTTTAGTGTTATTTTCTGAAAGTGAACATTACCTAGTTTAATAATCCAAATTAATCTGATGTTTTAAATCCTTGTCATTTTTGCATCCTGAAGGGTAAATTGACAACTAGCACTTAGTAACAAAAATATATTAGTTTCCAATGTGCATTAAAGACTTCTAGATATTTCCTTTATTGCCTGGAAGGGCTGGCATGAAATGACTCTGAAGTTTTTCCTTCGGTTACCCAAAAACATGTTGATTAAACCAGTGAGGAAAAGTATATTTAAGTCATACTTAAAATTCTCCATTTTGTTTTTTTATCTCAATGACTAAATTAGACTGGCTGGTCCATAAAAACTGAAGTGTGAGTATTTATGTTAACATTTAATAATTAGATTCATTTCTGTATAAAAAAGAATAGAATTAGTCAATATTTATGACATCCTTATGATTTCTTTTTGGCTTGCCTATACATTTGCAATATTGTAATGGTAAATATATGATAATCTGATTCGCTGAAGCTTGTAATAAGTATTTTCTGAGTTATAGCTTAGGGGCTAATAGAAAATTCAGAAGGGATTCATTTGGCTCTTCTAAGAAGCCACTGAATCTGGAATTCATAGCTTGGCAAATTCTCACTAAAGTATGAGGCATTGGTGTTTTTTATTTATTAAATTTACTTTCCTAAATGTTATCTTTTTAAAATGAACTCCACATTTTAAAAAACATACCTTAGGCTAAATGTGGACAGACATGTTCTAGAGAACCAGACCATTCTAAGAATATTATTTTTTCATGTTCTGAACTGAAACATCTTACCCAGAACATTTAGACTATTATCCTCTCTTTCCTACTCCTCATTCCCCAGCTAATTAAGACATGGATTTTTTTATTTTTGTGATGAAATTCATAGCTCTTTAAAATTTAGCAGTTTCAGTAACTGGGGGGCAGTAGAGTTTTGCATAGTTTCTACAATATTGTTTATACAATAGTTGAAAAGTCTTTACCTTGCTTTCATGCTAAATCTGCCTGGGCATTTCCCCCCTCATTATTTTGGCAGGACAGGAAATTACTGACAGCAGAGTACTATTAAAATAATTTGACCCTCACTATACACCCTTCTAAATGTAAATGGAAAATTGGACTTTATGTTTCTAATTGTCTACAGATGTGCTATCCTGTAGGTCAGAAGGAAAATCTCTTTATCATTATGTTTTTTGTTTTTAAGTGTGAATTGGGTAACGGCTTTTTTTTTACTAGTAAGTAAGCATTTAAATATAGTGAAGGAGGTTGGTTTTCCTTGATAAAGCCATTATGTTAGAAATACATGTTAGAAAAAAAAAAACACCTACCTTATATTTAGGGAAACAGGCATACCCTTTCTGGATAACCAGAGGGTAACCAACAAAATGCAAGGTGAATATAGTACCCCCCCAAAATAGGATAAGACTGAATGAGACTTTAGGCCGTAAATTGCCTAAATATATCTGTTATCTCTGTTTCCCTCTACCCTCCTTGTTTTTTAAAGAGCGATTTTTGGGGAGCACCTGCACGGCTCATTGGTTGAGTATCTGAATCTTGATTTAGGCTCAGGTTGTGGTCTCCAGGTCTTGGGATCGAGCCCCGTGTCAGGCTCCGTGTTCAACAGGGAGTCTGCTTGGGATTCTACCGCTGCCCCTCCCCCTTCAAAATAAATAATAAAAGAATGATGTTTTAAGGAATTCTGTCCTTTTGGGGTGCCTGGGTGGCTCATTAAGTATCTGCCTTTGGCTTAGGTCATGAGCCCAGCCAGGGTCCTGGGATCGAGCCCTGCATGGGGCTCCCTGCTTGGTAGGAAGCTTGCTTCTCCCTCTTCCATTCCCCCTGCTTGTGTTCCCTCTCTCCCTGTGTCTCTCTGTCAAATAAATAAATAAAATCTTTAAAAAAAAAATTCTGTTCTTGAAAGTTCTGAAAATTGTCAGTTTCGTATAAAAAAATTTGATTACCATAAACTGCAAAAAGGGTCTTTCTCATGTGCTCCCTCACAGACTTCTAAAAACTTACTATAGATGTCAGTAACATAACTTCTCTAGAGAGATGGAAAATTCCCACTGTTTCTTCCCTCACGACCCCTCCCTCCCGCCAGCCATCACCAGTGTGACTGGGCCTGCCTGCAAGTCCATAGAATGATTCACTGTCATACATTGCTAGCACTTACCTGTGTACCCTTTATGTGAGGGCTCTTCTCAAAGAGAATAGAATGGCACTTCTTGCTTATCTGTGACTTGGCTGACAGAAAGATAAAGGTTTCTTTTGAAAAGATTTGGTTGTGGGTATCTGTGACTGATCAGATGCCATCATTGTCGGGAAAAGGTAGCATTTCACTTTCTCCTTCTGGTGTATGGAAGTATATGCAGAAACACAGAATTATTTACTGACTCCGTGAGAGGCTCAGTGACAGAACACATCTCTGGACATTTTAATTCTGTAATTCCTTCCTCCGACTCTCATTTCTCTGCAGATGTACTTGTGGGTTTTTGTTTTTAAACACTAGGGATGTTTTTCATGGAATTCCATGTGCTTTTCTGGGCCAGGAGGGCTGCATCCACAGCCAGCCTGGGGGTGATGCCCTTGCACACCCAACGCTGTGAGCCTGTCACACGCTGCCTTGCCTGGGTCAGACGTGGAGCTCGGAGCAGCACCGCGGCTGATGGAGCTGTGTAGTAGACTCAGTCTCTGTGGAGGGCTTCTTCCTTCCCGGTAGTCAGAGTGGTTTTAGTCCTCTTCGGCAAGTGATACTCAGTTGGCAGCTTTGTGACCTTCCAGATTGGCAGGTCACCTGAAGATTTTCAGATGAGAAGGGATAAGAGGCCAGCAGTCCCCTTTGTCCTGCACAGTCCTGCTCTTACATGGAGCCGGTTGCTGGGATTGGGTCAATGGTGAGTTCTCCTCTGAGTGAATGTGAAACTGCTTTGCTGCCTTGTGAAGGGGGGGGTGGTAGGTTCAGAAGTGATGTGGGGGAATTTAAAGACTCAGTCTCAATGGGATCAAACCTAGCCCAAGTATATCTGTGATTCTTCCCTTTCAAGCAGGACCTGCAAGGGATCAGTGTCTTATGTTGGAGCACCCCAGGGTTCCAGCCGTGAGGCAGAGTGAGAGTGTCAACAGAAATGGACTTTAGAAATTTCATCCAATATTTATTGATCCATTACTTCATACCTGGCATTCTGCTTGGCACCAGGAAGGAAGATGGAGTGAATAAGACCCAGTATCTTCCCTCTAGGATCTCACAGGTTCATAAGAGAATGCAAATGTGTGAGCATATGAATACAGTGATAGATTATGCATAGGGCCACAGAGGAAATAGTGGTCTTTCTGCCTGGGTGTTAGTTTGGCGGGGGTGGAGGGGTGGTAAGAGGTCTCAGAGAGGAGTGATCCTTGAATTAATCTTGGAAGATATAGGTGGGACAAAAGGACAATATTAGGAAATGGCATACCAGACAGGGAAGAGCCTGACCAGGTTTGAGACTGTGAAATATCAGGGCATGCGCTGGTGACAGCAATTGGTAAGACCATGGCTTGAGGATGCAAGGGAAGGCTTTCAGACGGATGGTGCTGGAGAAGCAGACCTGAACCGTGGCTGCTGGGCCCTGCCGCAGAGTTTGGTGGGTTTCACAGGAGCTGTTGCAAATGTCTGAGCTGGTAAATGACATAGTGAAATGCACACTCTGGTAGCTCTGGGAAAGATGGGTCTGGGCAGCAGACCAATGTAAGGAACCTATCAAAGAGACCATTATAGTGTCCCAGGAGAGGGAGTGTGGCTCTGGACTGGAGAGTAGCTGGGATGAGGTAGGGAAGAACAGAGCAGAGCTTCCAGAGGAGGAAGAGTGGGATGGAGGGATAGAATAAGCAGATTGTAAGTGTCGTAACTTTCATTTTGCCTGTATCGAGAGGTGGTTCCAATCAACGATCAATGGGATATTAGTGTTTCAGTATAAAAAAAGATGACATCCACATGCCCCACAGTCTTGATTGTAAAATGTACTTAAAGGTTTTTAGGTCCATCAGGTTCCCAGCCTTCCAGTAAGAACTCCATTTTACCTAAATAGTGCATCCAAAAGATGCATTAATAGTCATAGTTTCTCACTGTAAAATGTGTTTGGTAAGTAGGATATGTAACCTTCTATTTCAAGGCACTGTGGGATGGTGGCTTAACAGTAGGCGGGCACTCGTTCTAAGTGTTGACTGCCTTGGACAGCTGACATAACCTCCATGAGCCTCGTTTTTCTGACTGTAAATGTTAAGCTGTGAATGCTGCCTCATGGGTCTGTCATGAGAATTATGAGGTTGAACCCCATGAGCACAGCAGACACAAGGCCCTCAGAATAGCCCAAATACTCCACACATCCTTCCTTTCTCCTCTTTTTTTCTCCTCAGAGGATGTTCAAAATGGTACACTTTCTTTTTCTGTTCTGTGCTAAGTCTTACTTTGCCAGGGATGTACTGACCAAGATAAAAAGGTCCTTGAATAGTTGTCCTCATATGTTAATTCCTTAAGAAGCTTTCACATAAAATGTTTGATTTCCTGGAAAAGGGTGTTTATCATTTCTGCCTTTGCTTTTGGTGCAGGATGTCAGCTGCAACGAGATCACGGCCTTGCCCCAGCAGATAGGTCAGTTGAAATCTCTACGGGAACTGAATGTCAGAAGAAATTACCTTAAAGTTTTACCACAAGGTAAAAAGCAATAAACCAGGAGAAGCTTATTCTTTTTTGATTGCTTTTTGTTCACTTATGTGAAGAAGGTAGTTTGTCTAGTCATGTTTGTGTATGCCTAATGATATTAATTATTAATTGTATGAATATGAATATGTGAATTTCACATGCAGTTAACAGAAAAGTTAATATTCAACTTTTAATTTTCCTCAAGGAGTACAGCAATGCGATCATTCTTCTGTTTAAGGCTGTGTGTGCATGTTGGTTTGCTCGGGCTCACGTAACAAAGTATTACAGATTGAGTGGCTTGAACATCAGAAATTTATTTTCTCACAATTCTGGAGGCAGGAATCTAAGACCAAGGTGTCTTCTAAGGCTTCTGTCCTCGGCTTACAGATGGCTTGCTTCTCCCTCTGTCCTCACAGCATTCTCCTTCTGTGTCTTTGTCCTAACCCTATCTTCTTATAACAATCATATTGGGTTAGGGCCCACACAAATTACTCCTTTTAACCTGATGACTCCTTTGAAGGCCTTATCTCCAGACACAGTCACATTCTGAGGTCCTGGGAGTTAGGACTCCAACAACATAGGAAAACTGGGGACACACGATTCAGCTCATAACCCAAGGCGGCATGAATTGTTTTGGTATGGATGTGTGATGTTCTGGAACATTGAGCTAACATTGTAGGTGATGTGCTTGGTCTTGTAGATATCTGTTCTGGCTTTGGACATCTGGTCACCCTGGTTGGGAGCCACCCCCTATGGTGAGGGTAACTAGCCCTGCTGAGTGGTCCTTGGACGAATGTCACTGGTAGTTTTGGTGAGTCATCCAAAGGCCAGAAGGAAGGATCCTCCAGAACCTCAGCAGTGAGACTGGTTGCCCCCTCAGGACCTCCCTGCTCAGGAGCCAACCTCAGGCAGACCCTTCCCTGCATCTGTGGGCTTCTACAGTACATTGCTCCGATACTTCATCTCTGAGTTCAGAGAAAAAGATGCATTTCTTCAGAAAGTGTGCACCCTTCAGAACCTTGACTAGCAGCTTTGTAGATGGTGGTGGATCTGAATTGCCTATTTTGGGGATTCTTGTTCAGACTTGCATCAGAATGAGTTGATGAGCTGTAAAATATTGAATGCTTTCCCAAACACGTTTTCTCATTTCCAAAGATCGCATTGATTTCCTTCAGTTTCATTTAGGGCCACCAGGCATACCGGGTTTCAAATATATATTTAAAATTATACCTCAGAGCAAAAGCACATATTTGGAAACAAGAACGAAAGCATTTGGTTAATGTGATACAACGGCAGCTAGTCAAGAACTGCCTGACTTTTATTATTCTCTTCCTGCATCTCGATCTTTGGCCTGAAGGCAAGCAGATGAAGCTCATGGAAAGGAAAGAACTTTATAAAATGCAGTGTGCTTTATAGATGGGGGGTTTGAGTGGCTACCTGCCATCCTTCGCCTTTCCTGCACTGACCTGCCTTTTAAAGAAGTAGAATTAGAAACTCTCTTGGCACAAGGATGTGTTAATTTATTACTTGAGATAATTTGGTATGAAAACATTGATTTTTTTCATTCTGTCATTGGCTAGCCCATTTTGTATGGAAATGGTTTTTCTTGGTTTGAGCAAGTACAAAGGGAAACACTCTTACTAACTACACATGTGTAAGCATTTAAACCTGTTGTGACATTAAAAAAAACTAGCCTCTAATTGTAGCCCTCATGCTAATCATTGAAAAATCATTACAGATCATCAAACTCTCATTTTCAAAGGAAAAATGTAGTAGAGTCATTTCACTGATGCCTCTAATATTTAGAAACGTGTCAACGGTGTGTCTGCAAACCGAGGTTTTTCTTTTCTCTGAGCAATCCCTACCCTCTTACCTTAAGAGCATTCCTTTCTCTTGAAAAGATCATTACACCATTTCTATCCTTTTTATAATTGTGTTTTCCCAGGTTTAATATTTTAAAAATATATTCAAAACTAAAACTTCAGTTTACTAGAAAAATCTCTCTTTTTTAAAAAAATAACTTCCTGAATATCAAGTTTCTTTTTTGCTTCACTCTAGAGAACTCTATTAACAAAAGAGTATTGATAGTGCTTTCAGGCAGTGAATTTAAAGACTTTCCATATTTACTTGTTTTTCCTCTGTGAGTACCCCTCCCCATATGCTTTCAATCTGAGAAGGGAGAACAAGTCTGTGGCCTAATTACCCATATCAATTTTGTGGTGGTTTTACTATAAATACTGCAATGAGGAGACCATATTTTGTTTTTTCTAGGACCAGAATGGACAGAGTTAAGATTAAAGGGGCTAGTCATTGACCTTCTTTGCAACAGAAGATCCCTTGGATTTTCTTTTTCTTCTCCCTTTTCCTGCCCTGTTTCGTTTCACCATTCCTGGGCTGGAGTTCCCATCACCATCCCCCCCACCCTCACCCCATTTTCTTGTTGTGAAACTGCCAGGCTCTCGTTTTCCCAAACGAAGATGGTAATTGTGTTCCAAACTGCAATTAACGGGAATAGTCATTATAAAAACCATTCTTAGTTTATTTACCTTATTTAAGTTGCCTCTCCTCCCCTTCTTGGTACGACTGCCAGGAACTAACCCTCAGTCTTGCATGAAGGTCTTCATTTTTAGCAGCAAAGACTTGCTAAAGATCTGGAGTCCAGTTAAATTTTGGTATGGACGGCCATACCACGAATTTGCCAACCTAAGTTTAGTGAATAAAATTAACAGTCTCGGAGATGGATTAATATCACTAAGGGTTACTGCAAGGAGATCTTCCCCTCCTATATAAATCCCTCTAAGCCTTAGTCCTGTTTTAGAAGTAAACTACGAAGTGAGAGGGATCTTACTTTCCCTTTTCCTTTGATTTTCTTGATTCCGTGCTGTCGTCCAGGTTCCCTTCCTCCCTCTCTCCTTCACCTGCCACCGCTCACAGAGCCTTCATCAGGGCAGCGTCCGAGAGGAGCAGGGAGCGGGACATGTCATCTGCCCTGCTCTTGGGGGCGGAGGGTGGGGACTGGGTTTGGGCAGTGAACTACTCAGGGCAGTTGACACAGAGCTGAGCTTGGGACCTGCCAAATTGGATGCTCTTTGACCTCTCTTCCAGCACTTGAGTCCGCTGGACTCCATTTTTTAAATACGAATTAATTCACTAAGGCATGAAACAAGGAAAGTCCCTTACACACCCAGAGGCCCAGAGCCAGGTGAACAGGAGAAGAGATACCGGTTGCTAAGAGCATCTTTGTTTGTGGAACCTGAAGTAGCACAGCGAGTCCACTGACAACCCTCAGGCATACGAGGGGGAGGGGAGAAATTGTGGGAATTCTCACTGTGGGTCCCTTTATATCATGCCTGCCTGTCCTCCGCTTCGGAGCTCCTTGTGTCTTTGAAAGCCCTGTATTTCACCCTTTCCCACATCATCCTGTAATAAACACGCTGTGGACCCTTCTGACATGATCCCGCCCAAGTGTCTGACGCACAGATCTTAGCGCTTTGCCCTGTGTCACCCTACATGTCTGGTTGTTGCTCAGCCCCTTTGCTCCATGGAACATATTTGACTTTGTTCCTTGCAGCTGCCAATGTCGGTTGGAATGCTTGAAATTACTGAGTGTTTACTATGCCATTGGGTGGGGACTTTAAGCTAAATATAATGTTCTGTCTTGTTTGTGGAGTTGCAGAAGACAGTGAAAAAGCAGTAGAATTGAGCCTCATCAAATCAGGATTACAGGGTCCACGGCAACATTCCGAATTAGATAGCATTTAGTTCTTAACGTGAAATTTTAAAAACCATGAACATATTTCTTGTAACCAGATACGTTGACTAGATAAGAATATTTTATGATTAGCTCATTGTTCATCAGCTCACAATTGAAGTTAAAACATAAACATGTCCTATGTGGTATGGCTTATGTGATTGTTTTGCTGGAAGAAAGGCCTTTCTTAACAATAGATATTGTAAATGTCAAGAGTGTTTCTAGCTCTTGTCAGAACTCACAACAATTTAAAATTATTGCCCTCCCGATGAAAGATTTCCCCCTCCCCTTTAGTAAAATATTTTATATGCATACCACATATTCCTAGCACATAACTTGCTTTGATCATGCTAACTGATGTTTTTCCTGGTAAGCAGAGAATGAGTTTTTGAATGTTTAGCCACATAATCTTGTTGCTTTCTGAATTTGTTCTTTTTCTTTTTTTTTTTTTTTCTCTTTTTTCTTTTCCCTGTTCTTTAGAACTAGTAGATCTTCCCTTGGTAAAGTTTGACTTTTCCTGCAATAAAGTGCTCGTGATTCCCATTTGTTTTAGAGAGATGAAACAGCTGCAAGTGTTACTGCTTGAGAACAACCCTTTGCAGTCTCCTCCAGCGCAGGTGAGGGATGGGCAGAGCTGCCCCCCCAGAGGGGTGTACTCTCAGGAGCGCGTGGGCAACTCCCAGCAGAGCTGGGCCTTGGATATTCTGCTGAATTAATATTGGTTTGGACATGATCACAACCTCTGAAAGATGAAACTTTGGGTGAATCCGACCACAGGGAGGTGTCTTCTGCTACGTTGAGTCTGTTTACCAGCCTTTGACTTCCTGTTCTGATCACTGCAATCCTAGAATTAAGAGTTTGAGTGGCTTAGCATTTGGACACGCATTGGAAACTCCTTCATGGGGTGTATGGCTTATCAGTGGAGTAATATATTCCTCACTTTCACGTGAGCTGAGAAATGGGGTTTAAACATTTCACACACTATCACTTATTTAGAGAGAAGTTCCAAGTTCAGCTGTTAAACTGTGTGCAAACAAATCGTATGCTTCCAGAATTGGAATGTTACACTGTCAGGGATTCGGCTTCTCTACTTTTTTACACTGTTTAGACTTTGACACATTTCTGTTAGGATGACTTTCTATTCCAAGTAGAATCTAAAAGACATAATTGCCTAAATTCTTATATATTTTGGAGATTAAAATGTAAATTTTGGAGATTTAAATTCTCAAATTTGGTGTGTATTGTTGAAGTGTTACTTAAAATGAAAACACAAAAATGAAAATATACAGAGTCACAGGTCTAGTGTTTACATTTTGTTTTGCCATTGGAAAACAAATATGTATTATTAATTTCTCCGTAGATTTGCACAAAGGGCAAAGTGCACATATTCAAGTATCTGAGTATACAAGCATGTCAGATTAAGACAACCGACTCCCTTTATCTCCACACGATGGAGAGGCCACATTTACACCAGCATGTGGAAGACAGGTGAGTGTGACTGTAGTCACTCAAAGCCCCCGTTTAGAATTTGCTTAGGCCAAGGCATGCCAGGTTGGTAACTCCAAAAATTCCTTTGCGTCCCTTAACCAATGCAGATTTGTAACTCAAGTGTTTTAACAGTTTGGAATAAGAGAGAGGAAATTGGTACTGTTAAAAACCTTTCGACATCTTGCTAATCTTGTTTTCCCTATTCTAATCAATAATCGTCTTTCCTACCATGAGAGACTATGGACTCTGAAAAACAGTCTGAGGGGTTTGAAGTGGCGGGGGGGTGGGAGGTTGGGGTACCAGGTGGTGGGTATTATAGAGGGCACAGCTTGCATGGAGCACTGGGTGTGGTGAAAAAATAATGAATACTGTTTTTCTGAAAATAAATAAATTGGAAAAAAAAAAATAATCGTCTTTCCTGAATACTGTGTGTGCATGTGTATATATGTATGTATACACATGTATGTTATATGCACTCATATATCTCCTTATAAATGTAATCTATACTATAAATACAGATATTTTTGACTTACCAGGTAAAACTACCGTATCAAGCTCAGGCATGTCTTTTTAATTATTAATTTTTCATCTGCCTCCAGAACATTGTTAAGAAAAACTGCAGGTTTTGTTTTGTAGTTGTCTTTTAGAAATGCAGTGTGCATAGTTTTTGCCATTTCCTTTTTGGAACGGAAGGGTTAGAATCCTTTCACATGCCCTTGGCCTTTTGTGGCATAATTTGGGCCTTGAATTTTCAAAGATTAAAATTCCCACACTGGACACGTGTATAGAAACACATTGTTTTGAGAGGTCTTTATTGCAGAGACCTTTGCTTAACTCTCTACTGAAAAACATGGTGACTGGGTGATTCAGTGGGTTAAAGCCTCTGCCTTCAGCTCAGGTTATGATCCCAAAGTCCTGGGATCAGGGAGCCTGCTTCCTCTTCTCTTTGCCTGCTTCTCTGCCTACTTGTGATCTCTGTCTGTCAAATAAATAAATAAAATCTTTAAAAAACAAAAACATGGTGACTTAGAATCTCAGCCTATTCTAATGATACCTTTATATAATACTTAAAATATGTATTCATTATTTTAGTTTTATAGACATCAAATTTGTTTAGTCACTGGATAAAAGCTTACAGAATTATTGAGAGTAACCACATAAGAGGCAAACACCTCTTATAAAAGATAAAAGCAATTAGGCAGTTTTTGCTTTTTTAGACAGTATAATTCATAAGATAAGAAAATTTTTAACCGTTTCAAGTACAGACTACTTGGTTAGAGTAACCCTAAACACAAAGAATTTATCTTGTCCTCTGTGTAGAAAGACTATCTGATTATTAGGCCCTCCTTTAATACATGGGGCTGATTTGTTGTCTTATGGTAATAATAAAATTTGTATAGCAAAAGTCATTATTTGAATATAAATTAATGTATCTTGTTGTGAACTTTGTGATTTCAATTTTTTTCTAAATGAATTCCATACTGATGACATCTATCCCAGCAAGAAGGATTCAGATTCGGGTGTTGGAAGTGATAATGGAGATAAGCGTTTATCTGCCACAGAGGTAAAGTTTGTGATTAGCTTTTTTTTCCTTTCTGAGATAGATCTATCCGCCTGTTCCTAAACCCCTCTGCGGTAAAGGGCATTAATGCATCTGTGTGAAAATGTGTGATTATGTTCGTGAAGGCAATTTGAAATCCCTCTAAACGTTATATAAATAGGAGCTGTTTTTAGCTTTTGCTGAATATTTAATATTTTGTAAATGTCCCTATCCCCTCCCCCTCCCATTACACTCCTTACATTACCTAGAATGTTCTTGAATATTTCACACATATTATGAAATGATGAAGAGTGGTACTCAAGTACCCAGGAGGCATTTTTATAAAAGCATTTGTTTTTAAGTGACAGAATAAATTAGGAAAAAAATTATTTGCATGCGTAAATGTTAAGGAGTCAAATGTGCATTGTATTTTAGCAATTTACCCACAGGAAATGCCATTTTGAGTAGCCATAATTTTTACAGCAATATTTGTTTTCCTTAAACTTTTTGATTGTGCTCTTTTCAGACAACTGGATAAAAGTTGGGTTACTTGTAAGCTCAGAGGCCTCCCACACTAGAGCTTCCTGAAGTGGTTATAAATAGCTCCTTTATCTCGCTTATAATTAGATTCCCCCAAACCTTTCACTAATACACCATCAAATGGAGTTTCTTGAGCAGGGTAGCTAGAAGGAATGGCTGGGGCAGGGGATGGATGTATTATGGCTTCCCTTCTGAGGAAATTTCTTGAGTTTTGTGGTTATTAAGTTTTGAAACATTATACTACTTTGAAGATGTAATTAATAAGTCAGTTACCCCATTTAAGGAGTTCACATTTGTACTGTGTGTGACTCCCAAGAAAAATGCCTTTTCTCTCTTCTCTTCAGGTCTTCGAGGGTTAATATGTAGCTAAGATATTTGCATTTATCTCCTAGGAAATGCTTTATAAAGCAGTGTATTAAAGTTAAGATACCCTAAAGATTTTAAGGTAAATTTAAGAAAAAACTTCTAACAGAACATTTCAAAAGGAGCTTATAGGCAGAAAAAGAAGGCCAATTTCAATAAAAGAAAATAGCTCTCATGAAGCCACATGAATAGTTTACTGGGACTCCCTGGGGGAGAAATTACTCAACACATTGCTTTATAAGTTGTATTTAATTCAGCCCCCTTAGTTTTATTAAAACTCATAAGTCCCCTGAAATGTCCCATTGTTTCAGAAATTACTCACCCTAAGCTTATTTTCTATGAAAGTAAAACAGACTCTGCTTTATCCTTTATCTGTTTTTTAAGGATAATTAAGTTCGTTAATAAAATATCACACAAAGAACTTCATTATCCTTTTGTTCTCACTTAATACAAGTAGGATGCTAATATCATTCTAGAAGGAGGCCAAGGGTTTATTCCCTCCCTTTTAACTAGATGCATTATCTTTGGAATTTTGCTACGCTTTTAAGATGGGAGGAGAGTGGAAAGAAGGACCATAAAAAGGGTTCTCTTCAACAGAGTCAGTGCCAGCATCTTCCCTTTGGCCTTTTTTTGGGTTTCACATTGTAGCCTCCTTACCTGAGAACCCCTCCAAGCAATTTGTTTTTCAGAAAGAAAAGGGCCCTGAATTATCCAATATAGCTTTCTATTTTCACTTTGGCAAATCCCTTAGCATCTATGGTCAGTTTCTCTGGCTTCCCACCTCTGTTTCACTGTGGCGTTCAGAAAGCACATCCTTTGGCTGTTGCCCTTGTCTGATTGATTTAGTGTTTGTCTCCAAGAAGTTTAAAACATACTTTTGTCAGGATAAACATGAACAAAAAAATTGGCGGCTGAATATCTGTCGAGTGGATGAAATGCACACTTGTTTTGTGTCAGTTTCCAAACAGTTTGTGCATGTGTCCAAAAGTAAATGAACACCGGACTCTGAAAGCCACAGCTTCAAGAATTAGGAGCAGCCCACGATTCCCTGAAATGCGTTCTGTGGAGGTTCAGGATCCCTGGGATTTGGAAAGCTCACTAAATAGCAACATGAAAACGGAGATGTAGGAAAATAAAGGAAGCTCCAGATTTCATTCATGACAGAATCGTAGATTATCTGAATAAACTTCGTCAGCGAGTGTGGGAAACAAGCACCCCTGGGACAACTCACTTTGATTACGAAGTCAAAGCCTTATTCTGAAAATTGCACAGAACACATGTCCTTTTAAGCCTTATGGTCATTCAGCACTTTTATATATCCGATGCAGCCCAAAGGCCTGTGTATCCCTCAGTCTCCCACAGGGAAATCAACTGGAGTTTACTGTTGCCCTGTGAATAAATTGTTGCTGCTGTTTGTGGCTAGCACCATGAAACCTTAATGCAGTTTTGGGAAAGTGGTGGTGGTGTACAGTCGCAAAGTACCAGTCCTCGGGCTAGTGTGATAGTATATTCAGTTACTCCTTTGTTCCATCAGGGATAACATAGTCCTTCTTAGTGCTCTGACAGTTGCTCTTAGGTTGGCAATGCCATCAGGTACCTGACAAATTTTTGGCTCAAAACACATGTACAGAGAAACACTTGAGTGTTAGCTCAATGAATTTTGTCAAAGTGAACACACCCACATTGCCAGCCACCAGTGCAAGAAACAGAGCTTTACCAGCACCCCAGAAAGCCCACACATGCATCCACCATGCAAGCCAAGAGCGGTCAGAGTCCTCAAATAGCACGGATTAGTTTTTGCTGGGATTTGAACTTATGTAAGTGGAATGGTTCTTTGTATCTCGTTTTTTTACTCAATATTATGTTTTTGAGAATCAACAGTATTCTTTTTAATCACATAGCATTCTCTTAATCTACACTGTTAATGCTTGTCCCTTGAATGAAGCAGTGCATTGTTTCTTTTTAGCCTTCTGATGAAGACACTGTTAGCCTCAATGTGCCAATGTCAAATATCATGGAAGAAGAACAGATCATCAAGGAGGACTCATGCCATCGCCTTAGCCCTGTTAAAGGTGTGAGAATGAAAGATGGGGAGAAAGTGTTTGTTTTAAGTTTCAAATACTCTGTTTATAATCGACACAAATAGGGCCATGGTATTAGCTTAAGTTTATTGAGCGTTTCCTGTGCACCAGGCTCTGTGCTAATCTGTGAAGGTGACCTCATTTAAAGTTCAGAACTCTGAGATGGATATTCTAATTGTCTCCATTTTATAGGTGAGGGAACCAAGGCTCAGAGACTTTAACTTGCCAGTGATCACACAGCTAGTAAGTAAGTAAATAGAGTGGTTATCATTGTGAAGATTTTATAACAGTCTTTAAATCCATTCTTGGAAAGCATATATTGACATATAGATATATTAGGAAACACCAGTGGTTGTAGCACATAAAATCCCGAATCTCATTGGCTTAACACAGTACAAATCAAGTGTACATGGGAGTTCATGATTGAAAGGCAACTCCCCTCCAAGCAATGATTCAAAGGCCCAGACTTCTTTCAAGTTGTGACTCCAGCGTCTGAAACACAAGATTTCCAAAGTTTCCAAGTCCTATTTTAAGGCAGAAGCTGGCCAAGCACGGAACCTTGTTCACAGGAGGTTTTTAGTGGACTGAGCCTAGAAGTGCCCATTACTTACAAGGAGGCCTGGATACATGGCCACATCTCTTACACATGAAGATGGGAAATGTAGTTGAGATGTGTGCCCAGGAATACACTTGACTTTGGACAAGACAAATGACCTTAGTTCTCTTACCTATAAATGAGGTGATTAGGTTAATTAATACGTAAGATCTTCAGTAGCTGTCAAATTCTGTGGTTCTCTAATAATCACCATGTGATCACTAAGTACTTTATGACCTATATACCTTGAAAATCCTAGCAGTATATTTCATACCTTGGTGAGGGGCCCTCATTTGATTATATTAGGGCAGTATTTCTTTTTTTTTTTACTGCTCCTGTTTATTCAATGACTTTAATAGAAAATAATAAAATTTAGTGTTTAATGATTTGTGGCAGAGATGACTTCATGATATATGAACAGTATAGAACTAGATTAATATGCAGATTTTCTCCCTAAATCTTTGAAAATGCTCTCATTAGTGATGGGAGAGCCGTGTGAACCAAATCAATGTCTAGTGTTTGCTTTCACTTTCTACCTTCAGGTTTTTAAGTTTAGCACTTACATGTATCTGAGGTTTTGATTGGAACCATACATTATCCCCCCAAAAAATTACTGTATACTCTATGCAAAACATAATTGCCATATTATTAACTTGGATAAGCTATGTAACATGACATGGTCTACAAGGTAGTGCAGGCAAATTTTTAAAATAAAAGAAATATGTAATTTGTCACCAGTGAGTTTTTTCCTCCCTGCTCTAGAAGTGGGTATTCTGGGTAGGAGTCCTTAAAGGGTGCCCTACTCACTTCTTTTCAGTTTGCAGATCATGAAGAAGAGATCTGCTTGGTGTTCCTTTTGCCTCTTTCAAACTTCTTTTTTTTTTTTTTTTTTTTGCCTCTTTCAAACTTGCTTTCCTCTGTTTCTTAAGAAAGTTATAAGAGGTTTCATTTCTTTAAGGAATGAAGCCACAGAGAGGCTTAGACTTTCCAGTTTGCCATGGGGGTGGGGGGAGCTTTCTATTTTTTTTTTTCTCTTTTTCTTCCTTCATTCATCTTTTCATCCCACTCTTCAGGGAAGAGACAAGTTGGGTCATTCATAAAACCTCCAGAAGAAGCAAGAGCAGGGTCTGAAAGTAGTCTGATGGTATATGAGGGTCATCTGTGCTTTGCTCATCTCTTCATGAAACCATCTTTTTGTCTTTCTCTACGTTTTCCTAATAGGGGACTTTCATCAGGAGTTTCAACCAGAGCCTTCCCTTTTGGGTGACAATGACAACTCAGGAGAAGAAAGAGACCAATTTACTGATGGAAAAGATGTTCTCCATTCAGAATTTATAACCTATATTAAGGCAAGTTGAAAATCTGCTAATTTTTAAAAAATTTTCTTCTGTTTGGTGCCTTTGCATTTAAGTTCAAGGTTACCAGTCAATCACCTTAAATATCAGCTTACTGCCAGTTTCCTCAGGTTTCTAAAATATCTTCTCAAAGCGTGGGGTGTCTATTTCCTGATGTTAGGAGCTGGTCCCTGTGATACGTCTCGTGTGTCTGTAAATGTGTCTTACTTCCTTTATATTCAGTGATCAGTTAGCTTTCCACCTCTCAGTGCATGACAAGTTAGCAGACGTGTCAGCATTACCATCACTAAAAGTTAAAATAGACAATTTTACGTTCTTTTCCATGTATTCTAGGTGAATGCTTTTCTTGGGAGTATGTCTGTAGTATAGAGAAAAAAATGGAGAGACTGAAAATCTAGAAACAGATGTCTTCTCTTTCTGGGAAGGTCACTCTGAGGATACTTACACCTGAGCTCTCATCCTTGCACTGAGGTGTTGAAAGTTTGGATGAAATCACTGCATTCTCCGGTGACCTTTTGTCACAGTTGTGACACGGAGAGTAGAAGAACACTAGCCCTGTACTAACACTGGTAGTGAAGGTTCCACTTTGAGACATGATTGGTGTGTTTCTGCCAGTCCTTCTGGCTCAGATTGTGGCCCCCAGGAATCACAAGGGTAATTGAATAAAATTCATTTTCACTGAGACTCATGAGAGATGATGGTCTCAGGCTTACTGTGGTAAAGCAGGGGTGAGGTCTCTCGGTGCTTGTCCTTGTTTCCTGAGATTGGTGCTGGGATGCCTGCTGGGCTGGGTCAGTAAGAGGGCAGAGCATTGCTTTGTTTTGCCTCATCTGGGAACATATGCCCATTGCGGACCCCAGGTTTTCACTGCTCTACAGAATCCCTGATTTATTGATTCATTCACAAATAAATTTTAGTGAGTAGGTAAATTTATAAAAATGGAACCCACAAATAATGAGAATGAACTGTATAACCCTGTAACTTAGCAAAAGAAATCCATTAGTCCTATTTTGCATATTGAAAAAAATTGGTATTTTATTATATTGGCTATTTTATTATGACATTGAGAATTAGAAGGAAATACGCATGGCTCCCGTAGTTGAAACCCAACAAAGAGAGATTAGAACATGTTCTTTTGCTCATTTCTGGTAGTATATTTTCACCCACAATCTCACTGTTATTTGGATAGTGACACAGGAATTTCTGTGTTTACTGTACTATGTACTATATCTATATTTAATAAAGAAAAGCCTGAGTGTTTTTTAAGCCAGAGGCTGGCATCCAGTGCTAGCTACTTCCTCAGAAGAAGACTCTTCTCAATGAGAATTGAGAATGGGCTGGGTCTGAGTTAGTTAGCAGTGTGTCAGTCCTTGTGTCTGTCTGTTGTTTCTTCCTTGCCCAAGGAATGTACCACCAATCAGGGGTGGCTCCTTGCTGGCTGTAGTCTGAGTTAAGGCAGCAGAGCTCTGTGTCAGAGTTGACAGTGGACAGAAGCACATGGAAGTCTTAGCAGAGAGACACATTGTGCTAACTAATCCTGTCACATTTATTTGGAATAATAATGGTGTGTTGGCAGGGGGAGAGACATTTCAGTGAAGTCTGGGTGCGGTACACATGAAACTATTAGATACAATTTGAGGCATTTTCTGTTCAGTATTTTGCACTTTCTTTTTCCCCAAGATTACACACATGTGCACACGTACACACACACTCCCCTCCTCTCAAAAAAAGTAGAAGGTGCTTCCTCATGTGACCAAGGAGCCCAACTAACAGAGACATCTGAATGTCTGGAGGTGGTAAGAGTGCAATAGGAAATAGAATTAAGCTTTCCATTTCTGACTCTAAGTTAACAGGTGCTATGGTCCTGGGTCAGGTTTTTTTTTTTTTTTTTTTTTTAATTTTATTTTTAATTGTGCTAAAATACATGTAACATGAAACTTACCATCTTGCCATACTGACGTGTGCAGTTCTGTGGTGAGTACATTCACATTGTTGTGCAACAATCACCACCGTCCATCTCCAGAACTCTTCATCTTGTCAAACAAAAACATTGTACCCGTTCAACTTTAATTTCCCATTCCCTCCTCCCCTCACCCCTGGTAGCCACCATTCTGCTTTCTGTCTCTATGAGGGACCCCTGTAGGCAGCTCGTAGAACTGGAGTCTTACAGTCTTTGACTTCTGGTGACTGACTGACTTCACTAAGCGGGTTGTCCTGCGGGTTCACCATTGTTATGGCATGTGTCAGAACTTCCTTCCTGTTGAAGGCTGGGTGACATTCTATTGTATGTATAGACCACATTTTGCTTATCCTTTCGTCTATAGATGGACACTTGGATTGTTTCCCACTTTTGGCTGTTGAGAATAATGCTACTGTGGACATGGACAAAGGCAGGGTTTGACTGTTGACTCTTGACAGCCAGTGGCTCTGAGAAGACCTGTATGTTCTGTCCACAGGATAGGGCTGAGGACTGTGAAGAACTGCTACGGATAGAAGAGGACACGCACTGGCAGTCTGAGGGAATGTGAGTCCCCAGGGCCTGGTTATAAGCCACCGTCCTGTAAAGTTCATGGTTCAAGCTGAAGGCAGCCCTGTAAAATGATAGAATTTTGGTCTCCTTTTCTTTGGGCAAGCTGATAATCTCACCTAATGTTATATCGATAAGTTGCAAGTTTTTCTCTGTCGGATGCTTATTGTCACAGTGGAAGGCTAGACCTCTTCCTTGGAAGGGAGTTTTATCTGACTAGAGGCTGTGGATTGAATGTGATTCAGGAAATTAGATAAATTTCCTATGTTAGAGATTCTAGCTTACTTCCATTTGCCTGAGGAAACCAACCACTGGACCCAGAGTACTATATAGTCCCCGTCACCCTCTCCCTTGAACTGTCTTCAGATTCAAAGTCTGAGAAAACCATATACCTCTCATGTCTTGGTCCCATGTCTAACAGTTGTAATAGCTAGCATTTATTAAATACTGTGTGCTAGGCACTGTCCTAAATACTTCACAGGTAGTAACTCATGTCGTCTTTACAACAATCCTATAACTTCTACCATTATCCCCCATTTCACATAGGACAAAACTCAGACACAGAGAGATGCTCAAGGTCACAGAGGGTGGGATTGAACCCAAGAAATCTCATGTCAGATGGATATCCCTCCAACTCTATTGCATCTGAGGATTTTACTTTGACAACTTTACAGGGGAGAGCATGAGTCATCTATCAGACGATGAATGATTGCCAGGGGAATTGAGCTTGAACCATGTGGCATAAGTAGATTTTTGGTTCCCAGGATTTTGTTTTCCATGATCTGGCATGTGGGCCTGGATCCTCCTTTATACCTTGGGAGAGATTTCCCCGTAGTGAGGATTTACTATACTGTTGAAAAGTTTCTCCACTCAGAAACACATTGGCTCATGTTCTGTAGTAGAAAGCAGTAACCATCATCAAATTTCTCTTAACTTTTAAAAACACTGCTAAGTTCCTTTCAAATCACTGTCCAGTATTATCAACTATTCTTTGAATATATTGCTATAATGTCAAGGAGGACTAGTTTGATTACAGAATCATAGGATTATGGGGAAAGAGATTTTATAGGAGGTTTTTTTTAAAACTATAGCTGACCCTTGAAAAATGCAGGGGTTGGGTGCAATCAAAAGTCTGCATCTAATTTTCAATCCTCCCTGAAACTAAACTACTAATAATCTGTGACCAGAAGACTTGCCAATAACATAAACAGTTGATTAACATATTCTTATATGTATTAGGTACTGTATTCTTAGAATAATAACTAATTTTTCCCTCTCTCAGTACTTTTAGGCTATGCAGTTCATCTGTGAATTTTTTCAAATTGTTACAAATCTCTAAAAAATGTTGCAATATTTATTGAAAAAACAAAAAACAACAAACATATATAAGTGGACCCATGCAATTCACACCTGTGTCTTTCAAGGGCCAGCGGTACATAAAGCTTTGGAAACCCCATTCAAAATCTTACATCTGTTGTTCTCAACGCTGTCTATAGAGCTTAATAAAAAGCCCAAGCCCCAGTATCCAGCTTGGCATTTCTTTTTAAGTGCCACAGATGATTTTGCTGCATAAAACACCCGCACTGAGAACAACTATCCCCCAGTGAAGTACTGTATTGTATGAAAGCAACAAAACTGGGCCCACTGGTTGCTCTGGAGCTGGAAGACCCAGAAGTGGTGCAGATATGCCGCAGTGGGTACCCCCCACTCGGGACGCGGGAAAGCTCAGTGTGAGAACCACCCAGTGGGACCACTGCCTTGGTTTTATAGAGGAGCAGAGGCAGGCCCATGACGTTGAGACTTTGTGTGACCTGCTGGATTGTAGCAAAGCTGGGCTTCCCCCACCCAGAAGCTCCACCTCTGCTACCTTCTGGCAACCCACTCCACAGGGGACTGACGCGTGTTCATTATTGTGTTGAGCTGGTCAAAATCATTTTTATATGTGAGTTGGCTTTTTATACATTTGTTCTTAAGAATCTGGACAATAGCCACATTCCAGTAATGTGTTTTTGTTCTTACCTCTCGGTTCATGCTGCAGAGTAAATTCGTCCAAAGACCAGGACATGAATATAGCAATGATTGAACAACTGAGAGAAGCAGTAGATTTGCTGCAAGATCCCAACAGGTATGGGGCCAGGCTTCATGTGTAAATAATGTGTGCTAATTTATGGAGTACGTTATCTCACACCGTTTGAGCTTAGTCTAAGCATCAAAAAAAGAGGAGTTCTCACAAGATCCGTAAATAGAAGAGTCACAGTTCTGGAGTGATTGCGATCATTTCCTCCTTTTGCTACTCCTTAATGAAATTTAGGCACCTTCGTGAAATTCTTATGGAAGTTTTTGGTATAATTCTTAGAAAACAGAAATACGATAAAAGTGCATATTTGATATGGCTTAAAATTTAACTCCCAACTTAGAGAAATATCAGGGAGATTTTCCAAAAAAGAAAGAATTGGTTTATCGGGTACTGTTATGTTGGTTTCTGAGATGCTAAATAAATGTTGACTAAATAATATATTTCTGAAGATTTGGATCACAAGATAATTTTATAATTGAATTGGCCATTGTCAGTAACAGACACTGTATGCGGTAGGTACAGTTTTTGGTTTCTTCGCAAAGGATTATGAATTCCCACGGACAAAATATTTTTCACAAAGACCATATACCTGGTGTCAGGTCCTAACTACTTTATCACTAGAGAAATGTATCCCAACCTTATTCCTGGTAAACTGTTCAGGGGTCCCGGGGATTCAGATGAGAAGATGATGTGGTCTTAGAATATGTTGAACACAGAAACCACACCACATTTTGCAAATTTATGAAAATGATGGTTCATGCGTCCCAGAGTGCTAGTGAGGGGTCACCACCACCATCGGCTGACCCCAAGAGTGCTGGGTCAGTTTGTGTGGTTGGAAACCTTCAGCAATTGATTTGACAGGCATTTTGGTTTTGCAGATATTAGTTGGGTGCTTAGAGCGTGGGAAGATCTACCGCGTGCACCTTGGGGGATAAGGAGATGAATAAGACACAGCTCTTGCCTTCTAAGAACTTAAATGGTGGTAGAGATTGCCTTGAGTAGTTATTTTTCAGCAGAATAGATTTAAGTGCTGGAAGCGAAGGCCTGGCCCCAGATGGAAACAGGGAGATGGTTGGGCTGGCCTCTGTGAAGCCTGGGATAGTTCATCTGGGCCTTTAATAACTGGCCCTTTCAAGGAGAAGGCAAATCCTGGATTGAATTAAAGGCTTAGGCAAAGGCACAGAGGTCTACAGGGAGTGGAGCGGGCTTGGAACGGTTTGGGTAGTGATGATCTCTGCCTTCTCTGTGCTTCAGTACTGCTTGTGGAACATTCAAAACCCAGATACCCCACTCCACCTGTGAGGCTGGGGCCTGACTGTTGCACTTTTCAAAAATACTGCCAGTGTTTCTGATGGATAGCCAGGACTGAGACTCCACAGCAGGGCAGCGGGGGTGCTAGGGGTACCTTTGAATGCTGGGTTGAGGAGCCCAGGCCTTATTTTATATGTAGAGGGAGGTAGTGGTGGTTTCCAAATATGACTCTTCATGTTGCCAGTTGTCCCTAATTAGTGAATTAGTCCCTTATTAGTGAATGCCTAATCGAGGTGTACTCCTGAAAGAGGTGAGCTTCACATCCTAAACCAGGGCAGTCAACAAGAGGAAACAGGGACAAGAGAGTGTGTGTGTATTGTGTATTTACATGAAATTATAAAGAATGGGGAAGCAGACTATCTGGGAAGAAGACCAGACTTGGGATCTGCCAGCCACTGATTCTGAACTCTGCTCCCACACCGTTAGTCTGGGTAAGAGAGAACTACTCTACATGCCCGTTTCCTCATCTAGAAGATAGGATCCAAGTACTTATCCTTTTAGGATGGTGAGGATTTGAAATAATATCTAAATTATTTTAATAATTTATGTTAAAATATTAATAAAATAATATCTAAATTAGTAGGAAGGTAAATTGGCAAAACCATTCTAGAAGACACCCTAGTAGTATGTGGCCATAGCCTATAAAATATACCAACATTCTGAATAGATTCTAAAAATTTATCCTGAGAGACAAAGAGATATGAACAAAAATTGTGAAGGGGAAGGTGTTTTTATAGCAAATATTTGGGAAAAAAGAAATAATCCAATAGTTTGGAGATAACTAAGTATAAGTATTAATTAATAAGATGGACCATAATGTGGCTGATACAATTTTTTTTAAGTTTCCAGTATATTTTAGAATGCTTATTTTATAATATTCACTTCAAAAAGTATATAAAATGCAAAGGTTTGATCCCAATTATAGAGACAGAATCGGGTCTCAGTCACGTCAGAAACCTAGAAAAAGTTAAAACTGGAAGGAAATATATTACAATGGGTGTTTTTTCTGTAGGTATTTCTAAATTAATATTTTTCTTTAGATTTCATAAATTGGAGACACTCAGTGGTAGGTAGTGTTGTAGTTCTTTGGTGATCATTTGAAGTGGGTGGTGAGAACAGTGGAAGGAACTGTCCAAAGTGTTTAGATCTGAGCCCCTTCTCATTACCTAAGGTGGAGAACAAGGAGGGGCAGCAGGTTTGAAGAGGAGGATGTTGGGGTCAGCGTAGGACACACTGAAAAAAAATGGCAACGTCAAGATGGCAACGTCCACTCTGCTGCTAGGTGTTCAGTTCTGGGGCTTCGAGACTTAGGTTTGAAAGTCATTTTCAGGGATGCCTGGGTGGCTCAGTGGGTTAAGCCTCTGCCTTTGGCTCAGGTCATGATCTCAGGGTCCTGGGATCGATCCCCACATTGGGCTCTCGCTCATCGGGGAACCAGCTTCTCCCTCTTCCACTCCCCCTGCCTCTTGCTTGTGTTCTTTCTCTCATGCTTTTTCTTTCTCAAATAAACAAAATCTTAAAAAAAAAAAAAAGTCATTTTCATATTCTGCTGCAGTAACAGAGCCTTCTAAGGAGGATGAGAGTCCCAAGGCCAAGTGTATCGATGGGGAGGGAACTTGAGTCCAGGAACGAGCCTTGAAGTCATGATGTGACACAGAGAAGGCCACAATCGGGGACTTCAAACTTCATACTGTTTTAATACTTCCACCTTTTATATTTTGTATCACTCCTCCAGTACACTTTTCTTACAAATTCAAGAATGATTGATACGTGAACCCCAAAGGGAAAAAGAACAGCCTAGTTTGGTGGAAATAGAAGTGGTTTGGGAATGTGGGACTGGAGCCCAGTAGTAAAAATCCTAGGGACCTGGAGGAGTGTTCCCAGCTCTGGGCCTTAGTTTTGTCTTCCTTCATGAGAAGTGGGATGAACTGAGGACCTCGAGATTCCTCTCCAGTGTGGAAACATTTGAGGCAATGAGTTGCCAAGAATGTCCAGCTAGTCAGAATGGTGGTTGTGTGCTTGAATTGTGGAAGAAAAGAGCCCTGAGTAAACTTCCAAGAGCTAATTGATTTACATCTTTATGGAGTGTCATTTTAAAACACATAAAACTTTGTGTGGATTTCATTTCCTCCCTAAAATTATCCACTCCTTTGGCTGCTTTTTATCTTTGTTGTTCATCCTGAAATAATTATCACAATAGGACAGTTCTAATGTATAATAATGTTTCTGTGAGCCAGTATAATGGTAATTTAAAAAGAGTCTTGTGTTTGTTTTTGTAAAGAGAGAGCACTTCAAGGGGTCATTTATTTCTAGCTGCTTGAGTCTGACTATTAATAATAAAAACTTTACATGCATATTGGGTTTTTCCTTTATCTCATATTTCATAATCCAAACTTTTGTTTGCATGAAGCGGCTGATTATAGGATTAACCTTTCATACAGCCTTAACATTAGAAAATCTAGTTGAATATGGGTACTGTATTTTGCCTTTATCTTGGTTTATTTTCTTAAGGATTTCTGATTATTTGTTTGATAGCATTTTCAGTAAGCATATATAATGTGACTCATCTCTTCTTTAAAGATAGCCTTGTAACTTTTATGACTCAGCAATTCCTGGTTTTATAGATCTTAGAAAGAATTCAATTCAAAATTGCAGAAATTCAGAAACTATCTGTAAGACAATTACACAAATAAAATTGCATGTCAAATAGCTTATGAATTTTAATTTTTGAAGTGAGAGTATATTCATGTATGTCAAAGATATCTTCCCATTGAAACAAAATGCTCTTAGTACATATAGTACTCTTAGCAATTTTATACGCTTCTATAAATTCATCAATTTCTAGAATAGAACTCAGCATTGCTCTCTAGGAATATTATGACTTTAACAGAAATTACTGTTATATTGCAAGTAAGTTAGATTTCAATACCAATAACAGACTGAAAATTAAAATTATGTAAAATTTGGCCCAGGGTAGGTGGGAAAATACCACGTGGTCTTTTCAATACCATTTTTTCAATACCATGAAAGTTCTACCATAAATCTTTGATTACTTAATTTAATGATAAATATAACTTTTTAATATACTAAAGCAATAAACTAAATATGACCCAAAACACTGGATTTATTAAAATCATAGAACATATGAAAAGTTTAATAAATTTGCTAACATCTTCTTCCCCTTCTCTTTAGATTAAGCACCAATATTACAGAGAGAAATGTTGTAAACTTTTATCCTATGGAATCAGCAGAAGCCTTAGACGTACAAGATTCTGCACTAAAGTATGTTGACCTTCTTGTAACCGAATATATTTTCTCTTTCTACATTGACATATGTATGCTTTAAATTCTACTTTTTGTCATTTTCTTTATTCCTACAGTGGTCAAATACAGCTGGAGACCTCTCCGGTGTGCGAGGTAAGGCTGCTCTTGGATTAACTAGAACTCCGTGCAGTATTCTGCCACAGAATAGTGGCTACCATAGTCTATAAAAGATTGATCATAGGGCAGAACATTCATTAGTGAGGCTAATATTCAAGTTTGTTCATGGTCTGTTTTTTCACGTGTTTTAAATTTTTACCTTATTTAGTTTTCCTGCCTATCCTAGTTCATCTTTCATTAAAGATAAGAGTTTGCTCTTCCCATTAAATTCTGTCCTACTAAGCCAGACAGTAGCAACTAAGATAGCTAGGGAACCTGCTGCTTCAGAAAGATGTAGGACAACTCAGTGTATATTTTAGAGCCAAGAACGAAGCCTAGGAAGTGGCCTGGTGGAAATAAGCTAGAAAAGACATGAGAGGCAAGAACAAATGATTTGGGAAGCACCTGGGAGAATTAGGAGAACATTGGCAGAGAGACCTGGTGGGATTATGTGGGGGCAGAATAAGGGTGGCATTTCACTAGGTGGAATTTTGGTGGCTACTGAAAGCAGTTTTGGCATAAAACTAGAGATGAGCCTAGAAGGCTCCAGAGAAACAGCTGTAAAGATAGGTTTGAGCCAGTGGCTTGGGAGGGACATTTGTGTGACACCATAATTCATCCCGCTATAGTGAGTGGGTTTGGCATGGCTAAATTTGGGACACACCAATTTATGTCCCTGAGGTGTGTCCTCACCTTATGTCCACACCTTATGTGAAGTGTAGTGAAGCAGTTTCACACTCTTAACTGGCTAAGTCTCTGTGTTAAACAAGATGAGAGAGAACCACTATGGTTTCATTGTCGAGCGCCATGACTTAGATTTATGTTGAGATTTAATCCCACCTCAAAGACTTCTAACTATGGGCCACCTCTCTACACCTCACCTTCATTTTCTGTAAATTGGGAACAGCCTCACAACCAGGGGCTCTTAGATGTTAGCTATGACTCTCACTCTATCACTCGGTTATTATTGGTGGGCTCCTCAGCCAGAATTGCTCTACTGTGTCTTCGCTGGTGGAGGCATCACTGAATTGCCTAGTCCTGAATTACCCAGTCCTGGAACATCAGGAAGACTTTTCTGTGAAGGCTGCCCCTATCCCCAGCCCATTACCTCAGGCTCTCCTTTGAAGCAGGCTTCTTGTGATTCTGTACGGCCCCCCTATTTGACTGTTGATTGATTATAGTTGATCCACTATTTATTTTAAGCTTCTTATTTGGAAATCATTTTAAACTTAGAAAAATAGGAGGAAAATTTGCAAGATTCTACAAAAGATTACAAAAATTGCATCCTTTCACCCAGAGTGACCTATTATTAATGTTTTACTGCATTTGTGGTATGGTTTCTTCTCTCTCTTTCTCCACACAAGTTCTTTTTCTGAAACATCTGAGGGTTTCATTCATCATAGTCCTTTTCCCCCTAAATATTTCACTGTGTGTATTCTAAGAATAGAGCTTTTATTTTACATAACTACATTGCAGTTATCAAATTCAGAAATTTGTGTTGATAAGCTGTTTTCATCTAATCGACCATTCATATTCCAAACTGTTCGGTTGATCTCATGATGTTCTTCACGGTATTTTTTTTCTTCTCCCATGGAGGATCCAGTCTAGTGGCAGGCATTGTATCTAGTTAGGAGGTATCTATAGTTTCCTTTACTCTGGAACATTTTTCTTTTTTTAAAGATTTTATTTATTTATTTGACAGACAGAGATCACAAGTAGGCAGAGAGGCAGGCAGAGAGAGGAAGGGAAGCAGACTCCCTGCTGAGCAGAGAGCCCAACGTGGGGCTTGATCCCAGGACCCTGAGATCATGACCCGAGCCAAAGGCAGAGGCTTTAACCCACTGAGCCACCCAGGTGCCCCGACTCTGGAACATTTTTGTAACCTTCTTTTGGTTTTTACCACCTTGAAATTTTGAAGAATATAGCTCTCCTCTTTTTGAATGGCATGCCCCTTATTTTGTGAGACAAAAGTCCCTCATATTTCCTCCTGCTGAGTTGAGATTCTGTGTTCTCGATTGGAACACTGCGCAAGTGAAATTGTGTCCTTTTCAGGTGTCACGCGTGTCTGCAAACGGACCTGTTGGTGATGTTAATTTGATTGCCCATCCGTTGTGTCACTTGATTTGTCCACTGTGTAATCATTGTTTTGTTTTTCCATTGCAACCCATAAGCACTCAATGAAGAGGTACTTTAGGACTGGTTAGGGTCCTGCTACAGACCCATTTTTGACTCTAGTAAAACAGATGTCCACCTGGGTGCATGACTTCAGGAGTATCAGTTTAAGATGCAGATCCTCTAGAAAAAAGATACCTCCACTCCATCTCTGATTTGTAATGTTTTGTATTAATATACGTCAGGTTTTTTTTTTCCTTTTGGTTGGATGAGAACTCCTGTTTGGTGTAGAAAATTCTTACTCATAGTCTTCCTTGTCTAGGGCATTTGTCTGTCCATGATAGGCCCATCTCCATGATTTTAAAAAGAAGGGATCAGATAGCAGGCCCTGGAAGTCACAAGGAGGAAGAGAAAGTAGTGGATTAGCAAGGCCAGTGCTAATGATTATACAGAATCTAAATGTGGTCCTCATTTATGATTTGGTTATTTTTATATTTTCTCTTCTGTCTCATTCAGGAAGAAAGCAATAACTTTAGCATAAGTCTTGAATCAATTAGCCAGTTTTGTTGAGTATTTATGCTGGGTTTGGTCTTGTTTTGGGTGTCAGGGACTGGGCTATGAAGGATATGAAGTTGTCCTTACTTTTAAGATGTCTTTAAAAATGTGGAGAGAAGAAGACTTGGATATTGAGAAAATTGGAAGAATTTGAGATGGTGTGATCCTGAGTATTTTAGGTACTCTGGGAGACTGGGGAAGAGGTAGGGTTTAGAGAGATGGAAGTAAACCTAGATTCGGGGGGGTTGTTTGGATTTGGAAGTGTCCCAGCACGCAGCTGTGGCAGAATCAGCACAGTGTGGGAGCCAGCCAGACCAGGCACACATAGGAATAGGAACCGCCATCTTAAATTTATACTAATTTGGTGTACTATAAATGAAGATGTTTATACTAGCTATCAGCAAGTTTTTTTTACTAGGGTAATCATTTGGTTCCATGATGACCATATAAAGAAGGCTGATCTGAGTGAAATAACCTAGAGTTTCCTCACTGGTTGCCAAAGCAAGCTGGTGTCGAATGATAAGATAAGATTGTCTCAGGTAATTTGGAGTGTAGGCATGTATATTTATTAAAAGCTCCCGATGAGGGGTGCCTGGGTGGCTTAGTTGGTTAAGCCCCCAAATCTCCGTTTCAGCTCAGGTCATTATCTTAGGGTCCTGAGATTGACCCCACCCCCATCAGGCTCTGTGCTCAGCTTGGGGTCTGCTCAAGTTTCTCTCCCTTCTCCTCTGCCCCTCCCCAGGCTCAAGCACACCAAGCTTGGTCTGTCTCCTCTCTAAAATAATAAATAAAGTCCTAAAAATAAAAGCTTCCAATGAGATTCTGTGTATTTGGGAAATACTGCCTTGGATCATTTCTAAAAACCTGTAGTTCAAATGAGGAAGTGGGAGCCTCACGTGGCTTGAGAATCTAGCAAGTCAGGTTATGTTTACAGGTACTTTGGACTGAGCTCTCTGCTCTGGGAGATCCTATTCTAGTTTGTGTGATACTTTAGATGTATTTTTTTGAGTGTGAGTACAGCTGCATAAATGTCAGTGTGATCCACTTAACTACTTAACACACTAATTGATTAATTCCGTGTATATTCACTGAGTGCCCAGCTGCCAGGGATATGAGAGAAGTCAGATGGATGCTGTTCCTGTCTCAATAACTTTATGGTCTAATGGAATACTCCATGCATTCTTTTTCCTTGAAGGTGCAAAATGATCTCACTTTACAGAGCAATGGGAGCGACTATTCTCCAAATGAGGTAAGTTTCCTGAAGATTCCTGTAAGCTGAGGTAGTTTGTGAAGGCCAAACTAGAATATCTTTTACAGAAATAATCAGATTGTCCTGCTTCATGAGTTAATTGCATTGCCGATTCTCTGGGGGAGTGTCTCTCCTTAGCTATCATAGTCTTAACTGGCCCTATCCATAATGGAAGATTGACTTTATAAGATATATTTTGAAAACCAGATATGGCAGCATCTTTATAGAAAACAGAGTAATGGCTCAAACGGACAAGGTTTCGAATGTCCTGTGACCTATCAGTGGTGCAGTGTGTGGTGTCCGTGTAGGTGAAACTGGTCGGTGTGACCTGTGTTCCTCCCCTGTTGTGTCATGACATTCTTCATCAGCCGGGCCCGCTGTGAGGGGGACGTGAGTGTGTGCCCATGTCTGTGTGAGCATGCACACGTCTCTTCCGGTGCAGAAAAGGATCGCCCGTGTCACATGGTTAAAGAATATTTTTTATTGGGCAAATAAAAATTGACTGGCTCTCCCCACAGGCAACCTCTCCCTGGTCACCCTATTTTTTTCAGTCAGGGGCTTCATCACACAGCAGCCGGTCAAAAAGCTAGTGGTCCCCTGTAATCCTGGAACGTAGAGAAGCATGTATAGTTCTGTTTCCGTTGCTCGTCTTTCAAAAGCCTCCTTTCCTTCTGATACCGCAGATGAGAGCAAACTCGCCTGCCATCTCTCCCACCACCAACAGCACCGCTCCGTTTGGCCTGAAGCCTCGATCAGGTAAATTAAGACCTCAGCGTCCTGACACTTGTAAGCACTCCGTGGTTTCTCTTTAGCCTCCGACATGTGTGTGTGTGAGCGTGAGCATCCCTGCAGACGCACCCTGGTGGACACTGTGTCCGGGCCTCAGGGCTCTGCCACCGCATGGGGAGGCCAGACTTTGGAGCCTTGTTTCCAGTGAATCGCCCGTTCCACCCACGTTATCAGTCGTAGACATCTTCCCTCCTGTTCAGTCCAAGCAAAGAGAAAAGGGCATGGGACCTGCAAGCAGGGAAGAAATAGTCCAAGGAGTTTTTTACCCAGTGGTTCCCGGTAAGCTGCTGAGCTCAAGAGCAGCCTCCCACAGGGTGATTCTTCTCGAATATCCCTTGTCGGCTTTCTGACCCTCCTAAGGTCATGCATTTCCTTTGACAACAGGGCGATCATTTCAGGACTCACATGAGTGGTCAGGAGCCATTTCTTTAAAAGAGCTTTTCTATTTCCCATTTCTCTTATAACCTTTTCTATTAGCCATTTCTCTTTTAATTTATTATTAGTATAGTCACAGATGTAAATTACAGCCATGTGAAAACTAACTGTTGGTTTTAAAAAGAAGGACGATGCATAGAAAAATTTGGTTCTTCTGATTTCTCCACTACAGTTCTGGCCAGATCTACCTTCTTTTAGGTCCTTTTTTGTTTTAATACTTTTGGATCTTTGCATACATTCACAACCCTCATGCTTTTAAGTAAGTGCTAAGAAAGGGCACAGACCACGTTTAAGCAAAAATCTCGTAAAGAACTTAGATATTCTTGGATTTTTCAGTAAAGCATCTTGGCAAGATTTGAAGGTATACATGGGTATAGTTTGTAAACAGGTACCTATAAAAAACCCAAATGTAGTTACTTATGAAGATAAGTTTTTTGTTTGAGAAGCAAGTTGATGGATGGGTAACATGTAGCCTGGTATAATGGTTTCCTGACATCCTGGATGGGCTGGCTATAAGGCAAAGCTATTAGAGAAAAGGCTAGGGTACAGCAAAGGTTAGTAGGTGTTTCATGAAAAGCCAAACTGTGTGTGAAATAAGGCTCAAATGACTGGCCTCCTCATTTATGGCATCGAGCATATGCAGTCAGATCTGGGCTGGGCTTCCATTTCCCCAGGGTCTCAGGGGTGTGCTGGGAGAGGTGATCTGGTGGGCACCTCTCCTCTGTGCCTTCAGTGCCGGCCTGCCAGGAGAGTTAGCTCTGTGCGTTCAGGACCACAGACTGGGGCTACAGACTTGCTTCTAATCCTTACCCGTAGTTTTAAGGAATTTTAAATATATTTAATCATTGAGCAATCAAAAGTTGAATGGATCTCCAAAGAACAATATTGTTTTGAATGTGCATCTTTACAGTTTAGGTATAAAGTTGTCTCAGTGATTTCTTTTTCTCTCTTTTATGGAGTCCAAACTCGGCTTATCAATCTTGTACTCGTAGTGTTTAACCATTTCAAATTCATCATCGTGGTGAAAAAGAAATGGGGTATTTATTTTGAATAGCAGAAAACAAAGATGATTTCCTCTCCAAGCTTCTAACCTTTCTATAATGCAGACTAACCACTGTGGAAATTGTTCTAGTTGTTGAAAGCTTTGTGGAATTTGGTTGCTGTAAATAATGCTGATTTATCTTCAGGAACATTGAGTGGCATGTTGGAATTTTATAAAACTGCATTATATATTGGGGGGTTTTTCATTTTATTTAGTCATTTAAACATATTTCAGTGTGTACTTTTCACATTTTCTAAAAAAGTAATATATAGCAATCTTAATTAAACATGATTTAAAAAGAAACTCTATATGATTAGCTTTGGAACTTTTAAATGCCAACTGATTTTTCTTTTAAAGTTAAGTATATGGATTTATGTGATTTCTGTGTTATAAATAAGAACAGACTGCTCAAATCTGCACGTTGGAATAAGAACTTAGATTTTTAAGTAGGTTGATAGTTTTCTTCAGAAGAAAAATTTTTTTTCTCTTCTGTGTTCTCCTCCAAAGAGAGAGAACTGTACATACTCAAATATTCATTCCTGACTCAGAAGTGCTTGAAAATGATTGACATCTATTGGTGAATGAGATTTGTTCAAAAGACTCTGCTAGTATGAACAATTGTTCTTCTACTGATCTGTACCAAAGACAGCATGAAGAGGTATCTGTGTGTCCAGGGTTGAGCAGAATTTTGGCTAGTTAGAGCTATCAATAAAGCATGCCAGTAGCCTTTAAATAGAAATTTTGCATTGACATGGAAAAAAATTGACAAAAGGTAAACACTGATTCTGTAATAGTCTCATTTCTATATAACAGATGTATTTGCACATATTAAGCTTTGTCTACGTAACCACATTTTTTTGTGTGAATCGTATTTGCTATGATTGTTAGTTACTTAGAAGGTTTTTGAAAAAGGGGTCTGGTAGGTCTTCCGCTTTGTATCTGTGTTATCTGTGGGCACTCTTCCTCTCTGCTGACATGAATCATGAGCGCTCTGAGTCTGTGGGCTTGCAGAACTGTTAAGATTAACGATATTAACTGCATGCAAAGTATATGATTGATAAGTACTAACACTCGGTTTTTATCATTCTTTTTATTTCATGCGCCATCTTTCATTCTTCTCCTATATTGTACATTTGAATTGAAATCCCATAATACGAAATTCGCTTCATTTCCATACAAACCTTATGCCATTTGTGAAATGCTGCTGCCCCTTTGGTTTTTCCTGGTCCTTGTCCAACTGTACGCGGACCGGCTCTCTTGCTCTCCTGCAGACCCAGCCCTCACTCTTCCTCCTATCTCCTTCAACAAACTTACACAGGCACAAACATGGGACAGCTCTAGCTACAGTGTTCCATCTGAAGGAGACAGTGACAATGGTAGGTGGCCTTGTACCTATTCTTCGATGTGCTCATTAATAAGCCAATGAATGTACTGAACGCTTGTTTCGGTGCAGCTAAGGGTAGATTATATTCGCCTGCATGCCTGCTCTAAGAACCAATGAGTAAAGCACAGAAAAGTGCATGGGGGTTTTCTCTAGCAGTTTGTCGAACTGCATTTAATTAACTTGAGAATTCTGGATTTCGGGAGGACTTTGCAAGAATTTCTTTCTCTACCTTTTCCACTGGGGTTTTTTGTTTTTTGGGGTTTTTTGTTTGTTTGTTTGCTTGTTTATAAAAACCGGGGGTTGCACATGTGGAGTGTCTGTGCTTGGTCCTGCATCTGCCCCAAAGTGTGTTGAGAGTTTGATCTTTTATTATCTATGATTAACCGTATGAGATTTTTAAGGTAATGAGTACCATGGCTGACCCCTGAGTGGTTCACTAAAAATAATGTCAACATTGAGAAATTTCTAAAAGTGAAGAGAAATCACTTGCCTTCTTCCCCTTTTTTTGGTTATTTGCACACTTTTAACTTTTGATACCTTCTACCTTTTTGAGTGTCCATTCATGTAGATGATATTCAAATTGGCCTGAAAACCAAATATGCCAATAAAAAGTTGAAGACGGCTCGTTGGATTATTATGAGTATCTCTTCATTTTGTGCCATTAAATATCTTAAATAACCTAAAAGATGAAAACAAAATACAGTTATCTAGGTCTACATGCCACATAGATCAGAATCTCTATGTTGCCTAATGTTAGTTAAGATTTTAAACATTTTACTCTAAGATATAAAATGACAAAAGTAATGTTAAATGAAACAGCATGATTTATAGGGAAGAGAAGTGAGATAAGAAAGTGCAAAGACAACAGGAAAATAAGTTTTCCTATTTATTTCCTATATATTTCCTAGGAAAATAAAATAAATAAATTTTCCAGTCATAATTATCTTTTAACCGAAGTATGTTATATAGGAAAAATATATTAAAAATATTTGCTGTGATTTCTGGTCAAAATTCAATAGAAAGAAGTTCTTCCAATTTCCTTATAAAGAAGGACACGTGTATATTTTGTCAGGTTAGTTGTAAAAGGAGTTTTACCATTGCACAGATTTCTAAATTTTTTTTAACTGAATATACACTTCAACAACAACAGCAATGAGACAAGTCCCTCCTTACATTGTCCCTATTTTAAATTCTGGAAGTTGAAGAGGGTTCAGTGGAAACTTTCTTGAGAAACTGTTCCTTTACTCAAAAATAAAAAAAAGAGGGGGAGAGGCATTTCTGTTTTTCAGAAAACATGGCTATTTATGGGTCTGCTGTTGTTTAAAGGAAATCAAGCCTAAAATGAAAGATTTATGTGTGATTTGGTATTTCCTTAGGAGTGATATCTGAAACCAAAGGACTTTTTTCTGTTTTTGTTTAAGCTGGGAAAGATCTAGTCATGTTATGTAGCAGTAGAATTTCTATCTATACAGATGTGCCAACTAAAACCAGAAAGGTGAGGTCACACCACAACTTAGCGCCAGAAGGGAGGCCACCCAGGGTCCCAACACTGCACCATTTCCATACTCATTCTGCAGCTGTTTATCGAGGACTCTTGGTGAAAGCTCTAAGCCACACTGTCTTCTTTCTATTAAAAATCTTAAGATTTCCGTGCTCGCTTCGGCAGCACATATACTAAAAATCTTAAGATTTCCATAGAAATTAATAATTGTAGAACTCTCTCAGAAAATAAAATAATCTCACACTCTTTACTTGTTATTTTTTGTACAAGTGCAAATTGCAGGGATTCATGTGTTAGCTATCAAGCCGTACCACAATCATAATAAAGGAATTGCTTCCAATATTCATGTGCTTCCCTCAGTTATCCTTATTTGCAATTTGTCTAGAATGTGCTGTGGACAACAGAAAATTTTCTGTGCAGAAATATCCTTGAAAAATAGTGGTGCAGGTTCCCAGATCTGATTTTTCACATGCGTTTTCATTCTCTTTGTGATACACTTGGCCTTGTGATTTCCATATATTTTCCAACACATTTTTTAAATGAATGAAGCTGCCCTGTGCATATTCACAAGCATACAAATTAATCTTGCAAGAGAAATACAGCCTGTGATTTTATGTAGTTCTTACTCCTTCCTCTTAAGTAGGAGATCCTGTTCAGTGGCCATTCTTGGCATTTCCAAGCTGATAAGCACATCAGTTTCATTTCCTCCTACTGCTGGTATCCATTGTCTGCACCTGTCTCAACCTTTGTCAAGAAACAGCATCTTATACCTGACTCAACCCAGTGTGCAATGCAGTTTTTCTTTCATTTATAATTTTTTTTTTTAGCTTTAGGTAAAGTTGGCATTTTTAGACCTTGTTCACTGTCTTGCTTTGTATTAAAATTCCCCTTTATTTAAAGTCTTTTTAGTATTCTATTCCTGTGTCTCATTTTCAATTCCCCATCTTTTTCTAAAACTCTTCTTCAAAGAAATAAAAAATGGCAAACTGGCTAGAAGGTCCTTGGAAGTTTGAATTCCCACAGGCCCCAGGGTTCTGCCCCTTGAGATCCGTGGGGAGGGTGGGAGGGTGTGTGCAGGGCCGTGGGGCACTCCTGGCACTGGGAGGGGGCAGATTCATGCCAACTGGTTCTTAGGAACAATTTCGTCTCTTTCTTTTGCTCTTGTGCCCTAGTACGACTCTGCCTGTTTCATGCCTTTCCCCTTCACTTTGAAGTGAAAACTGTTCCTATCTTCCTTTTATTCTCCTTTTTCTTTTGTTCCTATCTTATTTTGAATCATTGTCCCTTTTTCATTTGCAGTTAGTTCATGGGTGCCAATTTATACTTATTTAAAATTGGCCGTTGAATTATCACTGGAGAATGAATGAATGGGCATCTTCATCTTGGGTCAGTTTACAGACGTTTACTAAGTTTTTACAATAATCCTGCCCTTCTAGTATTATTTTCCCCATACAAAAATGAGAAAATAGGCTGTGAGCGGTGTTTCAGCAGTTCTTAGCTGTAGCTTTGCATTAGAATCATCTGAGAGTTTTTAAGACAGTAGCTGTCTAGATCGACACTCAGAAGTGTTAATTTATTCGGTGTCACATGGACTCGACACATTGATTACATTTTTACTGGTCTTTATGTTATGTTCAAGCAGGGGAAAGTCACTAGGTTAGAATAAATTGCCCAAAAATGATAGAGAGGAAATATGAGCATTTTGAGGGCAGAGAGAGTGTGTATCTAATTCATTTTGGGACACCAGAAGGGAATAAATGAATGCGTTAATCAGATTTCTAATTCACATTAGCCAGGATCTAAAGCCCCGGATATTTTTTCATTTTATTTTGCTGCCCTTGTATTTGTGTATCTTACACATCACTCCCAGTCCTGGTTCTTAACTTCCGAGGATAAACTGAGAGCTAAATTTCAAAACCCCATACATCCATGGAGAAGCAATCTCTCACTGAGTTGAATTTAGGTAATAAAGTTTAATAATATAGACTGATAAATTCTATACCAAGAGTGCATTTCACATAATAATTAAATAAGCATTTCAAGCAACTTGTAGAGCAGTGGGCTTTCTTGGTTTAAAACTAAAAGATATTCTTGGGGGACCTGGGTGGCTCAGTTCATTGAAAAGCTGACTCTTGATTTCGGCCCAGGTCATGATTTTGGGGTCCTGGGATTAAGCCCTGTGTTAGAGCGAGGAGTCTGCTTGAGGATTCTCTTTCCCTTTCCCTCCACCTCTCCCCCCATGCTCCCTCTCTCTAAAATAAATAAATGAACCTTTTTTAAAATTATATTATTTTTTTTTTTTAAGATTTTATTTATTTATTGGAGAGAGAGTGTGAGAGGGGAAAAGGTCAGAGGGAGAAGCAGACTCCCCACGGAGCTAGGAGCCCAATGTGGGACTTGATCCTGGGATTCCAGGACTCCTGGGACTCCTGAGCTGAAAGCAGTGGCTTAACCAACTGAGCCACTCAGGCGCCCCTAAAATGATATTCTTAAACAGAGAAATGGTTTCTTGTGCACATTCTTAAATGTCTATGGTCTACCTTGTGCTAGGCATGATGTTCGTTATTACGGGTATAACTCTGAAAAAGACAAACAAGGTATCTGCTTTTATAGAACTTTTATTTCAGAGTCTAATGAATTCAGACCTAGAAACCAAGCTTTCGTAGATTTTTCATGACAGAAAAAATTGAGGTGACTGATTATCAGGGTGGGATAATCTTTGCAGAAATACTCTCGAAATAGGCTGATTTTTGAATGAGAGAATTTTTGAAAGACTTGTTTCATTTTTCAAACTGCTTTGTGGGGCAGGAGGAGACATACAAATTGGAAACAGACATAAATTCTTAAACAGTCATAATGGAGAGGAACAGATCTATACTGTAGGAGAGAAAGTGATGAGTGCCATGAGAGAGACACAGATAAAGAATTCTGTATGTTGAGAGACAGATCACTCCCAGGTCGGGGATGAGGATGAGGAGAAAAGTAAAGGAAGTACCAGAGATAATGGAAAAATCTGTGGAATTTGACCTGTACCTGCAAAGATGAATTTGACATTCTGCACAAACATATTCATCATTCCTTTCAGGGGCTTTGCTTGAGATTTGTCTCTTCTGCTAAATAAATTACAAATAGGAGCAAATCATCTTTTCCATTCATTGCATGTTATTTATTAGTTAAGTTATTTATTAAATGTTAAGAAATTATATTATTATAATTATATATAATTTTAAAACATAAATTTATAAAATATATAAAATAATTTATATAATAATTTTATAAAAATATATAATTATAAATGTTATTTATTAAAGTTAAGAAAGACTAATTTTTCCTGCATCTTAATTCACCCTTAAATCACCTACTTCTTCATCTCTTCACACACACACACACACACACACACACACACACAGTCCTCCACACACTCACTCTGCTCTCTTCTTCCTCTTCTTCTCCTTCTTACTTACACTTAAATAGGGTGGCATTTGATTCGAGAAACGGGTACAGACAGTGCAGCTCCTCTTAATACTACTGTCTTATAGCCTTGAGTTAAACTCCCTGCCCCCCGAATTAAGTAAGGAGGTTCTTAAAATTTAGTAATTGAAATTAAGGGCGAAAAAATCAATAATTCTTCTATAGATCAATTTTCCAAATCTTTGGTTCAGGCTGGTCACATATTATTGTCACGTATTATCACGTATTATTACTGGTCATGTATTATTTAAATATGATTTGAAAGAAAAGAAAAAAAAAAACCTACAGTACTACCATAGAATTGGAGCTACCATAATGCTCCCATTAAAATGATTCTCTCATAGCAGACCTCGCAAAATAAGGAAGCACTTATGTGCTCTGTAGATTTATTATTAGCTTAAAGAGTTTGTTTTCATTTTTCATATAGTCCACAGTAATTAATCCATTTAGAAAACTAGTACTATTATAGTCATGATTTCCAATAATTTTAGGACATTTGAAGTATTCATTAAAAAAAAACACAGTTCAAATGTGTTTTAACACTTTGTGATGCTTAACATTCATAGAGCAAATACTCAAGTATGCATTTTATATTTTTAAGATGCATGGGAATTTAAGATGAAAAGGGGATACTGGGACATTAAAACCCAGACACCATTGTAATATCTTATCTCACATAGGGCTCTAACAAGGTGTAGATACTTGAATTGTGTGCTGTTAAACAAAGCTCACGGTTAATTTAACTTCCTGATAGTTTCGTATTCAGAAAGAAATCTGCCAATAAAAACATATTGAAAATATTAAGCTTGCTGTATTAGATAAGATTGCCCCCTAGAAAAAAGGCAAAGGGAAATAAAACCTCCAAAGAAAACATTAGCTTTGTTTAAACAATGTTGGGGCGCCCCTTGCTGGCTAGTGTATAAATTACTCAACTCTGCTCACATTCCTTGACTTTTTTGGTAAATTTGGTTGACTTCTTTTCTTTGAGGGTGTGGATTTACATTTCAATACATATCTCTTCGGGCTGCTAGGTTAAATGGGTAGAGTTTTTCCTTGGTCTTGAAAGGATGCAAAGGCAAGCTTAATGCATTTCCAGTTTCTTCCCTTCTCCCCAGTTTGTCTGCTTTCTCATTTCCCTTAGCTCTGCGAACTGCTCATCTCTCCCTGCTGGGTTACACTACCCTACTTCCTTTGCTGGACTTGCCTTGATTTTTTAAATAATCGGTCTCACTTCCTGGGGTTTGGTTTCTGTAGGTCTTGGTGACAGCCCTTTGGTGACATGTCTTTGGCTCTTTTTGCCGGTGACTTTCCTGGATGGCTTGAAACAGGGGCCCAGGCCCCAGGCTGACTCCTCCCTGAGGTTCCAGAAGGTGTTATATCCAGTAGACCATCCTCTTTCTCCATTTACTGTATATCAAGGGTATATTAAGACAACTTTCTAATCTTCTATAAAGTATCAGAATGCTGATTCACATACCCTGCAACTGACTTAGAAAATACTGAGATGTGAGAAGCTTAATGCAAGTCATTTTATTTATTTACTAACTGGCTTATTTACTTATTTATTTGAGAGAGTGCACACATAAGCGGGAGGGCCAGAGTGAGAGGGAAAGAAGGAGAGAATCTGAAGCAGGCTCCACACTGAGCACGGAGCCCAATGCGGGGCTCAGTCTTCGGATCCTGAGATTAAGCCCTGACCCAGAACCAAGAGTTGGACGCTTAACCGACTGAGCCACCCAGGCGCCCCCACACAAGTCATTTATTAAGGTGGTTTGGTCCAAAGGTACACTTTGGACCATACATTAAGATTAAGATGACATAGTTGGGTGAGCATGGAGTAATTGATTATAGGGAGTGGACTCAAGTTGTTCTATTCCAAGTATATTTATAAACTATATTTAATTTTTAAAACTTAGTAAATTGAAAAAAAATTAGCAAATTGAGGTAGCTTTTACAGTGACCTATAAAGGGGTGTCTGGGTGGCTCAGTCGTTAAGTGTCTGCCTTCAGCTCAGGTCGTGATCTCAGGGTCTGGGATCGAGCCCCGCATTGGGATTCCTCCTCTGCAGGAAGCCTGCTTCTCCCTCTCCTACTCCCCCTGCTTGTGTTCCCTCTCTGTCCATCAAATAAATAAATAAAACCTTTAAAAAAAATAAGTAAAGTGACCTGTAGGAAGTGTTTGTCAGAATAGAATAAAAGTTGCATGACCTTCTTGTTTACATGATTTAAATTATGGTGATTGAAATTACTGGAATTGCAGTAGTCATGTAACCTTCCCTGTGGCCGTGGTTTTTAAAACTGAAGTTGTCTGCCCAGAATTTCCTGGAGGGCTCCCCAACCCACCTCACCCTCCTAAAACCCCCATGCAGTCTGTGGGTCATAGACCCCCATGAAGGTCTGTGGGACAGGGGGAGCAAATATGACTCTTACCATTACCTTGCTCCCTCCTGTGTGAATGGGAAGTTGACGGTCTCGGGATAAAAATCTCAAGGAAGAAAAAAATTAAAATTTAAATCTGCCCTGGGCTTTGTATCATAATAAAAAGTGATTAAAATCCTTGCCGGAATCACCCTGCCCTATGTAGAATATTGTTTACCTTCTTTATTAGTCTTTAACAAAATGTTAGCCTTCGGAGGTTTCGAGGATTTATTTTCTCTGGAGCCTGAGGCCCCCTCCCCTGCCTTTCAGAGGGAGCTCCGCTGTCAGTCGCTATTCATGATGGTTGTAATTTTAAAGACGTGAAGCCACGGATGATCTTTTAAATTGCCTCTCATCTTGCCAGCTTTTCTAAAAGGAGTTTGTGGTCATTTCTAAAGAACTAACTTTTTGGATCTAGTGTCAGTGACATGATAGAAGGGAGAGTTTTTCCACTCCACACTTAAAATGTGTAATCTTGTATCACTTAGTTCTTGTCCTTAACTCAGGCTTATAAAAAATTTGGCCAACCGAAATATTAACCTGTGCACATTTTTAATGTGTAAAACAATTCTAGAGTCCTCTTCTTTGAATAAAATTATCTTAATTTATGAAAGGACCATAAAACCCCATGTATAAATGAACACTTAGGATGAAAGCAGGGGAACATGAGAGAGGGGGCACCAGTCAGAGCTGTGGCCTGGCATGGTCCCAAGGATGAACCACACCCTTCCCTGAATTCAGTCTATTATCACCAAAAATATAACTGTTGTTAGTCTGCATAACTCGGTACAGTTTAAAATATAATCTTTAGAATATTCAAATCGAGCTTTCCGTGTGAAGTCAGAATTTGTTTCTGTGTGGTAAGTGCCTTATTTGCTTAACTACATACAAGTCGTCCTATAAGGCAACCTATAGGAGGCACTCAGTAAAGGCTTTTTTTTTCCCCCTTTTTATTACAGTGTTTCTAAGACCTCAGAGAAATTTGGAATCTATAGACCCACAGTTTACAATTCGGAGGAAAATGGAACAGATGAGAGAAGAGAAGGAACTGGTGGAACAACTCCGTGAGGTACCCGGAAATAGTCCATCGCTGAACATGCTTTTCCCCTGGAAACAGCCCATCACTGAATACCCATTTTCAGAATTGAGGCAGCATTTTCTACTTTTGAAAAATAGACTTTGAAGCACTGCAGAAAGGCTTCATGCAGGTCACCTCCTGACTGATGTTGGGCAACTCACATAACATCCCTGATTTCAGGTTTTTTCACGTATTAAAAAAATACTTCCCATCTTAGTGGGGTTTTGTGGGGGAATATATGAGATAATGGAAGTAGAAATACATATGGATTAAACCTAATACTGGTTCAGTTCAAGTATGCTTTAAAATAATACACTGTCATTCTTCTGCTTAGCAATAATATTCCATTAATTTAAAGATGTTCATCGTTACCCTACTTTGCATCCCAACTGATCAGAACTTTGTAATTAGTTACTCAAGCAAAGCATTTGAGTTCCTATCCAGGATGAAGTCTTGCGCTAGTCTTTCCAATGAAGATTTTAAGCTTGGCAATGGCAGGGAACATGGCTGCCTTATTGTTTGTATTTCTATTCCCACACAGCTTCTGGTGGGCATTCTGTAGCTGTTTGTATATCCTCATGGTCTTTGTATCTAGTGAGAGAGCTCATACATGAACATATGAGACATCAAATAGCAGTCCCTGGGTCAGAGAACACATTGGTATTAGTTAGTAAAGTCAGTACATCATGAATTGCTTTATAAGTTCTTTATATTCAAGGAGAAGTACCGTAGCCATGACCCAGAAGAGTGTAAGAAAGTCTAGAGGGGATAGATTTAAGGTAACATCTTCTCCCTTCACTAGCAGATGGTTATTTTTTTTTTTTTAAAGATTTTATTTATTTATTTGACAGACAGAAATCACAAGTAGATGGAGAGGCAGGCAGAGAGAGAGGGAAGCAGGCTCCCTGCTGAGCAGAGAGCCCGATGCGGGACTCGATCCCAGGACCCTGAGATCATGACCTGAGCCGAAGGCAGCGGCTTAACCCACTGAGCCACCCAGGCGCCCTAGCAGATGGTTATTGACTGCCTCTATGTGCCGGGCAGTATTCTAGGAGATGAGTAGAGGAGAGAACATAAAGGTCCCTACTCTTAGGGAGCCTATAGTCTATGAGAATAGATAGTAAATAAGAAGGAAAAAAATAAACATAATTTCAGAGGGCAATGAGTTCTGCAAATGAGAAATGAATCCCATAAATTAAATTAAATTAAATTAAGGTAGGTCCCCATCTGTGTTGTTACAGATGATTCTTTGTATATGATTTAGCAGGTAGTCCGGAGGAAAGAATTAAAAGCGCAGAAACCTTTTACCACCACTTTAAGTCACTGTGGTTGGCTTATTAGTCACAGGGAAAAAGTCAAACCTCTGTCGTATGCCTAGAGCATTTGCATATGCTGTTTAAGTTTGGGAGGTGAATTTTCAGAGGTAGGTAAAAATAAGATTGAAACTGAGAGATGCCTCTCAAAGAGTGACACAATATTATCTTAAAGTTTGGGTTATATTTGTTGTTTACATTTTCATTTATGATGTAAAATAAGGGACAGAAAGAGTATGGAGAAGAAAGGTAGGTGTCTACACACAAGAATGTTCTGAAAAGGAATTACATGATGCTGTATTATGCACTGGTTTTCTAGCACTTCATTTATTCCAAATCTCCAAATTAAGTCATTCTTTCTTTGGCTGTTATCCATTTAACAGGAACCACTGTTATAAAATGGAAATTTGTATTTGAAGTTTAAAAAGTTAATTTCTCTACTTCTACTTCTGAGAAGATTGAACAAACCTACTTTTCCCTATTTCCCTCACTAAGTACAAGTAAAAATCATGGCCATAACATACAAAATAAACATAAGGATACTCGGAAAGGTAGAGAGAAGACAGCAGACTGGCCAGGGGCCCTCAGGAATAGAAATGACACAGTGGTGAGTTCTGTGGGTTTTCATTTTTTGCCTCATATAGCTCAGACCTGGAGCTGAAGTAGTTGGAAACCCAGAAATGCTGTTGGGCACAATTTCTTTTAAAAGGCCACCCCAAAGCTTGCTTATCTTAGCCAAAGTACCAAGAAAGGAACAACCTAGCAAGATAAAAACCTTTAGACAATAAATGCTTTACTCCAGCTAAACATCCAAAAAGTCTGTGGCCCCTCCCTTATCCATGCCAACAGCAAAGATGGAGCAGGCTCGACCTCCACCCCTGGTTGGTGGTATCAGAGAAGACGAAAACAGGAGCCAGGAGTCTCCTCCATGCTAGCTGGGAACAAGCCCATCTCCTACCATGGCGTCAGTGGAGACTACATGGGACTTGGGATTTCCACCTGCATCCAGCAGTTAGAACTTCCCTCCACCAAGTTAACTGAGATCAAGTGGGAAGCATAGATATCTGCATTTGCCCAGTGGTAATAAGATAGTAACCCCCATTTCCTGCCAGAGCAGTGTCCCCAAAAGCCAGTTAAAACTGAAGGTTTAAATAGAATCTTGAGTCTCCTAACATAATAGGCAAATGTCCAAGTTTCCACAAAAAAGTCAGTCATCCTACCAAGAACCAGAAGATTTCAAATTGAATGCAAAAAGATAGTCAACAGCTGACAGCAGTAATATGGCAGAGATGTTAGGATTACCTGACAAAAATTTTAAAGCATGCTTGATAACAGTGCTCCAACAAGCAATTACAAACATGGTTGAAACAGAGAGGAACAGTAGAGCACATCAGTAAAGAAAGAGAGAAGCTTTAACAAAGAAAGAGAAGACCTAAAGAAGAACCCAGTGGAAGTAAAGGGCTGAAAAACACGTTATCCCAAACAAAAAGCCCAGTGGAGGGGCTCAACTGCAGAATGGAGGTGACAGTGAAGTGATAGAGGGTGCCTAGTCTGAACAACAGAGAGAAACAGATGGAGAATAACTGAGCAGAGCCTCAGGGACCTGAGGGAATGTAGCAGATGGCCAATATTCATGTCATGGGAGCCTTGAAGGAAAGGCAAAGGACAGCAGGGCTGAAGCAATACTCCAGGTGGGAGTGAGGTGGGTGTGGCTGTAGAGATGCACCATTAGGAAGGTGGTCATGGAAATAGCTCAGATTCTGACTGTATCCACATCAGCACCCTGCTGTGGTACTCTGGTATGCTTCTGCAAGTTGTTGCCTTCAGGGGAAACGGGGTGAAGGGTCCACAGGATCTCTATTATTTCTTGTCACCAGGTATGAATTTGTAATTATCTCAAAACGGAAAATTCAGTTTTTTTAAAGTCAAAAAATTGATTCTCAGCAAAAACAAAGTCTAAGAGAAAAGTATTCCTTAATCCCTCCTCTACTCCTGGCAGACTGTCAGAACCAGTTGGACCTGCTTTCCATTGATCACCTCATTCTGGTTTTGTATTTCCATAGCCAAGGCTGACGCAACATTGAACTCCAGAAGTAATTCCATTATCCCATTCACTCAACCTACTAAAAATATTAGGCACAGCTGGATTTGTTTTTCTACAGCAGGATTTTTACTACAATATCTGTTGGAAAAAGTTAGATAATGAAAGTGTTTTCTAAGTGTTCCTATTCTTCGTCCTCATAATGAAGTTAATGTCTCAATTCATAAACACCCATCACTGTATTTGACCCTCTGTTGCCTGATGACAACTGGATTCCCTCTGATTCCTCCCCCAGAGCATCGAGATGAGACTCAAGGTCAGCCTGCACGAAGACCTGGGGGCCGCACTCATGGATGGTGTGGTTCTCTGCCACCTGGTCAATCACATCCGCCCGCGATCGGTTGCAAGCATCCACGTCCCGTCGCCAGCAGTTGTAAGTAACACCAGATAAAGGGAAACTAATGTCCACATAAGACAAATTTTGGAGTACAGTGTTGCTTGTTAAAGATGCCAGCAGGGTCCCTCAGGATCTCAACAATTAGAAGAGCAGGAAAGAAAAAGCTCTAAATGAAACAGCAATCCACCAAAAAGGGGAAAATATATAAATATGTAAATAAAAAGAAAAGAATTTATTTCAAAGATAAAGCACATCACATTAAAGGAATTACTGGTTGGGTTGCTAACTTTTAAGGCTGTATGGATGTAAAGATTCATTTCTCACTAGGGGTTACTTAAACAGTGAGGAGTCTTTCCAGACAGCTTTTTTTGGTTGGTGACTTCTCTGCTAAATGGAATCTCTTGGGATGCTGGGGTGGCTCAGTTGGTTAAGCAACTGCCTTTGGCTCAGGTCATGATCCTGAAGTCCTATCCCCACATTGGGCTCCCAGCTCCGCAGGGAGTCTGCTTCTCCCTCTGACCTTCTCCCCTGTCATGCTCTTGCTCTCTCGCTCGCCCTCCCAAATAAAATCTTAAGAAAATAAAAAATAAAATAAGTGGAATCTCATTTCTTTATTGGTCACTGAAGATTTTAGGATGACTCTGAAAAGATGTGGGTTCTATGTAAAATGACATTTTAAATAACCCGTCAAGCCAGAGGTTGGTCAGCTGGGCATTAATTCAATGATTCCTCAATGCCTCCCTTTGCTCAAGGTACACGAGTTACCAGGACAGTAGTGAGAAAGGCAGATTGGCGAGACTCTGCTAATGGCTTAAAAATCCTCATCTCTGGGGTGCCTGGGTGGCTCAGTCGTTAAGCAGCTGCCTTCAGCTCCAGTTATGATCCCAGAGTCCTGGGATCAAGCCCCGTGTCAGGCTCCCTGCTTTGGCAAGAAGCCTGCTTCTCCCTCTCCCACTCCCCCTGCTTGTATTCCCCCTCTCACTGTCTCTCTCTGTCAAATAAATAAAACCTTTTAAAAAAAAAAATCCTCATCTCTGCTGTAGGGGAGATGAAGCTAGAGGTGGGAGCCTCTGCCTGGAGATCACAGAGCATGTTTCTTTCTACCCTGAAGAGAGCTACCAAGTCCATTTTATGGTCATTCAGATGAGGGTCGGGAATCAGGGATCAGCTTATCTCTGGAGGCTAGGTCAGGTTCAGGCAAGTAGACAAGAAAGAAGAGTTTCTGTCCACACTCTTCACTGTTCATTAGGAAAGGAGGAAGAGTTTTGGGGCTAAGAATGCAGGGTTTGGGTTCAAATGCCACATCTACTTATAAGCCATAGGACTTCAGGCAGGTATTTATTTATTTATTTAAAAGATTTTATTTATTCATTTGACAGACAGAGATCACAAGTAGGCAGAGAGGCAGGCAGCATTTTTATATTTTATTAAGCCTTTAGGACATGCTGCATTCATCTAGAAATCTTTTGATTGTCCACCTATTTTCTTATTTATTTATTTATTTTAAAGATTTTTACTTATTTATTTAAGATGGGGAGAGAGAGAGAGTGGGAGCACGGGTTGGGGCAGAGGCAGAGGGAGGAGCAGACTCCCCAGTGAGCAGAGAGCCCGATGTGGGACTTGATCCCAGAACCCTGAGATCATGACCTGAGTGAAGTCAGGCACTTAACTGCCTGAACTGCTCAAGAGCCCCTATTTCGCTTGTTAAATAATTTTTTTTTAATTGAAAGAATAACAGGAAATAATGCCCAACAAGAGAAAATACAGAAACTCCGGGGGAAGGATAAAAAAAAACAAAACCCAGCAGCCTTTATTCCATAAGCCGAAGACCACTGTTAACATTTTGGCTTCTCTACAAACTACTAGCATCCTTTCTGCATTTAAGTTGTTCCTGAATTCCGAGCTCCTCACGGATACCATTTAGTAGTTTTTAAAACTTACCAAAATCTAGAGTTTCCTCATGCCATCAAAATTCCTTCATAAATACCCATTTTAATAGCTGTAAGATATTTTAGCTTATGTTTTCATATCACAGTTTTCCTTTTTAGAGATACAGGCTGTTTCCAAATGTCCACTTAGCAAACATTCTTGAGTGAGTGTCTCAGAGCTCCTCTGAGCAGCCCAGCCGTGCTGCACATTGGAGCCTGCTTGGGTCCTAGTCTGAGCCCTCACTGTCCATGCAGTGTCTGCACAGGCTGTGCTCTCTAATGCAGAAGGCTGCTCCCTACCCTCTCTCCACATCCCCTCACCTTGAAGCTCACCATGCAGGCTCCCATTTCTCCCTCCTTCAACATCTCCAGGAGCTAAGCTATTCTTGACCCTATAGAACGGAGTTAGATTCTTTTCCCTGCTTTTTTTTTACCCTCCTTATCGTCATGTCACAGCCAAGACCTATACCATACTGTACTGTAATCTCCTTCAGCTTACCAATAGTTCCCACTGGACTGGAGCTAAGCGACCATGAGGCTTGCATGTTTGGCTTCCACAGGTACACACTTAGCCCGGAGCAGGGTATCTGACCCCTGGGAAACCCTCTGTTTGCACCATCATCGCTGCCCTGACAGCACTGGGTGCCTTTTCTAACCACATTATTGTCAGCATTAAGCAGTCTAATTTTTCATTTGCAAAACTACTATTGTCCATTTTCTGTATACCAGGTTGGTGCCATTTTGACTCTTCAGCCCATGGTGTGGTTGAATCTCTAACTATTGTATTTATAGCAAGTGCTTTTCTACCCTAAACCCAGGCAACGTCGTAGAATGAGTCAGGTGCCCCATTTACTTACATCTTTATACACACACACACACACACACACACATATACACACATCACAGCATATACAATGTCTGGAAGAATAGAATCCAAAATCTTAATAATTCTTATCTCTAGGTAGATATTTCTAGATGATATTTATTGTCTTCTTTTTGCATATATATTTTTCCTCCCATGAACATGTGTTAGTTGTGGCATTAGAAAGTTTAAAATTTAACCTGTTACTAAAATTATTTCTCTCTTAATAATTCATTATTTCTGCCTATTTGTATTTCTAGCCCAAACTTAGCATGGCCAAATGCAGAAGAAATGTGGAAAACTTTTTGGAAGCATGCCGAAAATTAGGAGTACCAGAGGTAACGTCAAACTTAGTCCCCAGAACTATGTTTTGGTGCAGATTTCCTTTAATATATGTGTTTGAATCCACTGAATGGATGTATAGCTTTGCACATGCTTTTTAGTCTCAGTCTTTCTTAAGGAATACTATTAAATAAGTTATATAAAATTTTAGTTTAAATTTCTCTATTGAAATGAAATTAAAATGGCTTGAAGTGGTAGGGTCAGTACTGAGGGAAAAGAGAATATAATTTCCTTAAGGTTTTGAAACAAATGCAAAATCGTCAGCTCGAATCTCTACTCCAAGAGCAGAAACTATTGCGGCTTCAGTGAGCCTTCTAGCAGGTTCCACAGGGAAGAATTTTGGAGCTATTTGTTTTCCTCATCCACAGCTCTTAGGCAAAGCAGACCTGTAGTTGACTACTAATCTGTTGATTTCCATTCCGTATAGTTGCATTTTGGTTATGTGGATCAAAATGATCAATGTTGAAAATGTTATAACTATTGTTATTATTATAATTAATTTTTACCAATAATAATAACAATGTTTGTATGTTGCTTTATAATCTGTTACCTGTTTGCAGTTCCGTTCCCCCCCACCCCGTTAGTCCGCTGTAGACCCAACTGGCGTTCCCTATAGGCAGCCCAACTATACTTGGCTACTTTCCTTTCTCCCAAGCTCAGTCCCAGCCTCACTCAGCCTGATGGCTAATTTGGGGCTTTTAGAGGACTTCGCTATTAGTAACATAAAATGATTTCTTCAGGAGACAAAAGCCAGTCCACTCAGTATTTGGGGGTAAGTTGAGAAATTTATCATTGTGATAAACGGAAATGCACAGAAAATTACATTTTTAAAAAAATTTTCTTCTGTGTTTTCCTATCTGCCAAAGACAAAGTAACTACAAATTCTGTCATGAAATACTGTTTATGAATATGTGAGGGAAATATATTGTAACATTATTCTCTTCAGTGATAGGAGTTAGGTATTGGAATTAAGAAAGGGTTATTCTCCTTTCTTCCCATTTTCCCCTTTTTCCCTCCATCTTCCCTTCCTCCCCCCTTCCATCTTTCTTTCCTTCCTTCTTCCCTCCCTCCCTCTTTTAGCTTGTTAAGAAGATTCGAAGGTAAGGGGTTAGTGGTATAATTTTTTTTCATCTTATTTGAAGACAAGGAGAGACCTATTAAATCATCATTATGTCAGAACTATATCCATAAAGAAAAGCTTGTAAATTCATGTTTAAAAAGAGTACAATCTTTATATGATGGACTAAATGTCTTTGTGATCAATCCAGATGTCTTTCAACAATGTGAATCTGTGTGTCTGTATTACCTGTGTATTTATTAATATTGCATATACTTTGTTGGCTTCAAGTATTTTTAAAACTTCCTATACATACTATTTTTAATAATGTGATCCCATCCTGGGCCAATAAGATTTCCATGTGCGAATCAAAGCTATCATACCAAGTTTCAGAAGTTATTTGTGTCTGTGCTAGAAAGCACTGGTGAGTTATGACCTAATCCCTTGTGATGTTCTTAAACTCAGAAAATTTTTTTGGCTTCTGGTGGTACAAAATGAAATGTAGATGCCCTTAACCAAGTGTTATGAGTAAAGATTGGTAATTGCAATTTTCTTTTAAAGTAGGGAAAAGGAAATTAAATTACCAAAAAATGCACCAAAAAATGTATCATAATTTCTGAAATATGCCCCTAGCACCATGTCCCATGGCACTAATCAGCAGTTCATAATTTCTGAGAAGATTGAGTTACAGGGAATAAATAACCTTTCTTGCCAGGGTCCCATTCAGCTATGCTTAGTAAGAAATATATTACTTATGCCATTTTTGATATTTTTTTTTTAAGATTTGAGGAGACCTTCAAGTTTTCATCCTGTATAATGTGTATGTGTGGTTGTGTGTATGCTTGCATGTGTGTGTGTGTACACATATATCCATCCTGATGGATAATCCAATAGCATTTTACCAGTGACTACAGTTACATTAAGCTTTTTGCTACCAGAAAAATTCTGTTGGTTAGTTAGCAATTGAACTTCTTAAGGACATATATTAAACTAAGGAAGGAGTGTTCACGTGGAAAACTAGAAATGCTGTTGGAAGGTAATTGGCAGATCTCCCTGTACACACAAGGGAGCTTGCTTTCATCTCACAGAAGCAACGAGGAATACATGATTGGAAATGAGGAAATCTTGTCATCTGGACATAGGATAGTGAGTTGGGGGAGGGGTGGAATGATTCCTTTAGATACATTTCTTGCACTACTGAAGGGGGTTGATGTTATAATGTGTATGTGGCACACTACAATTAATTATTTACATTAAAAAATTATATCACAAGCCTAAGTGCAGAAATTCTCCATATATGATCAGACATTTGAAAAGACTGGTACAAAAAAAAAAAAAAAGAGAGAGAGAAAGAGAGAGAACCTATGCCATTACATTTTCTTAATTGCATCACACTTCATATTTGGGGAACAAAATAGTCATTGATTTCCCAGTCACAGACAGTTAATTCCTCAGTGTAAGCTTTTCCTGCTTTCTTTCTTTCATTACTTAGCTTCTCACAGACACTCGTAAGTCACAGAGGTGGTGAATTCTATAGTTTATAAATAAGCTCCATACTAATTGACAGTGATGAATCACCCGGTAGCGACTAGAAGGTCACAGATGTGCTCTAAGCTCTGCATTTGGTGTCCTTTGTCATGGAATCACTGTTGGAAGCTCCAACACAAAGGCCAGTACTGGCCCCTGATACAATTTTGTGGAATGTGGTTGCTGAGCACTGGGTAGTTTTTACATATAAAAGAACCTGGAAAAAAAAAAAAAGAATCTGAAGGGATGGAAATCATTCTAAAAATGTTCCAATTGTTCTAGTTCATTATATTTTCCTTAGAAGTCCCGGTGGACACAGTCCTAGCTCTGTGCCTCAGGATGGGTCAAGGTTCATGAAGCATTTCACTCTGGTGTGGATTACCTTTAAATGTGCCTTCTTCAAATGGATTGCGGTCAGCGTACTTGTGGGAGGTTAGCATATGAGGACAGGTAAGGCAACTCTAGACCTCTGGGTGTTATTTGTGATGTCTGGTTAAGGCCAGCTCTGTCCCCTTGGCTCCGTAGTCAGGGGAACAGACAGAATTTGGAACAGCAGCTGCTACTGATGGAGAGAAGATATCACAGAAAGACATTAGCAATTCTGTTAGGGTAACAGGAGAATTAACTTGCTATTAATTTGCTATGAGGTAGAGGCTTGCTAATGAGATTGCCAAGGAGAGGTCCTTAAAAATGAACCGGAAGTAGCACTCGCGGGCAAGTTTCTTTCTCAGTGGAGAGGATGACATCCCTTCCAATAATTATTTCAGTGTAAGTTATTTTCCCTCCTGCTGCTCATTTCGGGTGCCTTGGGGTTTTGGTTTGGAGACCACTTCCTCCACAAAAGGGACACAAACAGAGCAAACATAACCTGGAAGGAGAAGAGTGAGTGGGTGAAGGGGATCTGTGAGCAGAGAGAGAGAATACGGAGGTTTGGGGTCAATTACCTCTACAGGTGCTGGTAACAAGTTCTGTGCCCTGAGGCTAACTCCTTAAACTGTGCAGCAGTTAACCCTTCATGGAGGACTTCTCATGCAGGCACTCATCTTACATGCTCACTGTGGAGGGTTGGAGGTAAATGTTTGATGGCTACACTCTGAGGAAACTAAAGTGGGGAAAGGTGAACCCCTTTCCGAAGCTCAGGCTAGCAGCTGTGTAGCTGCGGATCTGGCGTTGGAGCCCTGCTCTCTGTGCCCCAGCGCCCCTCTCTGCGGACAGCAGGTGTTGCAGTAAATTCCAACCACGTTCTTCAGAGCCCTGGAGTCTTTCCAGTAGCCAGCACAGGAGGTGAGGGAAAGACAAGGGGTGGGGAGGAGACTACAAATCATTCCAGCTCCTTTGCATCCGCCAGAGCAGTTTCTCCTTTGCCCATAGTCTATATTGGATTCCCAGCTACCATTCTCTTTGGGGACAAAGATATCCTATTGCTAAACACAGTCTGGAAATCATCGGACTCCCAGAGTGCTTTGAGCTGTAGATTCCATGAAAGCTCATCCGTATCCTGCAGCTCTGTAATTGCTTCCCCTGCTTAGGGGGCCTATTCGTCAGTAGAAGGATTAACTGCAGGTGCATCAGGGAGCCTGGGGAAATCTGGGGATTGGATGGTGGTGCTGGCACCACCCAGAGCTCCTTGCGGTAATGAGGCCGGTGGTCAGACCGTGCGAGCCGTCTTTGACTTCTGGAGCGCTGCAGCATCAGCTCGACCTTGAAGACAGGCCTACCCTTGGTGGGCTCTCAAACTCTTGAGGATACATTCTTTGCATCACCCAAGACTCTGAGTTTGGTTAACCCTCGGACTCGTGAGGCCCTTAATGAACACACTGAGGCTTCTTTCCTTGGCCTGTAAACTTGTAGAAGATTCGTGGTTGGCAGCTGAGGGTTTCCAAATTGATTCAAATTGAGGGCAGTTTGGGGCTCTTATTAGTGTTGTCGCAGGTCCAAAGAAACATCTGATTTATGAAGCATTAAAAGTATTAGAAAATAGGTATTTGTTTGGTTCACCAGGTACATTTTTCTACTCAGTTTTAAATAAGTAGCCTTGGCCTCAGACCTCTCTAAGGAGCAAGGTCCTTAATTTAAGACATTTGCTCTCTTTAGAGGAGGAGGGAACTTCATAGTCATTACTGTCTGCAGAGGAGAAGTAGAGAAGAGGGTTTGGGCAGCAGCTTCTCTTAGTGGAAGACTCCTTGGGCCCCCGCCTGCCTGGGCAGCACAGAGGCCAGGGGCTTGCGAGACCGCAGGGGATCCCTCAGCTTCTGCATCGGCCAAATGGAGTTAAAAATAAAATCCTAGAGAACATTCAGATTCTAACAATGATCATGTTGATCTAAGTGGTTGATCAAGTTGACATTGTGACTGAGTTGACAGAGTTGACATGGTGGCCGAGTCTTCTTTGCAATACCTTTCATATTTGCCTTTTGTTATTTTTTTGTAATGAGATAGTGATATCTGAAAGTAACAGTAGTAACTTCCCTACTGTCAGTGAGGTTTTAGGAAATTTGTAACTACTCTGAATTTTTTTTTAATTGATGTACATTCTATAAATTGAATATGCAACTCTTTTTTGTTGTTGCTTTAATCTTGTGAGAACAGGAGAAATGAATTCTTTCTCTTTGAGCTTTACGCCTCTTTTCTTCCCCCTAATCAGTAACTTTAGCATCAATTTAAATCATAACTAATAAATAATTTTGGGGGGATGGGATGAGATTATTATTACAAAGTTTAATTTTCTATTTATATTGGTTAGTCTTGAGGTCAGATAACCAGAGGTGTAGACTAGCACATTTATTATTTTATTAACAGCAGTTTTTAAATTCATAATTTATTAAAAAGGGTCAGTCTCCAGTGTGTAAAATCAGGTGCATTTCTTAACAAGTAGTATGTGTTTACCATTGAGAAAATAAGACTCCTTTCCCACTGTGTGTCTCCTGACGGCAGGGTCGCCTGTGGTCAGCAGTTCATATGCGCATTGTTGAGAATAAACCTTTTATTTTTTATTCTTTTTTAAAGATTTTATTTGTCAGAGAAAGAGCACTCACAAGCAGAGGGAGTGGCAAGCTGAGGGGGAAGCAGGCTCCCCACGGAGCAAGGAGCCTGATGTAGGACTTAATCCCAGGATCCTGGGATTAGGACCTGAGCCAAAGGCAGACACTTAACTGACTGAGCCACCCAGGCACCCCAAGAATAAACATTTTAAAAGCAGCACCTTCAGTTACAATTCTAGATAAAGTGGTTTACTGATAATAACAGTTTTCCTGTAAGTCCTTAAAATTGATGATTAGTTCTCATATATTTGGAGAAAATTCTAGAAATCCTTCAGTACCTCACCCCACCCCTCCAGATTTTATACCTTGTCCATCAGCACTTTAAATGTTCAGAATTACTATCAACATTCCTGATCCTTGTTATCTTGGATTTTTAAAAAAATACTTTTTAGGTGTTGACCTTTAAAATTATATTTGAATAAATTGAATATATTCTAAATTTCCTAGAATTTATTTATTTATTTATTTATTTTAAGATTTTATTTATTTATTTGACAGACAGAGATCACAAGTAGGCAGAGAGGCAGGCAGAGAGAGAGAGAGAGAGATGAGGAAGCAGGCTCCCTGCTGAGCAGAGAGCCCGATGCGGAACTCGATCCCAGGACCCTGAGATCATGACCTGAGCCGAAGGCAGCGGCTTAACCCACTGAGCCACCCAGGCGCCCTAAATTTCCTAGAATTTAGACTGTATGACGCTCAGAACGTTTATAAACCAGATCTTTTGCCTGATCTGTCTACATTTCTGTTTGTGTCCATAGTATTCGGGGAAACTGGGCTAATCTTTTAATAGTAATCTTAGTCACACATTTTTGAGTTGACTCTAAGAGAATCAGTTAACCTCTGGCGATTGTGATTTCTGTTCTCTCTGGTGGGAATTAGCATCCATACTTGTTCTGAGGACTCTGATTATGTTAACTGTGTTTTTCAAATGCCTGCAGTCATTACTAATTTTGAGTGGAATTTTGCCTCCTTAATTGTCTCTTTAAATTTTCTTCCTTTTTAGCATTTTGTATAATCCCTAAGTCCCTCTCATTACGACTGTAATTTGGTAGGCATAAGGGTCAGAAAATTCATTTCTCCCAGAGGTTTCAGCCCTGGTTCCTACCCCAACATCCCCTCAGAGGCTGCCCCGAGGGCTGCTGAGGGATGAGGGACAGAATCAGAGAGCAGGTAAGAGAGGGCCCCAGCAGCCTGCACTCTCCCCATTATAGGGATTCCAGTTTTTGCCTACCAGATGACCTTAGACCCATGCCTTTTCCTTTAGAGATTATGATTTAGTTTAAACCAGCCACTGTGGACTGTGAGTCTAGCCCCTACCCACTTTAATCTGAATTAAGCCCAGAATCTGTGGCATCATGAAATTAATTCCAGGCGGAGAAGAGTGTTATGTTTTGGTTCCCCATGTGAGAAGAACTACTGAAGAACACAACAAGGACAATCTGATTGAAGTTCTTCGATGGCGCTGCCAGGTTGCAGACCAGACATTTCTCACAGGGCTCCAGGAAATGTATTAAAATACACACTAGAGGTAGAATGATTTGCTTTTAACATGGAAATACCCACTTTCGTGAAAATCACATTTTAGTCTGTCGATGCCTTCTGTCTTACGTCTGCTTTGCTCAGATTTCACTGGTTAAAGCCCAACATTGCAATAGAAAATTCTGATTGCAATAAAAACTTCTTTCTTTCGATGTTTCCCCATCTGCTTCGTCCGTGACCAGCCTCTCTCTCCCAGTGAAATCAAATCTATGTGTAGCTGTTTTAATTCTTAGGAAAGTAACAGTGGTAATTTGATTCCTCCAAATCCACTGAGAAAAGATGCATTATCTGAATAGAATATTAAGGAGACTTGATAGCTTTAAAAAGTCTTTTCTTCACAGCCGCATCTCAACCTTCATAAATTAAAATAAGAGTTGAATGCTTTTCACCTTATTCATCCCACTTGCTATTGTAGTATTCCTATTTATCTGAGGGCATCAAGCTAACTTCAGAGGATATAAGCAAGACAGCATCTCATATCTTAGAATCTCTCAGTGGCTCCACGATTTGCATCTGCCTTCGCAAATGAGGCTAAAATAAAGGGTAAAACTGTGGCAAAATATGTTATAAAATATAAATATTTTCAGTCCTTTTTTAATTTGGACACAAAACTACTTCTCTTTCCTACTGACCTATTAGTTATAACCACTGTTAATGGTAAGCTGTGGTCATTTCCAGTTGAGGAACTGAGTGAGTCAGGTTTGCTGTAGATATCCAGCTGCAGATATCCAGAGGCCGACTCAGAAGACCTGTGCCCCACTCTACCTGTTTAGTGGTGAAGAAATTCACCTAACAGCCCCATGTGGGCGTGTACTTTTATTCTAACTGCACATCCGAGAAGGCTCCTCTAGACTTTGGCTTATGGGTGGCTGCAAAAACATGAAATTTAATGTACTTTCTGACACGTGTTAGGAACATAATTAAAACCAGCATTCCCCAGAGTTTATCAATAACCCTTAAAACAAGAAAAAAATTAGATGGACATATCACCTATCAGCGAGAACTCACTTATATTCATTCAGTCTTCATAAACCAGGCTGAAGACCACATTGAGAATGGTGAGGACAGGTGGGGACTCAACTTGGAAGTTTATATTTTTCCCTTAGGTAAGGTTATGTCCTCAGTGTCCCTAGTGAAAAGCTCTTATTCTTATGCCCTTGGTGAGCACGTGATAACACTGAAATATTCGAACCGTTTCAATGCCAGAATGACCTACAAATTGCAGAATGCGCCATTCCTAAATGATGGCATTCCTTAGTAGAGGATTTCTTTGTGCTGTTTGCAGAAAACACGTTGGGTATGCTGCTTTTCTTTTGTAATGGGTTAAGAAAAATCTCTGATGGTGGAATGGGTTTTACCTGCTTGAAATAAGGGGTTACTCTTGCCATTTGCTAGTAACCAGAAATGTGTGCTTCTTTCCAGCTGTTCTTCTGTGTATTTTTAATTGTATGCACTGTCTCTTTCTGTTCTAATGGCTGCCCACGGAATAGGCCGACCTCTGCTCTCCGTATGACATCCTGCAGTCGGACTTTCATCACATTCGAAAGACTGTTGACACTCTGCTGGCACTTGGGGAGAAACCCCCACCACCAACTTCTGCCCTCCGCTCCAGGGACCTTCTAAGCTTCTGTCTTGTCCATATTCTCTTTATAGTGCTGATCTATATCACTTACCGCTGGAATGCTCTGTCCGCCTAACGCCTGCATGTGCGCCCACACTCCCTCTGCTATGTCACCCTGATCCATCGCAGGCCCCTTCCGCCATCTGAGCCTTTGCCTGGCCAACTTCCCTCCCTGTCATCTCTTGAGTGATCTCTGGAGTTCTGAAGCCGGACATTACGCGTCCGATTTTCCCAAAGCACAAACTATTTCATAGAACGCAGTTGCCATTAAAGAATTTCTCCCCCTTACTGGAAGACAGCGACCAGTGTATCCAGACCTCACGCTTTCTCATTCCCATAGTGCCGGCAGCAGTGCACTGCAGTTCTTCTCTCTCTCCCAGGGAGCTTCTCTGCCCTGGGCAGAGCGGAAGATTCTAGAACAGGAGCAGAGGGGATTTAGGGTATGGAAATCTTTCCTTTGGGTCAGCGTCGGATCCTAATTCGGGACTGGGCAATTGTGTAGAAGGAGGAGACACAGAATAGGCATTTGGGGCCCTATTTGGCCTATTTAAGTCTTTAGTAATACCATTATTGACCAAGTTGAAAAATGCCATCGGCAAATGACTGCTTTGCTGGCCATGCAGTTGGCTTCCTCCCTGTTGCTTGCCATGGGAGCTGTGAGGGGCACCAGGGAGCATTGCTGCCCACTTCCACAGGGAGGAAGCCCCTCTGCCCTGCGCTGCCGCATGAGACCTAGCTGTGCAGGGGGTCGCTGGAAGGAGGGTCCATGGCTGTTAGAGTGCCACCTGGAGGATTCGCTTGCACATCACTTGGCGCATATTTTTACTTTTTGCTCCGTTAGGTCTACTCTGAGCTCTTAGGAAAGCATTTTCCAGAAGGGATTTATATTTTTAAGTAATGTAATGGGTGGGTCATTTCTCTTTTTTTCTACATCACATCGTAACTGCAGGTCAAGAATGTGATGGATTTGACTGTATTTGCTTTCAAATAAAGCCATGAGTCATGGAACATCTTGGCCCTAGCACTTGGGTTACTATGGCAGAAGCCAACAATAAGAACACTCTTATTTTAGAAGAATGTAGTGTCCCTAATGACTTGAAATGTCTATTTAACCTTTGTTTCCCAGTGACATTAGCAAGCTGCTTCTACCTTAAGTGAGCTTACAGGATTATATATAGTTAATATATAACTTTTGGAGCAATGTGATCGGTTTATAACTAAAAGAAAAAACCCACTAGAATCTTTTCTTGGCCAAGATATTCCTGGTTCTGGGATGTCTTTTTCTAATATGAGAACGCCCTGTCCCATGATTCAGACAGCTTCCCCTAGGCTTCGCATTACTGTTGCCAAATACTGTTTCTTAAATTCGGGAGATGATGACGTTAACTTCCTCAAGATAAATTTCTAGTTTACTCAGATGCAAACAGTCTACATCGATGGCTTCTAAGAAGATAATTTTATTTTTCTGAATGTTTCCATGAATCCAGGGAACTTGAGAATATGAAAGAACCACACAGTTAGAAAAATATATTTATAAATATTCTTTGTTGCTAAATCAGATTTTCTAATGGGAATATTCTTTACATAAGAATACCTTGAGTTACCTGAGCTGTTCCCTCCTGATTTTGTGTGGATCGGTGAAATACAGGGTATGCAGACGCCATTTAGCTAACCTCGGCTGTGTATAAATAACCCACAGATGTACTGAATAGCTTTTGGTGCTATCTTGTACTCTTCAATCTGTAACACAATAAAAGCCCTTTGTGCAAAGCCTAATGAGCACCCTGAGCCGTAAGTTGTTTAATAAACACATTGCGGGTGATTATTCCAGGTTCCAATCAGCCCTTGATGCCCTGACCTGCGCCACCCGACCCCCACCCCAGAGCAGCTCTCTGGGTCTCCACCCAGCTCTGCAGTGCACTGTGGCTTCCCTTAATGATCCCTGTTTGGGGTTTTTTTTCTTCTTCTTCTTCTTTGGGAGGGGTGGGGGGCAAAAGGGAAGAAGAGCTATGACTTACAGGGTGGTACTTGAGAGAAAATTCTATCGATAAAAACTGAGTAGAGCAATCATGTGAGATCAGATTTAATTTTCAGTGCTGACTTGATGGCATTCTTAGGCTATGTTCATATTTCAGTCCTGGCATCAAAGGATTCTTTGGATGCGCTTTCATTTCTCATGCCATTAATGTATCTGTTCCCTAACGTGCTGCTCCTCTTGGGATCTGTGGGGTGGTATTTTTTTTTTTTTTCAATCAAGTGGTATGGTAACTAGCAGAACACAATTAATTTAGCCCTTTAGGCAAAACTTGGAATGAACTGTCTTGCCCATTGTCAGGCTGTTCATTTCTATTTAGAATATTAAGCTTCTCCACGGTTCTTCCCTGAGGTACCCGCACACCAACCCATATGCTCGCATGAGGCCCGCCATTACAATGTGACTGGGGATGTAAGCTGATGTGCGGGTCATCTGAGCGATGGGCAGGGATTTAGTTCCATGATTTATATGTGCATCCTAAATCTCCTTCCTCACACAAGAAGGACCATTTTTCCAGTACCTTCAGTGCCTTATAAAAGGAACCCATTGTTTATTTATGTTCTGTCATTGAGATAAGAAAGATCTATTTGAAAGAGAAAGTTCTCTTTCTCCAGCTCCTCCAACTGGTGACAGCTTACCCCTCAGTATAAGGATTTCCACAATATGTCACAGCTAATAACTATTCATTCCCTCTATTTATGGATTTATGATTCACATGTGGCTCAGTGTTCGGGGCAAGACACTCACAGAATGGGGCTGGTGGTGAGGGGTCCTGCAGAACTCAAAAGTAAGACAACCGAGTAGGAATTTCATCAATGAAAATAGGTTTAAAAAAAAAGGCGCTTGATACCCTGATCAAGGGGTGACTTTTGTGACTAAGAAATTAAATTCAGTGCATGGTGACTAGGGTTATCTCTCTAAAATCTATGTAGCTCTATAAGGACAAGATATCCTAAGGGCAAAGGATGTCTCACCTTATAGGGTCCAGTACTGGACAACGGATTAAAATTTCAGAAGCCTGAAAGTAGTTTTGGATTAAATGAAAAATATTTTAATACCATTTTATTTCAGGGGATTTGGGTTTAAAATTAGGATTCATATTTTGGAAGTAGTTCTCAATAAACAATCAGATATATAGAGAACGTGCACTTTTTTCCTTCTTTGAGACCATTAGGGTCCAGTTCCTTGGCTCTTCAGTGTGATTTTATTTGTCCTTGTATTCATTTATTCGTTCTTCTAATACCGAAGGAGCACTCTTAGAGTAAGGCTCTGTCATAGACCTTGGGGACACGTGACCCTGTCTTCAAAAATCCTGCAGTCTAGACCGGGGATCAGCAACCTTTTTACCAGATGATAAATATGGCGGGCTTTGTGGGCTCTGCAGTCTATGGGACAGCCACTCCACTCTGCTGCTAACAGTCTGAAAGCAGCCGTCAGCAACCCCCTGTGAACGGGGATGGGTGTGTTCCAGTCAAACTTTATTTACAAAAACAGGCTGTGGACTGACTTGGCCTGCAGGCAGTGGGTTTTGGACCCCAGACCTAGTGGACAAAGCAAATGGAAGTCAGGGTGACACAAGATTCTGTAAAGCAGGGAATCAGGCCTGGTGGGGAACAGGGAGTCTGCAGAGCCTTTCCGGAACTGTGATGTTTTTACCCCGAGACCTGAAAGGTATATAGGAATCACCAGGGGACAGAGGTGCAGGTTCGAGAAGTGAGGAAACGAGCGAATACGCGTGGAGAATGAAGTATTCCCGAGGAAGGACGCACTTGGTGGTGGCAGGGCTGGAAGGCAGAGACTCTAACGGAAGGTGACAAGTCTCTAGGAGTGGGACATGGTCTCCGTTTTACATAGGAAGAAACCGACCCCAGAGTGCTCAGGTGGCAGGAACTTGAAGCTCGCTCATGTGGAAATAACGTAGATGGTCCTGCTTCAAGTTCAGTCACTTCAGGGGCAGGAACGGGCGTTTGAGAAACAGACCGACAGATCTGAACTACGCAAGCATCAGTGACTTCATTTTAGTCCAGCGGCTGGCCCGGGAGGAGGTCCCTGGCTGTGTCGGAGCACAAGGAACCGTAGAAAGAGGAGAGCCAGCCGGCCGTGCTCCCAGGAGGCTTCTTCCACCCGGCCCAGAGGTCTATTGCTCTTGATGAGAAGAAGCCCAACAAATCAGGTCGCAGAGCTAACACCTGTCCCTGAATCGAGGGTTCTGTGACCCCCACCCAATGTGAAATTTGATGGTTCTCAGGATAGAGGCCCTTTCCCGTCCCCAGGGCACAGATTCACCTTCAGATGAAGGAATTTCTGGGCAGCTGCCTGATGTTGTAGAAAGAGCCAGGGCTGGGAGAGGAGACGCGTGTTCAAATCCTGGCTCCTATACTTACCAGCTTTGGGACTTTAACAAAGTTACTTAACCTCTCTACGTATCAGTTTTGTCATCTGGAAAAGAGAGCTATTACACCTGCCTTACACAGCTGTCCTAATGAAATAAGCAATGCAGATCCATAGTGTTGGCCCCCAGCATGTAGGAGGGGCCCCGGAGATCTTTCTGAGTTCGCATTTACTGTTTATGGCTTCCCTGTTTGCTGGGGCTCTAGAAAGAGTTGGGTGACGGGCTGTGAGGGAACCTTTACTGATTCTGCCATTGGAGAAGCAACACAGAGCATGAGCTCTTCAGGGGCCATGGGAGGCACTGCGTTTATGCAAGATACTCCTTTATGACTCTGCCCTGTGCTTTAAAAGGAAACACAGCAGTGGTGCTGTGTTCTCCAGGAAAGCCGCTAGGCTCCTCTAACGATGGATAAATTTAAATGCATTTAAAGTCAGTGCGAACGTACAGTGATCTCTGCTTTAAATCCCTTTCATCCAGGTTTACGTGGCCCTTCTCTGTCACTTCTGATCTAATTATAAATGTACAGCCATTCCTTCTCTCTCCCAACTTCTGGGTCACTTCTGGGACCCTCCCCCCAAAACCCCCTGGCCTATGCAGAGGCAGGACTAGTATGGTGGAAGATGGCCTTCAGGCCATCCTGGCTACCCTCTTCATTTCCAGCAGGCTCCCCTCGCTCAGCCTGTCAGTCAGTGCCTCAACTCATCATTCCTATCAGTCTTCATTCCAGTCCTGTGGTAAAATAACAGAACTGCTGCGTTTTTATGTTTCTGTTACCTTAGTCCAGTCTTTGTAGATACCTCTGACACCATCCAAGTAATCTGAGGGCACTTCCGGGTTTCTTCAGGGCATCTGAATGAAAGGAGAAAAGCAGAAAGGAATTGAGAAGTACCTTTTTATGTCCTCTGTGTACTTCTCATTGCCAGCTCTGAGGGTGTAAGTGGATTTAGGAGTGAGGAGACCAAGAAGGTAAGAAATGCCACTTGGAAAACTAAAGGCCGAGTAAGGTAGCTCAGTCTGTGTTGTCTCCAGAAGTCCTATCAGTGAGAGGTTGAGAGCTCAGTACTTTCCCCTTCCTGTCTCTTTGGAGCCCCCAAACCTTCCCAACCGTGGCCACTAGCTTGGAACCCTGGAGCCAGCACTCCTCAGAGGGACCAGTGCAGCCATTAATGAGGCCATGTTGCATCTCAAGCAGGACTGAGTTTAGGGCGCGTAGCCCCATAAAAGCCATGCTGTACACAGAGTTTAGACCCTGTGGAAATATTAATACTTGAATTCAGGCATGTTTAGGACTTCCAACACTGTGGTCAAAAAGCAAAGTGTCTTTCAAAATGCCTTAGGAGTATTTATTCTTTTAAGATTTCTATTTGTGTTCCTCACTGAGCATTCTATTGATCTATTACTGCTTTTCTCGATGATTCATTGAACCAACATGTCTTATAAAACCCTTTGTAATTTGATCTAAATACTTCTTTAGAGTTTGTTGTTTATCTTTTAATTAATTTGGGGTTTTTAAAAAAGATTTTATTTATTTATTTGATAGGAAGTACACAAGCAGGGAGAGCAGCAGGCAGAGGGCAAAGCAGGTTCCCCAGTGAGCAAGGAGCCCGATGCTAGGCTCAATCCCAGGACCCTGGGATCCTGACCTGAGCCAAAGGCAGATGCTCAACCAACTGAGCGTTCTAGGAGCCCCAATTTGGGGTTGGGTTTTTTTTGTGTGTTTTGTTTTGTTTTTGACACTTAGAAGCTTTAAACTTTAAGGCAATCAATTGTTTTTATCTTTTGTGATTTGGGGATCATTTTTTAGCTTAGAAAATTCTCCATTTATTTATAAGAGAAAATGCGAACAATTCATCTCTGTTTTATTAGGAGAGATGTTCATTTAACTCCTTATTAATTCATTTCGAATTGCTTTTAGCATATGATGTAAATAGAAGACTTTATTTTTTTTCCCCCCAAGTAATGCCTCATACCAGAAGCTTAACCATAATAGTGGCCATTTGTATTTTCCAACAAAGCCTGATGTCAACTGGGGTGCTGTGGAGATCATAAGAATGGGTTAAACAAACACCCCTGCCCCTGTGGAACCAACCTTAGCAATGAAATGCCAGATTGAGGTGCTTTCACAAGCCTGTGACAGGTGGCATGGGGAGAGGATCTACCCGGACATCTGGCTATGGCCTATCTTGGCCTCATGCGTGGCTCGTGATGCCCAGCTCACACAGAGCCTCCCATCCTTCCTCAGGCTGATACGGGGCTACTAGGTTGTCTAGCAGCGTAAATGAATGTCCAGCAACTATGCCATTGACAAGATAATCCTATTATGGTACAGAGCAGACATGCAAAATAATGGTTAAAATTGTGTTCTAAAGAATCAGTTGCCTTATGTTGACATGGCCATTTCTTAAGACCTGGTGCCAGACAGAGTCTGAGATACTCTGCATTTACCACAAATTAGGGAAGGAGGAGGGATAGGGGTCATAAGGTGATGGAGAGAGTACAGGAGATGACATTTTCAGATGGTGGAACAACTTACTGGAGATGTCACGGCATGTCCTTTGAAGATTTTTCTAAGAGCAGCATGCCTATATCTGCAGTAATTTATGGAGAGCTCTGCACTGAGGAGGCAGGAAGATCTGGTTCTTCAAGCAAGAGTCACATGAAATGAAGCAGAAGTGTCCAAGACCCTAACTGGCCTCATGTTAAGCCCTGCATCCACTGCCTGGGGCGTGACACATATCTCATTTAAACTGTCCTTAAAAACAGCACTCGTTGGGCTGTGAAGGACATACCGTGATCTGTAGACAAGAGGAAGTATCTGCTGGGGAGTGTTTTCCTAGCCAAGGAGATTCCCCTCACTCCAGAGCCAGATGACAAAGGTCCGAGATTATTTGGTTGTGTTCTTTTATAAACTGCTTCGTTGAGCGTCCGGGTTCTCCACCCAAGGAGTGATTTGCATTGATTATTTTCCTTGACTAGTATATACCGGCCATTTCCCAAGAGCAAAAATACAACATGAGAAAGTAACAGGACATTCGTGTCTTTGACAGTTTTATGAAAGAGTCCTAAAAGAGAGAGACTGTTGAAGGCTGTGGTTAAAATTACTTATTTACAAGGCTGTTCATAAACCATGAAGAAAGGATACCAAGGCTACCAGCATACCTCTATTTCAGAGATCACAGCAAATAAAATCAAGGTTTATGGTCAGTAGAATGGCACATGGTCATGTGTGTACTAGTTCCTTTACAACGTGTGAGAGGCTCTGTGCCATTTTGCTTTGCAAGAATGTAAGCTAATATAGTCTTGGTGTTTGGTTTCCACCTGACTCTTTAGCTCAGTTATTTAGCATACAGGTTGTTTTTGTTTTTTTTTTAAGGATTTTTTAAAGATTTTATTTATTTATTTGACAGATCACAAGTAGGCAGAGAGTCAGTCAGAGAGAGAGAGAGGAGGAAGCAGGCTCCCTGATGAGCAGAGAGCCTGATGCAATGCGGGGCTGGATCCCAGGACCCTGGGATCATGACCTGAGCCGAAGGCAGGGGCTTTAACCCACTGAGCCACTCAGGCACCCCTTGTTTGTTTGTTTTTTAATGTTTCGACTATTGCTTATTTCAAGATGCTTGGGAGACTTTCTGAAACAACCTTCACTTGTGAAAAATCGTCATTTTCTCTGCAAAGATGGAAAAGATCCTTGCCAATGGGTTGAAAGCAAGGGAGGGAGCACAGTCTGAGATACTCAGACAGGCCTATGTCAGAGCTCAACTTAACTCCTGTCAGTGGTGTCCTCTAAGATTTTATGATTATGTTCTTGGTCATCTAAAAATTGACATTTTCTTCTTCTTCCTTTTAGGAAAAACTGTGTCTACCCCACCACATCCTTGAAGAGAAAGGCCTAGTCAAAGTGGGCATTACCGTTCAAGCCTTACTAGATGTAACGGTAACAAAGACTCTGTTCACATGAAACCAGCTCCTCTCTCCTTTGGGTCGGTTCAGACTCTTGTCTCATCAGAGATCCTGAACTCTGCTCTCAGCACCTGTTCCTCCTACCCTCCCGCTCACTGCCTGTCAGCTCCCTGGCTCTGGTTGCATTGAGGGGAGGACAGAAGGGAAGATATTCCGCCTTTCAGAACTGACTTCCATTGTTAAGATTTGAGAGATGTTGACCTTAAAGCCAGTGAGGGAGCTGTCACTGAAGGACTGAGCAGCACATCAATGCCTTTTACAACCACCTTCATCCCTTCCCCGCTCACCTACTGCCATTACCAACACACCAAGCACAACCGTTTTTGCAACAAGATGCACTCGTTTTATTCCAACCAAACTTCTTGTGTATTTAGTGGGGGGAGGGGGACTCAATCAGGTATTCCACCACCAAATTTTTCAAGACGTTTCTTGAGACCATTGCCTTTTAAAAAACTATTTTCGACATACAAAATATTTATATAAATATTATTTATTAGTGAGTTGTTATTCATCCTTTGGATGCAAATTGTAAATTAGGAAACTATTTTATTACTGCTTTTTTGTGGTTAAACACTTTATTTTAATATTATAAATATTGAATTATTTTCTATCCTCTTTGGTGTGCAGTAGTTCTAGGTCTCAGTAATCATGTTTTCTGGTGTATGGGACTCAGCCAAAAAAAAAAAAAAAAAAAAAGCCAAAAACAGGTGCTTCTGGGACAAGAACTGTTTTCTGGGGAGGCATTATTTACACTTTGGTTTATGGAACATTGGTTTTATTTATAGTTCTGCATTCCATCCAGTTTCCTACATTCCAGCAGCCCTGTTATCCTCTCATATAACGAACTGACTGAAATCAAGAGAGCACCCCAAAGTTATTTGTAAATAGCTGTGATGAAAAAAAAAGGCATATTAAACTTGAAGATGAAATGTGAACAATTATTTTTTTGGATTCAGACTTATTTTGGTATGCACAAAACATTCACGTTTTAACACAAAGAAGTAGTAAGTGTTAGCATCATGTGTCTTGAAGTATAATTTTGCACTGTAACTTGGCTAACGAAAGAAAGTCTAGCACCAAAGGTAGATAGCAAGGAAATGGTCTAGGTAAGTAGAGGTAATACAAAGTGCATTGTTTGATCAAAAGCTTTTGTAAGGGCAGCTTTGACTGAGTGAGTGAGAATGGCGGACGGCACACGGGACCTGGATCAGGAAACCGGCCCTCCTCACACGCGCCAGTCTTAAAAGAGGAAACGATTCAGAGCAGACGTGCTCATTGTGTTGTCATTTAGTTGGCGCTTCCATAAACGCTGTGAGATTCACGGTCCCTGGTGTAAGACCACAGAAATGAGTTAGCCAGTTGGTGGGGCAGCTGCCTGCTACACCAAGGCAGGCTTAGGAAAAGGCTTAGGTAAGTGGTGTCCGGAAGACTGAGTAGCCTAGGAAGGAGGAAGTTCCGTCAACACATGACTGGAGAAGAGCCAGCAAAGGAAAGGGACTACCCGTGTTGGCTTGACAGCCACGTACGGCGTCACAGACATGGTTACATGCATGCGCGTTGACCCCGCAGTTACAGATAGCCTGGTCATTCGTCTTTCAAAGTCTTGTGAAGGCTGACTGCAGCTTCACTTCTGTGAAAAGCCACTGTAAGTTTTGAGAGCAGCAGCCGCCACAATTCATAAGAGAAATAGAAGGGCGAATGCAAAACAAGACAGCAGGAGGGCAGTATGCGGTGAACACAGGCGACCTTCCGTCAATGCCAAGACTGCCCTCTGCTGGGCGAGAGATGGGGGGCAGTCACTGGAAATGGTCATTTGGATTGGCAGCTAGCAGTTATTTCCTATCAAATGTACTGTGCACTTTAACCTAACTTAAAATATATTTTAATATTCTTCTGTACTGCACAAATACCTGTTTTGTCAAACAGCATAATGATGTAAAAGAGAAAGCCATCTTGGGCAAAGAGCGTATTCAATGTCAACAACATGCCAAGGTCGATATAGAAATAGGAATTTAGACTGCTGCACCTTGATGGGCATTCAGAACGCAGGGTCCTGAAATATTTTTTTACATGTATATATGGCAAACATGAAGCTCTGTAATCCTTGTTCTGAGAGATTTTTTTTCCTCCAAATTAAAAATATTTCTTTTGATACTAATCTTCAGTATTTTTCTTAAAGTTGGCTGTATAATACAAATGGCTTCAATATTTTGTGCAATGGCTTTTTTTCCTTTTAAATGCAGTCCTTGTATGGCTAAGACGTCTTCAAGATCCTTGTACACTGTTGATATGTGCAATAAAATGTGCATGGCCATCTGAGAGTACCAGAAGTGGACAGAATGTACATAGTGCAAATATCCTTTCTTTTATTATTTAACAGCCATTAAAACTTTGAATTTGTACAAACCCTCTTCTGCCTGACTTACCCATCCGATGCAAAGGTTGACCAGTCACAAAAGATATCCTAGAGTGTTGTTGCTGAAATAGAGAGTAGCAATTATCTAGTGTGTATGTGTATATATTTATATATATACAATATACAAGGTGTGTGTGTGTCTATAATATATGTATCTTCTGACCTTTTTTTTTTTTCCCTCGAACTAAAATCTTCCCTGGAAGCGGAGAACACACAGCAGTTAAAAGTAGCATTGCTGTGGTGAGGGGGAGTGGAGGGGTTAGACACAGGACCCTCCACCTGGCCCTTGGGTGGTGGCTCCAGAAGGTGTCACTGAGGAAGCACGAGGGCTGTGTGGTACATGTTGTAGAACCACAGGATCTGGTCCTCTCTCCTCAGCTGCCCCCAGTGGGATCTGACCAGCAGGGAGTGAAGTGGCTGACATGATTGTGCTGCCCATGAAGACGGGGGAGGTTTTTTCCCACACGCGCAGCCTGCCTCTGGTGGAAGAGCAGCTGCTTTGAAGAATTCAGGTGAAAACACAACACAGGACACCAACAGCCCAAGTAAGCAGGGATCAGGGTCAGGGCCTCTCCATTCAAGATCCGTTCCTCCTGAGTTGAGAAAACCAAGGCATGGATGTCGATGTTCCGATGGGCAATGCTGCTCCTGTGCCCAACCTCAAGCTCTTAGGTATCTTGGTCTATCACATGTCACGCAAGTCTAGCATTCACAGACACTTGGCCCTGTCAGTTGGCTGGAGCACCTGGGGAACATGTGAAGGGCAAGCAAAAGGGAGGCCACAGGAGCAGAGCACTGGGGGGACCTGGCAGGCAGAGGGGGTGGGGGACATTCGCACTGGGGTCATCCATCCGGTTCAGCCCTATGGCATTGGCCGCAGCAGGGGACTGTCCCAGAGACTGAGTTCTGACCAACAGTTGCATGGGGAAGCTTCCCAGTTCTTCCTGGGCAAGTCAAAGAGATCCAGGCAATAATGACCCCAGTGGGGCTGGTTATCTAACCTGCCATCTCTCCCAGGAGGTTAGCTCGGAGGGACCAGATCCAGTTGAGTCTGGTCTCAGGGGATGTATGAACTCAGGGAGTTCTCTTAGGAGCTGGTGCTCCTTGTGTGGGGGGCCTGTGTGTAAAGCAGGGCTCCACTACCTTTACTTCTCACACCCACACACTAATGGGCCATCATAATGGCCAATATTCATTGAATGGCTACTGTGGGTCAAGTGTTTTTCTGAACTCTAAACCTCATTAAAACAAGGCTACTTGTCTATTCTCTGTTGATTCCCTATTGCCCAGACCAGTGCTCGTCAGCACTGAAAAGATGCCAGTTAGAAGAATTAATGAACTTTGCACATAGTATTTTCAAAATTCTTGCCAAAACTCTATCAGGAAAAGGACTTGTGGACATCTACTCAATACCGCCTATGTCAGGGAACTAACCCTGCCTCCTATACCAAGAGGTGTTTGTGCTTCTTACCTGACGTTGCCCACATGGCTGTTGTTTATTGATTCAAGAGTAGCCTCCTTACTCAATTGACCAATAAATCTCTTCCCCAAGATTTTCATTCTTTTTCTGGTGACTGGTGACTGGAGACAAAAGACATAAAACCTGGAAGAGACCTAGACGATAACGCTGACATTAAGGATAAGGATAAGGAATTTGTTCAAGTTCATCAGGTAAAATAGAAGGCAAGGCAGGTTCAAGTTCAACTGTCGGAGCGTGTGTCCTTTTCACTGTACAGAGAGCATCCCAGTAGAGCTGACCAACTGAATTTCCTAGAGTTTGTTTGCTTGTTTGTTTGTTTGTTTGTTTAAAAGGTCTTGGGCAATTCTTAGGATTTAGAGATACAAGAGAAGGCAAATTTGTGGGATAAAACTTGATAAGCTGAGCCTATTAGGACTGGTTTGAATGCTAGCTAAGACAGATTAAAGCCAGGAAAAGAGGTTGACAGAACAGGCCCAGTGGAGAGGAAGTGTTCCTCACATTGAATGAGGTTGAGGAGGATGCTTCCAGTTTCCTTGCCATTTCTCTCTCCCAATTTGGTAAAACATTACTATAGATTTTTTTTTTAATTTTGGAATTTTTATCTGTTTATCAAAGTGATACACATTTATCATAGAGATTTTTGACAGTATGAAGAGATTGGAGAGGATCACCTGTAATCTTATAGGGAACTGTTAAACTTTTGAAATCTTTTCTTTGAGACATTCCTATGTATTTTTACACAGGACAACCTTACATACTTCCCCCCCGCTTGTTAATACTAAAGTATATGCATTTTCCCCAAGGTAATACTGTTGTTCAAAGACAAAATGGAGTTCCCTGAACAGGCACTAATAATATTTTAGAAGCCCCCTCTAAAAACATCTAATTGCTAGAATTACATGGTCTTATGTGGGCAGTACCTAAAAGAAGCAGGCAGACCCTGAAATAAAGTTAAGGGCCATTAGGTCTTTGGAAGACAAAGGGAGTCTGCAAGGGGGTTCAGGAGATACTGCTCAAAAGGGAAAGAGGTCAATAGGAGGTACGTTTTTAAGCCAGCCCCACAGTGAAAGACTGAAGTTCAGTATTGGAGAGAGCATCTCATTCTTCAGAATCCTCCCAGCCCAAATCCCAGGGAGTAAATATATTCCCCCCAAACCTCCCTTAACATCATGCCTAGAAATGCTTAAAAAAATGAACATATGCCCCTTTAAAAGCTTTGCTTATATAAAAATATAAGGAAATCTCCAGAAACCTTAAGCAGAGAGGGAGGTAGAGGCCAGAGTATTACAATGAAGGTGTAATACTTCATTGTAATGAAGGTGAAGCCATGACCTTGCTGGGAGCACCAGTCCATCCTCTTGACCGAGAGACAGTGTATTAACTAACAGGAACTCTGTGATGGCGACCAATACACTGTGACCCGGTCAAGGTGAGTCCTGAGTTGGACTTGGAATCTCTGAGCAAAGCCAGCCTCCATCAAGGGCTGAGTCTTCATGGAGAGGATAAAGAGAAAAGTAGTCTGTCTACGAAGAGAGATGGCAAGGAGAGTAGCCATCCTTGGGGGAGAGGAAGTGGGAAATGTTAGCTCCTGTCACTATAGTTCTCATCCACCACAGATATGTGCTTTGAATTTCTACTGCAACTGTGGCCTGGAACCCCCAAGATGAAGAATATTCACTTACAGTGTCTCAGGCTGGCCACATTCCAGGACACCAAGGAGAAGAAAAAGCAGTTCCTTACTGAAGCAGGCCCCACAGGTTCCCTGGGTGACACCCGGCCATGTACGAGCAGCCCATGCAAAACTACAAAAGAAGCTCTGAGACTTGAAGCCTCAAAATTGTTTTGCAATCGGGCAAGACCCGATTGGAGCTGGTAGGAAGCTATTCAAGGCTTTATCATCTTAGTGTGATATTAAGAGGAAAGTAAGTACAACACAGGAGTGGCGAGATATAAAGAGATGGTAACTGAGATCTTTCCAAAAGTGATAGAGCATTTGAATGCTCAGATTCAGGAAGCACAACACATTTCAAGCAGGGTAAGTAAAAATACATCTCGATCTGTAGTGATCCGGTAAAAGCGATCCTAAAAAATGAAGACATGTCCTCAGATTTCTTCATTCTGCCTTCTAATGGCTGGGCGTTCCACTTGATAAAGGCACTCGGGGACAACCATCTGAAAAGGTAAGTAGGATCTTCCATGAGCGGGACTGGAGATCTGCGTCAGCCCACATCCAGGGCTGAGGCAGCTGTGCCCAACCAGAAGGTCTTAAGAAGTACACCTATTTGTGGGCAGAGGACACTGTCCTGGCAAACAGGTCTGGGGCTGAGGATTGTTGCCTTAAGTGTCATGGAGAATGCAGGACAGACATCATCAGGACAGTAAAGAGGCCTTTTCTAATAAGGTCAAAGAGGTGATGAGACCAAAGGGATGGGATGCAGTTAACCGTTGAAAATCCATCTGGCCACTCTGTACTTTTTGTATGTAGGACCTGAAGGTCGATTGGTTCAGCCACACTCAGGAAAAACAAAGCTGCTGAGGATTTATAGAGGGCAGTGGGGGCAGACTAGGTATTTTACAAGGTCACATGGGGGTAAGGTGGTGGTGGGTTTAGGGAGGAGAAGCAGGGATGGGCAGGCTGTCTGCTTTCTACTGTGTAGAAATGTCAACGTACTTAGCCAAGAAGCTTTCTAAGAGCTATCACTTTCATTTGAGAAGTAGAAGAAAGCTCTTGATCTCTTAGAATGTGATTTCCACATAAATACCTGCTAGAGTCATTAAAGCTGGGGTTGGGGACAGAGGGAAAGACATGTTACTGCCTGAGTAAGTTTCCATACAGGCAGAACTGTCCCCTCAAAATATTGTCTAGTCTCCTATCTTCCCAAATCCTTAGTGAATGTTCTGCAAAGAATATTCAAGGGGCGCTTTGGTGGCTCAGTCAGTTAAGGGTCCCGCTCTTGATTTTGGCTCAGGTCATGATCTCAGGGTCCTGAGATTGAGCCCTGCGTCTGTTTCATGCTGAGCACGGAGCCTGCTTAAGATTCTCTCTTAGAGAGAGAGGGCACACGAGCATGTGCACATAAGCAGGGAAAGGGCAGAAGGAGAGGAAGAGAATCCCTAGCAGAGTCCCTGCTGAACACAGAGCCCAACCAGGGGCTCCATCTTTTGTGCAGGGTCTATATTTTGTTGCTATGGTATCCTCAGGACCCAGAATAGTGGCTGACATGTAATAGCTGCTCGATAAATATTTGTTGAACAAATGCCTTTGCTTTCTGTTCGTTTTCCTTTCCATCCTTATCACTCTATTGAAAACAGTCATAATAAAGTCACGGGTCCCATCCCAATGGCCTTTTTCCAGTCCTTGTTCTATGTGATCTTCCTGCGGAGGGAAACCTATGGGATGGTTGAACACTTGCTTCTTGAAACCCAAGAGTTTTCTTCTAGTGACATTTTTATCTCTCTGCTCTTTTTTCATTTTCTTCATAGTCTTCTTGTTCTTTTTTTAAGAGCACTTGGCACTCTTTTCTCCATGTTGAAGATCTCTGGGGGCACTCACCAGTAGTCGTAACTTACAAATGTACAAATATCTGCAATTCCCGGTCCAACTTCCCATCTGAGCTCTAGCATGATGTAGCTCTGGGTATCTTCACTTGGAAGTCCTATAGATCCTTCCATCTCGCGGCATTTAAAATTTAACTCCCTGTCTACCTTCCCAAATCCCGTCTTCTTCTCATGCATTTCCTGATTCAGTGGTTTCACCACCTTCCCAGTATCCTGAGCTAGGCATTATAGGGTCCTCGCCAGTGTGTCCCTGTCCCTGTTAGCTGGTCACTAAGCCATGTAGACCTTCCTTCAGAAAGGGAAGATCTCAGCCCCAGCATCTCCTCTCCATCCCTGCCACCTTACTGCGCCTGCGATGGCTCTCCAGGGATGAGTAGTCAGTGGTCCCTCTGGTCTTGCTGTCTCCCGCTCCTTACTATCTTGCCCCTGCTACTACGGTCATGTTGATAAAACACAAATCTCGTGTCTCTTCCCTGCTGGAAACACCCTCAGTATCTCACCATTATTTATGCAGTAGATTTCAGCACCATACCTGCCTTTACAATTTGTTCATGGTTTTCTGGCTAACCACTGGGCCAACCACTCCGGTCTTCTCTCTTCCTGGGCCTGATGTCTCTGTCCTCTGTGCTGCGGTGACTGCTTGGAATGTCCTCTTACTTCTTGAAGTTGTGAAGTGCTACCTGGCTTTCAAGACTTACAGTCAATGTCTTCCTTTTGGGGTAAGCCTTTTGCACTCCCTCCAGATGATCTCTTACTCCTTGGTGTTCTTGGAAAAGAATTTGGTCTGCTATATTCGAATGTTCATTTCTTTTTTTAAAAGATTGTATTTATTTATTTGACAGAGATCACAAGCAGGTCGAGAGGCAGGCAGAGAGAGAAGAAGGGAAGCAGGCTCCCCGCTGGCAGTGAGTCTGATGTGGGGCTTGATCCCAGCACCCTAGGATCATGACCTGAGTCGAGGTAGTGGCTTTAACCCACTGAGCCACCCAGGTGCCCCTTGAATGTTCATTTCTTAATACAACCCTTCATTAAGATCATATTGGACAAGATCATTTCACTGGGGAAAAGGGCATTAAAAGGCCCTCAATAATTCATCTGTTCTCTTATAGAAATCTTAGTAATGAGTAATCATAGACACAAGTGTGATGAAGAAAGTGAAATACCATGTCTGATGCCTACTGAGTGGTCACTACCTGACTGGCACCAGTCAAGGGCTGTCTCCCCGCACCCCTAGGAGGCAGCACTGACCGTAACTCCCACTTTGCACGGAGGTGACTTGTTCAAGGTCCCCCCAAGTGCTAAGCAGCAGTGTAGTTTGGATTCAGATGCCCTGCAGTCTGTCCCAGAACGCATGCTCTTTCCATGTTACTATTAATCCTTGCTCCACTGCCTGAATGCCCTTGACCAAATACCTGCAATCATAAAAATAAGAGTAAATAGTTGAAGCCTTTACTTGGGTTATTTTCTTTGATCTTCACAATGATCCTAGAAGTAGGTCCCATTATTATCATCCCTCTTTTGCTCATGACGGCAACAAAAAGTTGTCATGGAGCTCTCTCTACCCCAGTTGTTTTTTTTTTTTTATTTCAACCATTTTATTTTATTTTATTTTTTATTATGTTATTAGTCACCATACAATACATCATTAATGTTTGATGTAGTGTTCCACGATTCATTGTTTGCGTGTAACACCCAGTGCTCCCAGTGCAATATGAACCTTCTTTAATACCCACCACTGAGCTAACCCATCCCCCTCCCCAGCCCCCCTGAAACCCTCAGTTCATTTCTCAAAGTCCATAGTCTCTCATGGTTCATCTCTCACTCTGATATCCCCCTGCTCATTTTCCCCTTCCTTCTCTACTGTCCTCCATGCTATACCTTATATTCCAGCTCTGATGGAGGGCCCCAAATAGTGGGTACTCTGTACGGTCACTTTCGAAAGGGAGGGTTTTAGGTCATTTGCAAAGGGGATGTGAATCCCAGCTCTGTCCAGCATCCTCTGTGAAGGAGCTAAGAAGAGTTGAGGAGGCCAAAGGTTTTCAAAGATGTGGGGTGCTGTGCACTTCCCCAGTCTTGCCCTGCCATGGAAAGGGGAGTGTGTTCTATCAACCTCAGGCCTCTGTAGATGGGCATACAGGGACTATTTGGAAAGGCTGATGTGTGCTCTCTGGAGTTTCTGATGCAGGGGCCTGGAATCTGAACTCTGGCCTGTGGGGTGGCAGGGAGGAGAGAAGGGAGCTGCCCTAGGAATGAACTGTGCTCCTCCCTAGGGTGCGGACAGAACACAGGCTTCCCCAGACACAGTCTCCCAACCCCACACGAGGGAACTGCTCTGTGAGGTTGCTTTGAACTCTCCTGGAGGTACGTTTGTGGGGGTGCGTGGAATATGGCTGCAGCAGAAAGGCAGTGGGACAAACCAAATTATGAAATCCCTCAGAATAGAACAACTGAATAAGGCTTGTTCAGGATTATTTCCTTTTTTAGAATTCATATTTTAAAATCAAAATGATAATCCCAGCGGCTGGGATAGCCTGTCTGCACTATGCAGCAAGTATGGGCTGGATTTGTCTACGTTTAAGGCCAGAACATTCTAGAGTCTGTCAGGCCTTCTTTGTATATAGCTAAGAAAATGAGTTAGTTGCTATTCGCTCTAGAAAACTTTACTTTTTAGTGTGTGGCCTATTGCGATTGTCCTGATAAAACACTGGGTGGCAGTATTTTTACTGAAATGATTTCACAAGAGCCCCTAAGGCAGTAGGTTTCCGTCTTCTGAGAAGAATACTCCTGCTTAACCAGTAATGAACAAAAAGACAGTACGCCATCAATCCCCCACTGGAACAGCCCGTGGTGAAAATTATGACTCTAAATGCAGTGTTTGAAACACACACACACACTCCCCAGGATGCCAGAACTACCATCCTGATAAAAGTCTCTTGCCTCTTCTAGTTCCCACCTCTATGCCCCCATTTCTAATAGTATTTGAATTTGCCTAATAAACCCAACGAGATGAAACATGTTAAGATATTTGACTGGTTGAGTAGATACCATTGTCATCCAAAAAAGACAGTGCTGGGATTCTCTTCTTTACCTACTGTCACCAGAAAGTGAACCTCTCATTAAACATCACCAGTGACAGAAGGCTGGCACCTAGTGCCAAAGAGATGTGAATGAAATCGGAAATCTAATGCTCTTGGATTGGAGTTCTGGTCTCGGACGAAATACTACGAGGGTATAGATCCCTCTGATTTCCTCTCTGAAGACCAAAAGGACATTTTCTCCTGGACTGGCTGGGGCCACTGAAAGTCGAGACAATTTTATTGCCACAGCTGACCAGCCTTGGTACAGGGTAGGCATTGAATGCACAGCTGTACTCAGTGTGCTGACCCCCACGATTCTTTCCTTTTACTCAAAAAGCTGTGGTAAGAGAATTTCAGCAGGAGAGGTCTCACACATGTCACATGATCTGCAATATCTGACTATTCACATATCCTTGTATGTATCACCCTAGCAGTGTGCTACGGGCATTATAAAGAACGCACAAAAATATACATTTTAACAGGAGGGGGATGAGCTAAAAATACAGACAGAAGCTCTCTCACACTCCAGTGAATGGTCTTGTGCACCTTTGCAGGTGAGCACACCTCATTGTAGAGTCCAGCGCCACTGATGGCCCAGTCACTAACACCTGGATGGGATGATGGTGATCTCGAAGGCCATTTTCTTTTGCTACAGGGCACAGTCCCGTGAGTCAGCTGGTGCCAGGCTCTTGTCTGCCCCATTTGCAAATGAGGAATCGGGTCCAAGGTACACTGTGGATGTGGGAATTACATCTGGTTCTCTTATTCTGGAAAATCTCACTATTTCGCAGAGCAAGTTATGATAATTCTATTTTTTAAAAAGTGTTTTTGAATCAGAACTTAAAGTCCTAGGAGTATAAAGAAAGGAAAAGGCATGAAGATGTGTTTCTGGGCCTTGACACAGCTGGGTGTCTGCACTGTTGGTTCTCTCTGGCTTCCAATATTTATTAAATATGAAGGTTTAAAATAAATGTTTTACAACTCAACATATATACACATAACTTCCGATTGTAGAAATGGTGCCATTCATCAAAAATAAAGCCCTTTGCCTATCATCCTCAGTTCTGATGCTCGTCTCCTTTCCAGAAGTAATGGCCATTATTTTCATTCGTACCTTTTCCTAGGAAATATTTCTATCTATAGAAAATATACATATTGTGTTGGTGGTTTTAAAAATGTTAACAGTATTGAATTTACGTGCGTTGTTCAGCGGCTCATTTTTACTCATAAATGTTTTGGGGTGTTTTCATATTCTCCCGACCACAAGCAATCCTGCAAGGCTTTGCAAGTATATGAATCCGTACCTGGCAAGCATATAAATCTTAAGTGTATGTGCATTTTCAGAGCGGACACACTCAGGAAGTCAGCACCCAGATAAAGTAATAACAAGCCTCTCTTGCTGCCTCTTGTGCCACCTTCCCATCACCTCTCCCAAGGGTCCCACCCCTCCCCATTATGGTAAACCCATCCTGATTCTTCTAACACCAGGGATGAAAATTGCCTGGCTTGGAACCTTACATGAGATGGCACAAAATGATTTACACAGGACGTAACTTTTTGTCTGGATTCCTTTATCAATATGACATTTGCGAGAGGAGTCAAGATGGCGGAGAAGTAGCAGGCTGAGACTACCTCAGCTAGCAGGAGATCAGCTAGAGAGCTTATCTAAAGATTGCAAACACCTGCAAATCCATCGGCAGATCGAAGAGAAGAAGAACAGCAATTCTAGAAACAGAAAAACAACCACTTTCTGAAAGAAGAGATCCTAATCTCTTCAATCTTTTTTTTTCTTAATTCTTTTTTAAATTCTTGATTGAATTTTTAATTCAATCTCTTTTTTTAATACTTTTTTTCTTTTTTTTCTTTCTTTCTTTTTGAACCTCTTTTTATCCCCAAATCAGAAGAGATCCCAATCAGAAGAGATTGGGAGATCCCAATCAGAAGAGATTGGGAGATCCCAATCAAAGGAGATCCCAATCAGAGGAGATCCCTCACCCAATCGTGAGGGGGGAGAAATCCCCCCTCATGATTTTGGATCTCTTCTGATTTGGTTAAAGCATATTTTCCTGGGATTGTTGCCACCCTTTTAGTATTTTACTTGCTCCTTCATATACTCTTAGCTGGACAAAATGACAAGGCGGAAAAATTCACAACAAAAAAAAAGAACAAGAGGCAGTACTGAAGGCTAGGGACCTAATCAATACAGACATTGGTAATATGTCAGATCTAGAGTTCAAAATGACAATTCTCAAGGTTATAGCCGGGCTTGAAAAAGGCATGGAAGATATTAGAGAAACCCTCTCCAGAGATATAAAAGCCCTTTCTGGAGAAATAAAAGAACTAAAATCTAACCAAGTTGAAATCAAAAAAGCTATTAATGAAGTTCAATCAAAAATGGAGGCTCTCACTGCTAGGATAAATGAGGCAGAAGAAAGAATTAGCGATATAGAAGACCAAATGACAGAGAATAAAGAAGCTGAGCAAAAGAGGGACAAACAGCTACTGGACCATGAGGGGAGAATTCGAGAGATAAGTGACACCATAAGACAAAACAACATTAGAATAATTGGGATTCCAGAAGAAGAAGAAAGAGAGAGGGGAGCAGAAGGTATACTGGAGAGAATTATTGGGGAGAATTTCCCCAATATGGCAAAGGGAACGAGCATCAAAATTCAGGAGGTTCAGAGAACGCCCCTCAAAATCAATAAGAATAGGCCCACACCCTGTCACCTAATAGTAAAATTTACAAGCCTTAGTGACAAAGAGAAAATCCTGAAAGCAGCCCGGGAAAAGAAATCTGTAACATACAATGGTAAAAGTATTAGATTGGCAGCTGACTTATCCACAGAGACCTGGCAGGCCAGAAAGAGCTGGCATGACATTTTCAGAGCACTAAACGAGAAAAACATACAGCTAAGAATACTATATCCAACTAGGCTATCATTGAAAATAGAAGGAGAGATTAAAAGCTTCCAGGACAAACAAAAACTGAAAGAATTTGCAAACACCAAACCAGCTCTACAGGAAATACTGAAAGGGGTCCTCTAAGCAAAGAGAGAGCCTACAAGTGGTAGATCAGAAAGGAACAGAGACAATATACAGTAACAGTCACCTTACAGGCAATACAATGGCACTAAAATCATATCTCTCAATAGTTACCCTGAATGTTAATGAGCTAAATGCCCCAATCAAAAGACACAGGGTATCAGAATGGATAAAAAAACAAAACCCATCTATATGTTGCCTCCAAGAAACTCATTTTAAACCCGAAGACACCTCCAGACTTAAAGTGAGGGGGTGGAAAAGAATTTACCATGCTAATGGACATCAGAAAAAAGCAGGAGTGGCAATCCTTATATCAGATCAATTAGATTTTAAGCCAAAGACTATAATAAGAGATGAGGAAGGACACAAATCATACTCAAAGGGTCTGTCCAACAAGAAGATCTAACAATTTTAAATATCTATGCCCCCAACGTGGGCGCAGCAAACTATATAAACCAATTAATAACAAAATCAAAGAAACACATCAACAATAATACAATAATAGTAGGGGACTTTAACACTCCCCTCACTGAAATGAACAGATCATCCAAGCAAAAGATCAACAGGGAAATAAAGGCCTTAAATGATACACTGGATGAGATGGACATCACAGATATATTCAGAACATTTCATCCCAAAGCAACAGAATACACATTCTTCTCTAGTGCACATGGAACATTCTCCAGAATAGATCACATCCTCGGTCCTAAATCAGGACTCAACCGGTATCAAAAGATTGGGATCATTCCCTGCATATTTTCAGACCACAATGCTCTGAAGCTAGAACTCAACCACAAGAGGAAGTTTGGAAAGAACACAAATACATGGAGACTAAACAGCATCCTTCTAAAGAATGAATGGGTCAACTGGGAAATTAAAGAAGAATTGAAAAAAATCATGGAAACAAATGATAATGAAAATACAACGGTTCAAAATCTGTGGGACACAACAAAGGCAGTCCTGAGAGGAAAATATATAGCGGTACAAGCTTTTCTCAAGAAACAAGAAAGGTCTCAGGTACACAACCTAACCCTACACCTAAAGGAGCTGGAGAAAGAAGAAGAAAGAAACCCTAAGCCCAGCAGGAGAAGAGAAATCATAAAGATCAGAGAAGAAATCAATGAAATAGAAACCAAAAAAACAATAGAACAAATCAACCAAACTAGGAGCTGGTTCTTTGAAAGAATTAATAAAATTGATAAACCCTTGGCCAGACTTATCAAAAAGAAAAGAGAAAGGACCCAAATAAATAAAATCATGAATGAAAGAGGAGAGATCACAACTAACACCAAAGAAATACAAACTATTATAAGAACATACTATGAGCAACTCTACGCCAACAAATTTGACAATCTGGAAGAAATGGATGCATTCCTAGAAACATATAAACTACCAAAATTGAACCAGGAAGAAATAGAAAGCCTGAACAGACCCATAACCAGTAAGGAGATTGAAACAGTCATTAAAAATCTCCAAACAAACAAAAGCCCAGGGCCAGATGGCTTCCCGGGGGAATTCTACCAAACATTTAAAGAAGAACTAATTCCTATTCTCCTGAAACTGTTCCACAAAATAGAAATGGAAGGAAAACTCCCAAACTCATTTTATGAGGCCAGCATCACCTTGATCCCAAAACCAGACAAGGATCCCATCAAAAAAGAGAGCTATAGACCAATATCCTTGATGAACACAGATGCAAAAATTCTCACCAAAATACTAGCCAATAGGATTCAACAGTACATTAAAAGGATTATTCACCACGACCAAGTGGGATTTATCCCAGGGCTGCAAGGTTGGTTCAACATCCGCAAATCAGTCAATGTGATACAACACATCAATAAAAGAAAGAACAAGAGCCATATGATACTCTCAATAGATGCTGAAAAAGCATTTGACAAAGTACAGCATCCCTTCCTGATCAAAACCCTTCAAAGTGTAGGGATAGAGGGCACATACCTCAATATCATCAAAGCCATCTATGAAAAACCCACTGCAAATATCATTCTCAATGGAGAAAAACTGAAAGCTTTTCCACTAAGGTCAGGAACACGGCAGGGATGTCCATTATCACCACTGCTATTCAACATAGTACTAGAAGTCCTAGCCTCAGCAATCAGACAACAAAAGGAAATTAAAGGCATCCAAATCGGCAAAGAAGAAGTCAAATTATCACTCTTCGTAGATGATATGATACTCTATGTGGAAAACCCAAAAGACTCCACTCCAAAACTGCTAGAACTTGTACAGGAATTCAGTAAAGTGTCAGGATATAAGATCAATGCACAGAAATCAGTTGCATTTCTCTACACCAACAACAAGACAGAAGAAAGAGAAATTAAGGAGTCAATCCCATTTACAATTGCACCCCAAACCATAAGATACCTAGGAATAAACCTAACCAAAGAGGCTAAGAATCTATACTCAGAAAACTATAAAGTACTCATGAAAGAAATTGAGGAAGACACAAAGAAATGGAAAAATGTTCCATGCTCCTGGATTGGAAGAATAAATATTGTGAAAATGTCTATGCTACCTAAAGCAATCTACACATTTAATGCAATTCCTATCAAAGTACCATCCATCTTTTTCAAAGAAATAGAACAAATAATTTTAAAATTTATATGGAACCAGAAAAGACCTCGAATAGCCAAAGGGATATTGAAAAACAAAGCCAAAGTTGGTGGCATCACAATTCCGGACTTCAAGCTTTATTACAAAGCTGTCATCATCAAGACAGCATGGTACTGGCACAAAAACAGACACATAGACCAATGGAACAGAACAGAGAGCCCAGAAATAGACTCTCAACTCTATGGTCAACTAATCTTCGACAAAGCAGGAAAGAATGTCCAATGGAAAAAAGACAGCCTCTTCAGTAAATGGTGTTGGGAAAATTGGACAGCCACGTGCAGAAAAATGAAATTGGACCATTTCCTTACACCACACACAAAAATAGATTCAAAATGGATTAAGGACCTCAATGTGAGAAAGGAATCCATCAAAATCCTTGAGGAGAACACAGGCAGCAACCTCTTCGACCTCAGCCACAGCAACATCTTCCTAGGAACATCGCCAAAGGCAAGGGAAGCAAGGGCAAAAATGAACTTTTGGGATTTCATCAAAATCAAAAGCTTTTGCACAGCAAAGGAAACAGTTAACAAAACCAAAAGACAACTGACAGAATGGGAGAAGATATTTGCAAAAGACATATCAGATAAAGGACTAGTGTCCAAAATCTATAAAGAACTTAACAAACTCAACACCCAAAGAACAAATAATCCAATCAAGAAATGGGCAGAGGACATGAACAGACGTTTCTGCAAAGAAGACATCCAGATGGCCAACAGACACATGAAAAAGTGCTCCATATCACTCGGCATCAGGGAAATACAAATCAAAACCACAATGAGATATCACCTCACACCAGTCAGAATGGCTAAAATCAACAAGTCAGGAAATGACAGATGCTGGCGAGGATGCGGAGAAAGGGGAACCCTCCTACACTGTTGGTGGGAATGCAAGCTGGTGCAACCACTCTGGAAAACAGCATGGAGATTCCTCAAAATGTTGAAAATAGAACTGCCCTATGACCCAGCAATTGCACTACTGGGAATTTACCCTAAAGATACAAACGTAGTGATCCAAAGGGGCACGTGCACCCGAATGTTTATAGCAGCAATGTCCACAATAGCCAAACTATGGAAAGAACCTAGATGTCCATCAACAGATGAATGGATCAAGAAGATGTGGTATATATACACAATGGAATACTATGCAGCCATCAAAAGAAACGAAATCTTGCCATTTGCGACAACATGGATGGAACTAGAGCGTATCATGCTTAGCGAAATAAGTCAAGCGGAGAAAGACAACTATCTTATGATCATATGATCTCCCTGATATGAGGGAGTGGTGATGCAACATGGGGGCTTAAGTGGGTAGGAGAAGAATCCATGAAACAAGATGGGATAGGGAGGGAGACAAACCATAAGTGACTCTTAATCTCACGAAACAAACTGTGGGTTGCTGGGGGGAGGGGGGTTGGGAGAAGGGGGGTAGGGTTATGGACATTGGGGAGGGTATGTGCTTTTGGGTAAATTGGAAGGGGAGATGAACCATGAGAGACTATGGACTCTGAAAAACAATCTGAGGGGTTTGAAGTGGCGGGGGGGTGGGAGGTTGGGGTACCAGGTGGTGGGTATTATAGAGGGCACAGCTTGCATGGAGCACTGGGTGTGGTGAAAAAATAATGAATACTGTTTTTCTGAAAATAAATAAATTGGAAAAAAAAATATGACATTTGCAAACCCTCCATGTGGCCGCATCTAGTAGCACGCTCATTATCATTACTGGAGAATATTCAATATATGCCCATTTCACCCATTCTATGACATTTGGGTTGTTTCTCCTTGGCTATTAGGAGTAGTGCTGCTAAGGATGTGCTCAGGCAGGCTTTGTATGCACGTGCTACGGTGGGGGGAAACTCGAGTGGAATTGTGGTTAGAGGCATGCATGCTCCAGCTCCACAGACCCTGCCAGTTCCACTCCTGCTAGCGGGTCACTGTTCAGCCCGGCAACACTCAGCATTCTTGCTCTCCTAACTTCAGTCACTCAGGTGAGTGTGCAGTAGTATTTTATTATAGTTTTTATGTGCATTTTCCTGGTCTTAAGAAGCACATTTTCATGGGTTTATTAGGCATACTTCTGTCCTATTTAGTGAACTACCCATTCAATTTTTTTGTCCAGTTCCCTGTTGGTCTACATCTTTTCTTAACGTGAATTTGTGGGAGCTCTTTAAATATTCTAGATACAGATTCATTATCAGGTATGTGTACTGCAAGCAACTTCAAGCACTACATGGTTTGCCTTTTCACTCTCAATGATGGCCTCAATGAATTGTACTCTTTCTCCCCCCTCCCTTTTTTTTTAAAAAAGATTTTATTCATTTAAGAGAAAGATAAAGAGAGCACAAGCAGGGGGAGCAGCAGAGGGAGGAGAAGCTGGCTCCCTGCTGTGCAGGGAGCCCAATGTGGGGCTCAATCCCAGGACCCTGAGATCAGGACCTGAGCCCAAGGCAGAGGCTTAACCCACTGAGACACCCAGGTGCCCCGAAAGCCTTTGTCTTTATTAGAGTTATCACTGCCTATGTGTTGGCAATTATTTATTGAGGATTTATTTATTTATTTTTAAAAAGATTTTATTTATTTATTTGACAGAGATCACAAGTAGGCAGAGAGGCAGGCAGAGAGAGAGGAAGGGAAGCAGGCTCCCTGCTGAGCAGAGAGCCCAATGGGGCTCTCTGGTTAAGCAGCGGCTTAACCCACTGAGCCACCCAGGTGCCCTTTATTGAGTATTTAAATGTTTTTGCATTTACCCTGCAAATGGGCAAAGCAAAAATTTTCTTAAAATGTTGTGCCAGCTTGGCAGGGTATAACTCCCAGTTATTAAAACACTAATCTAGGTATTGCTATTACTGGATTTTGCAGATATAATTAAAGTCCCTAATCAACTGATTTCAAATAAGGAAGATTATCTTGAATACAGTGGTTCTCACCTTATTAGGCCTTAAAAACAAGGCTAAAGCTTGCTCAATAGGAAATCCCACCAGTGGGCAATAGCCTCAGCTCGTACCTGTGGTGTCCCATCCTGTCACGAAACTTTCTGTTGGCCTGCCCAATGCACTTTAGATTGTTTAGACAGCCCCCACATTCATATAAGCCAATTCCTTGTTAAAAAAAAAAGAAAAAAGGCGCTAATATATACTATCTCCTGCTAGTTCTGCTTTTCTGACTGAATCTGCCATACGGTGATCTTAGAAGTACACAACTGCTTTTCTTTACAAAGGAGTTAGTAACAACATGCACAAAATTCGCAAATTAAATGGTCTTCCTTATTAGAGGACATGAGACTGTTAAGACTGGAACCATTTTGTGTGTAGCCCAACTAGGGCTCAAACTCCTGATATTTCAGTAGAACTGATTGAAAAAATTTTAGTACAATCTAATTCACATTTAAATAGTACCAATTTTGCGGCGCCTGGGTGGCTCAGTGGGTTAAAGCCTCTGCTTTCAGCTCAGGTCATGATCCCAGGGTCCTGGGATCGAGCCCTGAATCGGGCTCTCTGCTCAGCAGGGAGCCTGCTTCCTCCTCTCTCCTCTCACTCTGCCTGCCTCTCTACTTGTGATCTCTGTCAAATAAATAAAAATAAAATCTTAAAAATAAATAAATAAATAGTACTAATTTTATAGCTTTAAGAATCTTATGGCTTCTTCAATTACCTTACAATAGACAGTCTTATTGAATGTTTAATTTGTATAATCTTTGTGAACTAGATGAATACGCTAATCTTGATGAGCCCTGAGTAACAGATGGATGTGTTGAATCTATATTGCACACCTGAAACTAATACAGCACTCTTATGTTAACTAGATGAATTAAAACTTAAAAAGTGTCTAATATTCATGTGTCTCCAACAGAAAAATCTTTTTAAAATAATCAGACTGCATCAAGTTTCAAAAGTTTATTCATTAAGTTCTTAAAGAAACACAATAGGGTACTTACAGAGACTGGTTACTATTCTTGGTGAGCTCACCAAACTAAATTTCTCCATGTAACTGAAGGAAAATACTGTGTTTACAGTAAGATATGAAACAACTTTCCTTATATAGCTATTTTCAGATTGAATCTTATTGTTTAATTCTTGTCTCTTAGGTGATTCCAGAAATCAAGGTCCATAAATTTGTTTGGTTGAAGAGATAAGAAATTTCAGTGGAATGGGTTTAGGAAATCTGACTTCTATCTTAGCTGTCTCACAAATAAATGTGTAATGATGGGGAATTTACTTAACCTTTCTGAGCCTACTTCCTTATTTAACAAGACATAGTTATTAAATGCCTATTAAAAGCCAAGTAGTTGCTAAACACTTAGAGATCTAACAGTGAACGTAATGAAGGCAGTCCATGCTTTCACAGACTTCAAGTCTGGCAAAGTGAGGGGTTTAGGCTAAATTACTTCTAACACCTGTTCCAGAGTTAGTATTCTATGATTAAATTGGGATTATATTCATATGTTCTGTGGTTTGAGGTTAATACAACAATGATTTTCAAATGACTTTGACAAAGCTGTAAAATATTAAATATTTCCCATACAAATACTGGTAAGATAACTTTTAAATCATAAGCAGGTTTTACATATTTATCCATAAAGTGATTCAACTATGGAATGATGCATTTTTAGCACTATGAAATCAATGTCTTGAAATCATTTTTCCCTTTCTATAATCTTGAGCAAATTTTGTATAATCTTGAACAAATTTTCTTATCTGAAGTTTTTCATGCATTCAGGTATTTTGCATGATGTCTGATGTGATCGGTAATAAAGGTTGCAATGAAGTAGTAGCTATGATCATAACCCTAGAAGACAAAAGAAAGAAATGGTAAGATATTTACCAGTCAGAAACATCAATATTAAGGATGTTAAATATATCTCTCAAGTCACTTCAATTTCTTGTAAATCCTGAAATTATTACAGCATGAGGAAGGTTTATAATCAAAATCAAGCTTATAAGTACTTGTACTTCAACATTTTCACTGAACACTACAAGAACAGCAAAAACAGAAAGAAAAAGAAACACGGCATAGTCTAGTTTCTAGATGCTGCCATTAATATGCAAAGAGAGGAAATAACACATTAGCTAAATGTACAGTATAAACAGGTGATCTTATCAACAAGGAATAAAAGAATTTAAAGAAGTCAGGAACATAAGCAAGAGGTTTCAACTCACAGAAGAAACACACTAACATCAGTAAGATGGAAAATATTAAAATACAAAAAAAGCACACAAAGACAATACAGAGAAAGAGCAAAAATCCACCAAAATGGTTAAACATTGTTTGGGAAGTCAAACACAGCCATCATAAGTCTACTTAGGAATTTCACCTCCTACACAAGAAAAGCATATCGCATCTTTATTCAAGGAAAAAGGAATAATTCATCAAACCCTGACATCCCTTAGCAATAAACCACACTGGGTAAAGTCAGTAAACTATTTTGAAAATTATTCTGAAACAGAGAGAAAATGTAATAAACACATCTTATGCTATCTGGTTAATAAAAACCACATCTAAATAAATGGAGGAGATGCTTCCTTGGGGTGTCCTCTGAGTATAAGAAGACACTTTCAAAGGAAAAATAAAAAACGAAGGTGGGAAAAACCTAAAGGGGTTAAACTCCAGGTAATTTGGGGGCGGCCTCCCTTCCAAAACACAATGAAATGTGGATTCTGCCCCAACACCTGTGCACGACAGTCCCTAACGTGACCGAGTCTGCCAACCTTACTTAGTTTCACAGTTTAATGTAGTGCACAGTTTCAGGCACACAAGGGATAGCTACTACTATTCTAGTTATTATTTATTATTATTATTTTATTAGAGAGGTCCCAGGATAAAACAAAGTTATGATTTTGAGCTCTCAGGAGTGTACTGCAAGATTATGGTATATTTTTATCTAAGATACAAAGCCATTGTCTGTAACTTCCATAGTGATATTTAACAGAAGATCCACTTTTACAAGAAAGTAGAAAATGGCCTATCCTAACGTACTGAGAAAGATTTTTTTTTTAAGAGAGCGAGCATGCGTTACGTGAGCAGGGGGTGGGGCAAAAGGAGAGAGAGAGAACTCAGATTCCCCACTGAGCACAGTGCCCATTGGGGGCTTGACCTCTCAATCCTGAGATCATGACCTGAGCTGAAATCAGAGTCAGATGTCCAACTGACTGAGCCACCGAAGCACCCCAAGTTTTTTAAATGTCAACTTAAAGGCAGGAGAACACATTAAACTACTGGCATAAAAGATGCTTATATATTTGAGTTAATTTTGTCATTCTTGATTGGTTCTCCTGTTCTATTTATTGATATTATTACATGGGTTAAGGTCCTTTAACTGACTTCTTTGAGTTGGTATGCTGTGTTTGCTAAGCAGCTTGTGCAATTCCACAGATTCACTGACCCTGGAGGGAGCCTTGGTTTTGTCTTGTACCTCCCACTTTAAATGGAAAAATCATCAGTAGCAAACTCTCTTAGAGTATAAAAATAAATGAACACATTCTTTCAATCTTTCCTGAGCTCTCAAAAAAAGCAGCAGTGCCTCAGCAGTATGATGAACACTTACTCTAACAAACCACGTTTTCTCCCAACTTTTTCTAGACCCAGTTAGAAAAGCTCAGATATGAATCCCTGGGTTATTTAGTTTCTTCAGGATACAAAGAAGACCCCTGAAAGGTGCTCACTTGTTTATTTCATAAGCACATCCTGAGACTCTATGTGCTGGATGACTGCGCTAAGCAGGAGCACCCAGGGACACAGGAGATCCTTGCACTTCTGGAATTCTCAGCCACGTTCCTACTATTCTCTAACACGTATTGCAGTGGCCAAAAGAGTCTCTGAGTCTTCGAAAAGGGCCTGAGACTTAGAGAGGAGGGATAGCCTTGCTTCAGTGTTGTTTCTGGAAGTTTCTGTCAGGTCACTGAAATCTCTACCTCACAATGTAACTTCAATGAACTGGAAATAAGATATATGAAGCTTCGAAGTAAGATCTGATCTTAGAACGCTATCAGAATTATGCTGTCTAGTGCTTTTTCAATTTAGGTTTGCTGAAGCCAAAACAGGAAAAGAAACATTCTATGAGGTAACAGACAAATATCCTTATGCACCACAGTTACCTCGCAATTATTTTTCGGACAGTAGAGTATAAAAATAGACGGTGAGCACTTAACACCAAAAAGAGGTAAATAAATCAAGTTGGGTAAGTCATGTACATGATTGTAATAATTCTCGATCTTCCTCCTTAGTTCACATATAGTCCCTGTTTTTCTCAGTCTTCTTAATGCTTCACAGCTCCCATTTCTTTTTTTTTAAATATTTTATTTATTTATTTGACAGAGATCATAAGTAGGCAGAGGGGTAGGCAGAGAGCTGAGGGAGAAGCAGGGCCCCTGCCAAGCAAGGAGCCTGATGTGGGGCTTGAACCCAGGACCCTGGGATCATGACCGGAGCCGAAGGCAGAGGCTTTAACCCACTGAGCCACCCAGGCACCCCCACTGCTCCCATTTCATAAGGAAAAACAGTTCTATTGTACTTATACGCCAATGATATGGCAGATATGACTCTCAGACCCGAGGTCATCTGAAGTCAGTCAAAGTTGGTCTGAAAAACTTAAAGGCAGCCTCTCCAGAGCCATGCCCTGTCATGTCTACTCAGTTGCTCATTCAATTCCAACTTTGGACCGTGTGGTTTGCTCTTAACCTGTACTTGCCGGAAGGAAAAGTGAACAACAAACTGTGTCTGACCTAAAGATTGTGACTAGTAATTTCAATACTTTCCCACTTTTTTTTTTTTTAGAACTGAATGTTTTGTCTTGACTCATTAAATACACCCAACTGTGTTTTTTTAGTTGCTTAGGATATAAGCATTTCAGATATAAATAAGTTGATTTATTTTGTTTCCCTCAAAGAATTTCATCAGTATTTTACTTCGATGCTGATTTTATAACAAACTCCAGAGACCTTTCAGTCTTTGCTGGCAGGCTAAAACTTGATTGTTGGTAGTAACAACAGAATTTCCTGGCACCGCCTCAGGGGAGGAAGAGGCATCCAACACTGCTGGTGCCAAGAGACGACTCGGGAAGAAACACGGTTTATTACATTACGTATAGCTATCGTTAATGTAGTTAAACACACTACTTCATCATCAAATTTGTATGTTTGTATGTGGATTTCTCAAAGTTGGTTATTGACTAAAAACTTGTAATTCTGGTAAGTGCTTAAATAAATCTAAGAAAATACTATTACTTAAAGATGGACATTCAGAGAAAACAAGATAAATTTAATATATTGGTTTTTGACATATTTTCCCACATGATCTATATATACACACACATATACATGTAAATAAATATAGCATATATATGTATGTTATTTACATGATCAAAATATTAGGGAAATTAAAATTTATTATTTTATTATACATATAATCTTATATATACTATATAATTATATATAATTATATATAATCTTATATACATAATCTTACATGTTATATATAATATGTATATTATTTACTTGATCAAAATATTAGGGGAATTAAAAAAACAGGGAGACTGCTGTGATTTGTTGTATAAGTTAGATTGCAGGTTATATATGAATTCTCCTTGTGTTTGCTAATTCCATGCTCCTCAGGAACACTGCTTCACCTTGCTTGGGAATGGTTAGACTGATCACAGGAGGACATGCATTTCCATTCAAATGATCTTGCTTCCAATTCTGGTTCTACTGTAAACTAGCTGTGTGACCTTAGATACATTAATACTTTTCTGAGCCTATAAAATACACAGAGAGGAGCCATATATGCAAACCTATGGCATACATCACACTTAATGGGGAAACACTGAAAGCCTTTCCTCTAAGATCAGGAACAAGACAAGGTGCCACTTTTGCTACTTCTGTTCAACATAGTACTAGAAGTCCTAGCTAGAACAGAGGGGGCAAGAAAAAGACATAAAAGGCATACAATCTGGAAACCTATAAAATCATCTCTGCTCATAGGTGATATGATCTTATATGCAGAAACCCTGAGGATTCCAAAGTAGTAAGGTACAAAAGCAACACACAAAAATCAGCCACATTTTTATACACTAACAATGAACAATCTAAAAAGAAAGTTATGAAAACAACTGTGTCATTCCACTTATATGAGATACTTAGAGTAGTCAGATTTACAGAGAAAGTGGAATGATGGTTGCCAAAGGTTGGAGCAGGGAAGAAGGAATAGAAATTAGTGTTTACAGGTATAAAGTTTCAATTTTACAAAATAAAAAGTTATGAAGATGGATGGTGGTGATGGCTGAACATTATGAATATATTTAGTAGCACAGATGTGTACATTTAAAAATAGTTAAGACGGAGGGGCACCTGGGGGGCTCAGTTAGTTAAGCAACTAACTCTTGATTTCTGCTCAGGTCATGATTTCAGGATCCTGGGATGGAGCCCTGTGGGGCTCTGTGCTCAGAGGGGAGTCTGAGGATTTTCCCTGTTCCTCTCCCCTTACCCCTCCCCCTGCTTGTACTCTTTCCCCACCCCCAAATAAATACACAAAACCCTTTTTTAAAAAAAAGCTAAGGTGGTAAATTTTATGTATAGAATTCTGACACAATAAAAATGTAGAGGAAAAGAAACAAAAAAAACCCACCTCAGATAGACAGGACAGCAATGGTTGCTCATTTGGTCCCATAAGGATAAAATGAGCTAATGCTGTGAAAACGTTTTGTAAACCGAAATGTACCACACTACACATTGACCTAGATTTAGCTGGACATATATCATAATTATACATTTTAGATCAATGTGCCTGACACAGTACCCTAGAACATGAATAAAATGTTTTTTAAAATCATAATCATTTGAAATTTACAGTGTTCACTTTTTCATCCTGAAATATTTTGTTTATATTATATTCCAAAGCTTGGGAATAAGGAATTTTAAAAAACTAGAAGTAGAGTTTCTTTAATTTAACAATTTAGCATTGAGGTACGTAGGGAGTAGAGAGTCAACAGTCTTTTGGTCAAAGAAAACTTGCAAACCAATTGAAATTCAGTAATTATTCTTAAACCACAAAAAATGCCATGCATCACAATGGATAGATTAGCAACTAACTCAAACAGTATAAAGTGCCTAAGTGTTCGTGAGACAAATAGTTCACAGCTCCTGAGGCTAAGATGTGTATATAAAGTGAAGAGTTATTAAGGTAGAAGATTCTACTTGCTATTTACTGTGTAAACAGCTCTGTGTCAAGACAGACACAGCCAGTAAGGCTCTTGAAGTCATATTCAAGCATGAAGCTTCTTGTTCTTCACTGGTTCTATGGTGGGACAAAAAATTATAAATACTTTTCACTTCTGAAAGCTTTCCTCTTCCTGTGGGATTTGATCATAGGTTAGTAAGAAGGCTTTCACTTTAAGTGTCTTGTTGTAATTAAAAAATTCCTTACTAGAGGTAGCTTTTCAAATTCTGAAATATAAAGTACTGTGAAATCTTGCTTATTTATTTATTTATTTAGAAAAAGGGAATGAGTGAGTGCGGGGAGGGGGGTGCAAAGGAGAGGGAGAATCTCAAGCAGACTTGGAGCTGAGCACAAGCCAGACATGGGGCTTGATGTCACAACCCTGAGATCATAACCTGAGCTGAAATGCAGAGTCAGATGCTTAACTGACTGAGCCATCCAGGCACTTAGAACAAGCTGAGGTTTCCTAGTACTTGCCTCTTGTAGTCTAAAAACAACAGGGACTTTCTTTTCCGTACAGGCAGATATGAAGTTATCAGGTAGTAACTGTCCATCTGTAAGGAACTGGTCATCTTTCCCTTGATCAATCAGTATGTCCAGCTGGGAACCTGGGTAGGACTTCACAAGGTGGGTAGCATCATAAGCCTAGAAAAAGAAAAATATTGAAAAATAAATTTGAAAGTGCCCAGAAAGATGTTCTTTAAAACAGACTGCAGTAAAACCAAATAGAAATTTAACGTTATTTAAGCTCTAAGGATGATTAAATCTGAAAAATGCTTTCTTGTCTTGCCTGGTTTTTATTTATGAGGTCTTCAGAAATCTATGCCCCACACTGATAGCCTCTTCTTTACTTCTAAGCAGTCCTGGGCCAGTGGCAAGAATTCTGTATCTCAGCACTCTTCACAGAATAAACTTTTTTCTTCTAAACCTTTGAGGTTCTTAATCACCTCTCCACTCCAAAAAGAACAAAAACAAAATTGTAATTTTTTATCTTTATAAATCCCTCCACAAATTGACTATTTCTTCTAACTTCTTTATTTATATCTTTTTCTATTTCCAGATATTTTCGATTTCAAATAGTCTATTTTGTTGCCTCTTCTTTTTGGCTCTAATTCCAGACTTAAATACATTCAGCCTTCTCTTCTGTGGTCTGTTGAATAGCACCAAATGTCTGCTGTCCCGGTGAGCTTTCAGGAAGATTTAATTTAAATAATCTGAATCATATAAACAGCCCCTCACATTTGTTATCTAAAGAGCTGCCACTAGATACAAGTGTATATTTTACCATCCACCTTTAAGTATTCTTGATTATTAATATATATTCACTACCCATAACTTCTATGCACCAAATAAGACAGGCAAAACCCCAGATTTCCCTTCTAAAGTATTCTGTTTTTTAAGATTTGCTTTCTTTAATCTATAAGGAGACAATGGAAGGGGATCTATAAAGTCTAACTAAGTCCAACTAGTGCTAAGTTCTGTGATTTCATACTTCTGCATGGCCTCCTTATTTCAACAGTAAATTAAATGACAGCCTAAATGCAACATAATTAAGATGGTAAAATCAACTGCTCCTTAGAGAAAAATTATATAATTAGATTCCTTTATAGGTTACCTGTGCCTCTACCTTTCAACCCTTCTTTCTTCCAACCAGTTCATCTTTTTCTTTTTCTTAAGATTTATTTATTATTTGACAGACAGAGAGAGTGAGAGAAGAAGTTCAAGCAAAGGGACAGAGAGAATCCCAAGAATACTACTTGCCGAGTGGGGAACCCAATGCAGGGCTCTACCCATAATCCATGAGATCATGACCTGAGCTGAAATCACAAGTCAGACGCTTGACTGAGCCACCCAATGACCCCACCAGTTGGTCTTTTACCCAACTCCCATCAGAACCTAAGCCCCACGTGACTGAGAAAGGTTATCAACTTCGTGACCTAAGATCGCAAACTCCACACAGGCTCTGCACAGTGGCAAGGACCCTAAACACCCAAGTGCGTGCACTGTCAGCTCACAAAGTACCTAACAGTAATCACTTCCTGCATTCTTCCACTGTAATACAAATCTAAACATTATAAAACTTTTTAAAAAATATATTTTATCTATTTATTTGACAGATAGAGATCACAAGTAGGCAGAGGCAGGCAGAGAGAGGAGGAAGCAGGTTCCCTGCTGAGCAGAGAGCTGGATGTGGGGCTTGATCCCGGGTCCCTGGGATCATGACCCGAGCAAAGGCAGAGGCTTTAACCCACTGAGCCACCCAGGTGCCCCTACAAATCTAAGCCTAAACAAAAACAGAATTCTAGTCTGATGACTAAAGATTAACCCTCCAATTTGTAAGAATTTTAATGACCCATCTTAAATAAAATTAGGATCCATGTGTGAATGACCCTGAACACACAACAGTAGGACAGAAAAGCCTTTTTCTTCCTTCCACTTAAGTATTTTCTATTTGTTAACATGCACATGATGAATGAATGCATTTGCAAAATATTCAAACTCTTGGCAATGTTTGCATTTCTGCACAAAAGTCAAACAGGTCTCGAGAGAAAGAGCCATTTTTTTAATTTTCATTTTGAAGCATCTGGTCCCCTGCTTGAAAAAGCAATCTTGTTATTGGGAATGCGCACATAAATATACATCAGACAATATCTATTTTTAAAGACTTTAAAGCCTGGAATTTAAAATCCAAATCTGAGACATGCTGGATTTTGAAAGAGATATGTGAAATAATTAAAAGGCTAGGACTCATGCTTCCTGTGTACATGGTTAATAAGAGGAAAATTCTTAAGTCAGCAATAAAATGTGGTATTTTCTGGCAGTGTTAATTTAGAAACAAACATAAACATTAATCACTCTCAGAAAAAAGAATGTAGTTTCAGAACATCCACCACAATTCAATACAACTAGGAAATAGGGCTTTTTTGTTGTTGATATTGTTCTATGTATATGCTTTTGTTAATTATCTTAGCTCTGGATCTTTCAGTGAGTTAGGAATAGGAATAAAAAGTCTGTGGTGTGTAGATTTTTCACAGGTTTGAAAACCTAAGAATGAGTATGAAGACAGCCATCCCAGTACCTACCTTCCATTTACTTTGATCTGTTCCCAAATATCCACTAAAGGCTTTTTTGCCCCAAGGACAGAGCACTGGGTTGCAAATGGGAGCAAATGCCGACACAGACTTCAGAAAGAAAGGAAATTTAAAAACAAGTTATATTTTGCAAAAAAAAAACAAAAAAAAACGAACATTTGCAACTTACTTAAAAACTCAGAAGTTCATCTGCATCTTGCTTATAAACTGACTTGCCATGAAAACTTCCCTGTGAACAATTTTCTGTTGGCTAGATGAAGCACTCAGATTGCATGCCTCTCCATTATACAGCTTGTGTGTGTTCCGTTAAAAGAGCTAATTAACCATATGTGCCAACAGACTGTAAAGCAATACCTTACATTTTTATTAAATAAGACACAAACACAAGTTTGTATTTTTTCTACTCACTTTTTCCACCTAAAATTAATGAGTAGTACTACAGAACCGTTTATAACCACCTTTGTGAACATGTTATTAAATCAGACACACATTTTTTCTCTTAAGCAGGGCCAAGAAAGCACTGAGCAAAGCCCTTAAATGTCTGTGTTCTATGCAGTCCTGTTTTTCACTGGATAAGTGGCAGAGATGGAACCGTTCAGTTTCATTACCATTCATTTCATTACCAAAGTATGTGTTTATCAATGTCTACTACCTTTTTTAAAGGACAAAAAACACCCAAATCTGATTTTCTCCCTTGGATGTAATAAACTAATTGCCTTATGTACAAAAAAATAGAAAATAAGGCTTTAATTTAAAAACCTACTGTCAAGACATGAATTAGCTCAACTTTTATAATAATGCCTACTAAGAGAAAAATATCTGGTGTCACAATAAGAAACTGCTCTAAGAAACACTGTCATTTCTCAAGGATACACCTGAAATGGCTAGGACGTTCTTTCTAAAGGAAGGAAATGCATTAAAGAAATCTTGAGCTATCTGATAGTCCTGGGATGTTAAAGACAGACGCAGTCCTGAGATTATCACTATTTCATCGTTTCCTTTTTCAACATGACTGTAGGCAGCCCTGCCCAGGAGGGCATTTTACATATGGTGGTTATTCCAACTTGGCTTCTTTAAACAACAAAAAGAAAAGCTACACAGTTTAAAATAAATGAATGGAAAGACTGAGTGTTATTTTCCAGTTAAGCTGCAATCCAATTTTCATCAGAGGCAATGAGAAGAGAGAATAATTAAACTGTTACAAATCATGAATATCTTCTTCTACCTCAGAAAATCAGTCAACTTTATGAAAAAAAAAAAAAAAAGCCTAGAAGACTACAGTTTGAATAGAAGCAACAAAAATTGTTTTATCATATTTCTAGTAGACCAACTGTGATAGAATTCCTATACTTCTGATTCTGGAGCATAGAATTGTGTGGTCAAATTTTATACTCTTCCCTTATAGCCCCTTGAAACTCCCAACGCTAGGAAAGTTTAGTCCCAGTACTATAAAATAACAATATCTTAATTTCACTCTTCGAAAGTTCCTGACTTGTATTACCCAAGAGAAATACTTGTCCCTGAAAGCTTCGGTAATCTTACTTTGTACTTTCCAGGATTCTTCAAAGCACAAATCAGAGCTCCATGGCCTCCCATGGAGTGGCCAAAAATAGACATCCTTTGGGGGTCCACTGGAAAATTGGCATTTATGAGCCGGGGAAGCTGGAGAGAATTTAATAGTGTGACAAAAGGTATGAAAAAAACAAGTTTAGACTTTTTCAAAGTCATATAAAATAATTACACAATTAACACTTCCAAATCACAATCTCAAAATACTATGAGCTAGGGACGCCTGGGTGGCTCAGTTGGTTAAGCAGCTGCCTTCGGCTCAGATCATGATCCCAGCATCCTGGGATCGAGTCCCACATCGGGCTCCTTGCTCGGCAGGGAGCCTGCTTCTCCCTCTGTCTCTGCCTGCCATTCTGTCTGCCTGTGCTCATTCTCTCTCCCTCTCTCTGACAAATAAATAAAATCTTAAAAAAAAAAAATACTATGAGCTAATAAAGATGGAAAAAAAAAATCTCAGGTAGAGAAGGATTATTAATATATCACTGGAAAAAAGGAATCCTCAGAAAGCAAATTAAAGAGGATGATGCAGAAAGAGCCTTTAAAAATGCCTTAACTTTTGGCCTAGTAATTTCATTTCCTGGCATCTATTCTAAGGGAAAAGTCCATAGCGAAAAAGAATTATACATACAGTCATTGTAGTAAAATTTATTGTGATAAGAAATATATGTAAATATGTAAACATCCTACATTAGGGGAAACTAAAGTATGACATGACAGAATATTATGCAATTATTATGGCTATGTTACAAATAGAGTACTCAAAATTATCTATTTTATATAACTAAAAAAAAGAACAAGATGAAAAAATTTTACAACTGTATGAAAACTGGTCATACAAAAAAAGCCTAGAATATACCAAGACATAGTTATTATTTGGGGCATGGAATAACGTGTGATTAAAATTTTATATTATTGTTTCTGGGTTTCTATGGTATACATATTGATAATTAAAATAATAAAACTTAGAAAAATGAACAAACTGCACAAAAATATTATTAACAGAAGCAATATTTACCCTTACCCTTTCTAAATAAGCTTTGGTTAATCAGTATAAAATATGTCTGAATAAACCAGCCGCTAGAGTTTTTTCATATATTGTTTTCTGTGTATACTCTGGGTAGTGTACATAGGTATCAATATAATTATTACCCTCTTTAAAATTGTACTTAATATTAATTTAAACCATAGTAAATAAGATTACCATACAAGGAAACTTTGGAATGTTCACCAACATAATCAATAAATCTGTACCAAATAGATTCACCAGTTCCATACCCTGGTTTAAAATTCTCAGGACTAGAGGGACCAAACTACTGGCAATCGTCGATTAATAAATACAATGAAATTACCTCCTCAGTTACATAAGAGTACATTCTGTAGTTAGTCTTCCAAGGATCTTCAGTGGCATCCACATAAAATCCAGCACCGGTGCCGAAGTCCCAGCTCTCATCTTCTCCTTTAATACTGCAGCCCCCTAGCAAGGACATATCCGTGGTCTCATTTACTCCATGTTTAGTAACACTCTTTTAAATGAAACTGACAGTTCATTTGTATTTGAGCTGTTTACCAAATATTGCAGTTCTCTGCCTTTTGGGGCACATTCGCCCTGGCCCTCTTGTCCTTGATGGGACCACGTGACTAGTTCTAGCCAATAAGGTGCGAGAGGGAATACCCTTCCAGGCCAGAGAATTCACTTTACTAAGGTCAGGCACACTGGCTTTCTTTGCTGATGAAGTGCCCTCCTATGTATTCTGAATATCTGCTTCTTCACTGTTTACCTGTCGAAGGATTATACCCTCTCTCTATTCTTCTAAAACGTGTTGAGATTCCTTCCCTGAGGACCCTCCACTAAGAGAAAACTTCTTTTCTCTTAGAAGGGAAGGGAGACAAATGCTTGTGCTCAGATCACTATCTTGCACTGAAAACACTTCCTATGAACTTTGGAATCATTCCATTATATTTCCCCTATTTATTCATCCCTCAGTGGAATTTTCTTATAATCTTTAAAAATTTATTAGGTTTTATTTTATATGCTTGCAGGTGGTTAAAAAGCCAACTATTAGGACTATTAATAGAATTATAGTAATATGTAGTTTCAGGAAAATGACCTCTTCATGATATTCAGTACACTCATCCACGAACATGGCATTTTTCCATTCATTAAAGTCTTCGTTTAGGACGGTTAGCAAATTTTATATTTCTTTAAAAAAACAAATCTTCGCATTTTACAAGTTTATTCCTAGGCATTTAATATTCTGATGCTATTCAGAATTAAATTTTTTATTACATTTCTAATGAGATAAGTCTTGCATTGGTGTATATGTCCTGTGAAGGAAATGCACTACTTCCCAAGGCCAGCCACTTATCTTCCAGATAATTTTAGCTCCCATTTAATAAATTATATTTCCTGAGACTTCTAGGGTCACAATGTAAGTTTTAACTCTCTAATGGACTGAGCTCTCAAATATTTGATAGTTTCATCTCTCTAAGGGCAAGCATGCTAGTTATTCATATTAAAACCAATACACATTAAACTGTCTGGTGAGCAGATGAGAAAAGACCATAATTTTTATGTGACAAGAGAATTAACCTATGGAATAGAAATATTTTTATGCATTTTGGCACTAGTGCCAATATGATATATTAACTAAGCTGCTCAGTCTATTTTGCAGTGTCTTAATCTACAAAATGGGAATAGCAAAAAAACTCTCATAAGAGTGATGTCATAAGCAAGATTCACAGTGAGGAAAATATAAAGCATGGTATTTTAGAGTACTGATATCATCTGAAAGATTAATAGAGATAGTAGCCAAAAAATAAAATAAATAAAAAATAAGGTAATATTACATTATACCACTTATGACTTAGTCTAAAAGATTTGTATTTCTACAAAGGACTGAGAACACTTACGAGGGCTGGTATCTGGAGCAATGATGATGAGGCCATGTTCGGAGGCAGCTTGCTGATAACCGGCCTTTGATATAAAATTCTGTTCTGTGCAAGTCAAACCTGAGGATCAGAAATAGTATTATCTCATGCTACCCTGTGAATGGTTTATAAGATGTAAACCTTTTATAATGCAGGAAAAGAAGCTCATTTGGTATTATTAAAACACTTTTTTTTTTTTTTAAAGATTTTATTTACTTATTTGACAGAGAGAAATCACAAGTAGATGGAGAGGCAGGCAGAGAGAGAGGGAAGCAGGCTCCCCGCTGAGCAGAGAGCCTGATGCGGGACTCGATCCCCAGACCCTGAGATCATGACCTGAGCCGAAGGCAGCGGCTTACACTGAGCCACCCAGGTGCCCCTATTAAAACACTGTTTAAAGAAAATAATTCTAGGGGCGCCTGGGTAGCTCAGTGGGTTAAAGCCTCTGCCTTCAGCTCGGGTCGTGATCTCAGGGTCCTGGGATTGAGCCCCGTATCAGGCTCTCTGCTCAGTGGGGAGCCTGCTTTCTTCTCTCTCTCTCTGCTTGCTTGTGCTCTCTCTCTCTCAAATAAATGAATACATAAAATCTTTTAAAAATAAAAAAAATAATAATTCTAAAGGAGACGATAAAGTTCCCTTTCTCATAAAATTTACAATAATATTAATCTAAGAAAACTATCTTACGTTAAATGCTCCCACAGCTGTCCTTTCAAAGTTACTCATTAAAGTTTCAATTATCGAAATCCTTAGGACCAAAGATATTTGGGAATTCAGAAATTTTCAGACTGTGGAATGGCAATATGGTGTGGAAGCCAATGTGCTCAACCCTAGTGGAGTGTTGTCAAACATGCTAATGAAACACGTCACTATTCCTGCATCGAAACATAAATATTCATGATAAGTCATCATAATACTGTAAATGACTCAATTTTTATTTTTTTATGTATGAGTAGTCCTCAGCAACAAAATTCAGCCTGATCATCTCTGTATTCCTTGCTATTTTAAGGAGAAATGGTCACCATATACCTTCCTTAAATTTTCCAGCTATTTCTGCCCTTTTCCCTAGGTATAGCCTTTTCATTCAAGTGATGGAAGAGATGACTGAATCCTCTCATTACAGAAAGGCCAAGAATAAACCAGCAATAGATGGATGAGCTAAGTATCATATAACCCAATACCCTTTTCCCAGTGGCCAATGCTAAATATCCCCCTAGATCTGATAATTAGTGATATCAAAGCTTACTAGTATGCACAATGCAGTATGAATTATGTATGAGACACTTTTATAGTTTCCATTTATCCCCTAGCGGCCAGCCAGGGGCTGATGAAATGGTTGCTAGTGTAGACTAAATTAATACATGATTACAAGATACAAAGTTACAAGTATCATCGGATGAAGTGTTCACGTTTAATGTTAGGATGCACATACTTTCACGAGTCCTGGCAGGAGAACAAAGTCCTTGGTTGTCCATAATGTTCCTTCCTAGTGCATCTTCCAGAGATACAGATGCCCCATCATGATGGAGAACTACCCCAAATACTGATAAAAGGTCAGTGGTCTTGATGACCTTAGTATAAATGTATTCAGAGGCAAGGTAAAAGGGTAACAAAAATGGGTTTTGGATTTCAGACAGGATCTGGTTCTAGATTTGTTACTCACTTACTGGCTAACAAAAATCAGGCAGGTAACTTGAATATTCCGAGCCTCAGTTCTTTCATTTGTAAAATGGGGATAATATTGTTATGATTATCTCATAGCATGTCTGTGAGGACTAAATGTGATAATGTAAAAAGCCTTGAGTCATGTCTCAGACCCAGTGCACAGTGTCTTACACTTGGGAAATGTAAATGTTTAGCAACCAGAGAAAAATTCGTCTTTTTTTTTCTAGTCAAAACACAAATTCCTTGATGAAGGTATTAGGAAATGAACTGCAGACTCATAGAAATGAAGATAATTCTACTAGCAGAATTACTCTCAAGAATATAAAGAGGGTTACTAATTAATATTAGTATTAGTATACTAATCTTTATCAACTAAGCTTACTTTATATGAAGAGCTTTGGGGATTTTTTGGCTAACAGTTTACTGAGGTAGAATTCAGAAGCCATACTATTCATCCATGTGAAGTGTACAGCTGCATGACTGTTGGAATACTGACTATTATGGAACACTACCGCTATCTAATTTTAGAATATTTCTATCACCCCAAAAAGAAAACCCATACCCATCAGCTGTCACTTCCTATTTTCTCCTAATCCCTGCCTCCTCAGCCCTAGGGGATTAGTCTTTATGGATGTTTGTTTTGGACATTTCACATAAATGGAATTTAACACTATGTCATCTCTTGTGGATGGCTTCTTTCACCTAGCACGGTTTCAAGGTTCACCCATGATGCATGTCGCATCTATGAGGACGTCATTACTTTTTGTTGTTGAGCAGTAATTCCACTGTGTGGCTATACCACATGTTACTTATTTAGTTAGTTGACAGACCTTTGGTTTGTTTCCACTTTTTTGCTATTTTAAATAATGTATAACGTAATATATGGACATTTTTGTACAAGTTTTTATATGGACACATATTTTCAATTCTCTTGGGTATATGGCTAAGGAAGGGCTGCTCTGATGGTCACCTTGACTTGGGAGATGCAAACCATGCCATCATGACCATCTTTTAGAATTTCAGTTTGGAAGCTTTAATTCAGTTGCCTTAGTAATTTTAGAAACATAACAATTGATGTCAGTCTCTCTGCCATTGTTTTCCTTCACCTTATCAGGAAATTAATATCCTGAAATTCTTTTGCTATTATTTCTCAAGTGTATATAGTCTGACAACCTTAATTTTTTTTTTTTTTTTTTTTAAGAAAATCAAGCCTTAGGTTCCAAGGTCTATGTTCTTCAGAATCTCACTATGGAAACTGTCCTGTCATGTGATATAAACAAACACAAATTCTGTTTTTCACTCACAAAGCTCAGATGATAGGTCTTATTATTCTAATACCTCCTACACAATATCCTGGTACTTCTGATCTAGGTTATTATACTTAGAGCCAGGAGAAAGGACTCCGGCAGCTGTCACCAGGAACCACATGCACAAAGAACAGCGGGAAGATTAAATACAGCGTTGGGCTGTAAGTCAGAAAACTTGTTCACTCTGTCATGTGATACTGGTCAATACATAAGTTCTCGAGGCCTGTGAAACCGTTACCTATTCTACAGATTACATGCCTTTGATGGCCACCATCAGTTACACAATACTGTTTCTAAAACAAGCATGCACTTTTGTTCTTGTTGCTTTTGGCAATACCCAATGCTCTTCCTGCAAAACCAGTTTGCTTTTTTCAATCACAGAAGTGGGCTGTTGGTAACAATCAGATAGACACTCAATGTACCTTTTATTTATTTTTATTTTTTACTTTAACAAAATTTTTACCTTTTAAAATGAAATGTTTATTCTCATTTTAAATGACTGGTATTTGGGGCTCTTCCTTGGGAATCTCCACGTAAGAGAGGATTTATTAAAATCCAAGCTATAAGCAATTTTAAAGTAACATGAATAGCACTCTATGACATAATTCGTTATCTATCAAGTCTCTCCTTATGTTTGCTTCTAAAGATAAAATGCCAAAAATGTTTGGTGAAAAAATTAGCAGATAGCTTCAAACTACTGGTGGCAAAACCTAACTCTCTCATAATTCACTCTACAGTCTTTAATATTCACCACTGATTAAGAAGCTTTAGTGTTCTTCTGTGATTTTCCTGACTGTTACCAGAGAAGACTGATGGAGTCCAATTAAAACATGCTAGAGAAGACTATCAGAAGTTACCTGTCTACAGTTTCTAATTAGCATATCAGGGGTATTCTGGTTTTACCTAATATTGTTCTATTTGAGTGGTAAAATCTCTACAAACTTCAGAAATTCTTAGCTAAGTACAAATTAACTTTTCAAAGCTCTCGCTATTGAGTCCAGAGTTTTCCATTCTCTATTAAATTACTTGGTTTAATTTTAAAAGAAGAGAAATAAATATAATTCAGTAGGTCTGAAATTATTCTCAGGATAAAGTAAGAGTAGACTCTAAGTGGCTCCTAATGTCTTTTACAAATGGTTCAGCAAGCACACCAGTAAGTCAAGATAAAAGAGTAAGATAAAAAGAAAAAGGAACTCCTTCCTAAAACTCAAATGTGTAACACTTACCAGACAGCCAATACAGTGCAGGGCATTTTTCAGTTTCTGCCTTTGGTGGTAAGTAGATACCAAATTTCATTTTGCAGCTCAGTTCAACACTGTAATTTTAACAACCAAAAAATTTTTAATTTAATTTAATTAATAATAAATAAATTAATTTAATAAATTCAATAAATTTTATTAATTTAATTAATTTAATAAATTTTTATTAATTTAATTAATAATTTCAATTTTAATGACAAAAAAATCAATGCCTCTCACTGGTTAAAGACAGAAACATAAAATAAGTGATTTAATGTCCAAAATCAGTAATTCCATCAACATTTAAGGAATATACCTTGGCCCTTAAAGAAAAAATGGGGCCAAATTAGCATACTGATCTATTAACCAACCTGGGTCTTTGCTGTGCATGGCACATATTTGGGGGTGGAGGGGAGATAAATTAAAAGAACAAATATAGTGCTCGCTTTGGCAGCACATATACTAAAAAAAGAACAAATATAATACCCCCAATGTAGCACCAATATTACTAAAAGAAAAACTGCTTTTGTTTATAAAGAGATGTGTGAAATAACACGGTTTTATAAAAAATAAATCCTAAAGATCTTGTATCACATGTTTGTTCGTGGGGACTGAAATGTACCGTATCTTTAATTTGTTCTTTGCCATTAATACCTTACTATAATCATTAATATCACAATGAGGTAATTTTGATAAAAACCAGAGCTATTTTTCCATGTAAATGGTAATGTGTATAACAATTATCTTCCATGGGTCTATTTAAGAAATCAAATAGATGGAAGCAGAATGAGAGATACCTAAAATTTTATCTTCTTGGTAGTTACCTGTCATGTTCAAAAACTTTCTGCAACCCTTCAAAGCACTTGTTGCTGGAAATCTCCTTCAATGCCATTCTTCCTTTATTAGTAAAGATTAATCTCATTAATTTCTAGAATATTCGTTCCTGAAAAATTTGAAACAAAACTGTTTTCAGATGAATTATCCAACATACAACTGTTTTTTGTTTTTTTTTTTTAAGATTTTATTTATTTATTTGACAGAGAGAGATCACAAGTAGGCAGAGAGGCTGGGAGAGAGAGAGGAAGGGAAGCAGGCTCCCTGCTGAGCAGAGAGCCCGATGCGGGACTCGATCCCAGGACCCTGAGATGGCAGCGGCTTAACCCACTGGGCCACCCAGGCGCCCCCATACAACTGTTTTCTACTGAGACTATTTTTTTCACTTGCTAATTTTCCCTGATAAATAACATTAAGAAACTGACTCACTTTCGTGTATACACTTATGCTTGTTATGCATTTTAGGAAACTTTAGTATGTCAATCCTAATTTATCCAGTAGTGTAACAAGTTTTTTCTTTTTGTGGACTGCCCCAAATTCTTTTCAGAAAGAGGGAGAATATATACTAATTAACTACTGTAGCTCAGAAGATCAAAAATTGTTAATAGTGGGGGGAGGGGGGTTGGGAGAAGGGGGGAAGGTTATGGACATTGGGGAGGGTATGTGCTTTTGGGTAAATTGGAAGGGGAGATGAACCATGAGAGACTATGGACTCTGAAAAACAGTCTGAGGGGTTTGAAGTGGCGGGGGGGTGGGAGGTTGGGGTACCAGGTGGTGGGTATTGTGGAGGGCACAGCTTGCATGGAGCACTGGGTGTGGTGAAAAAATAATGAATACTGTTTTTCTGAAAATAAATAAATTGGAAAAAAAAAATTGTTAATAGTTTACCTGTCAACTGTAGCAAAGGAATCAAAGAATTGGTCTTAACTCCTTATTGCTGATTTTTTAAAACAGGAAGAAAATGATGTCACCATAATGATTTGGTAACATTTATTGGGCATCTACACTGTGATCACCATTTAGCTATATGCGCACCCAGATCGAATTCCTTGTGCTATAAGAGTGTTTCTGAGAAAGTGATGCCCAACTTTTAGATTCAACAACTCTCCTTTTAAAATGAAGCGACAAGGGCGCCTGGGTGGCTCAGTGGGTTAAGCCGCTGCCTTCGGCTCAGGTCGTGATCTCAGGGTCCTGGGATCGAGTCCCGCATCGGGCTCTCTGCTCAGCAGGGAGCCTGCTTCTCTCTCTCTCTCTGCCTGCCTCTCCATCTACTTGTGATTTCTCTCTGTCAAATAAATAAATAAAATCTTTAAAAAAAAAAAAAAAAAATGAACCGACAAGTAAAACATTGGTGAATTAAAAGTGCAGCTTATCGATGGGAAATTTTGAAGTCTGGTAATTCTTTTCTCTGAGACAAATCTTAAATGTTCATAAATAATTTTAAAGGTAAATGTTAAAATACCACTCGTTATTAATTTTTAATAATACAAAAAAAGGTCAGTAAACTATCCTTACCAGAAGTGCCTGCTTAGCGAAGAGGAACCAGCCTGTTTCTGATGTGTATCCCTCAGGAAGGATTCCCTTCCCCTCCTCATTATAAATCAATTAGTCGTACACACGAAATAGAAAAATCCTCAGACACTATGGATAGGTATTACCACTCTTGTGGTCTTCTCTGTGAATAAGTTCCACACAATTTCTACTGACATTATCAGTAATAGTATATTGACCAGTTGTGGTGTTAGGGTTACTTTAAAAAAAATACATAACAATAATCTTAAAAAGTTAATCTTGGAAATGTCTTTGCGAAATTCTAAATAAGATTAGTTTCAAGCCTACATTTTAGTAATTTCCTCAGTAAATCTAAATACTAAATACTCAGTAAATCTAAATATTTAGCTTTGCATTGGAAAGCTGGGATTTGAGCCAGGAAGCCTGACATCAGAGCCCCTACTTTTCACTGCTGTGCTCTTCTGCTTCTTTGGAGGGTCTTTACATATTCTCTTCTTTAGAGGCTCTGAGAGTGACTATTAAAATCCTATTTAATTCATAGGATTAGGGTTTACGATTACAGAGAAATTACCTTCTATTCACAGGTTTATGCATTTAATCTGTAAGAGATCAATTCGTAACAAACTGCTTACAAAGGTTACTAATTATTATTAACATCAGCTATTCTTGCTCATGATCCTGGCTTAAATAATACCTGAACACACACATGTAATATTAACATACTTACATGAGATGAAGGAATAGAAATTTTTTGCTAAATTAGTCTATAAGAATGTCCTATTTTCTTAATTTTAGTAAGGGATATGTCTGCTTTCCCAAGCCATGGCACACTGAGTATATATCTAGCACCTAAGAGATAACTAATAATTATTTGTTGAATTAATGAATAATTTATGTTATTCACTTCTGACTACCAACTATGTGAAAGTTTTAAAAATCAGCTTGTCCTTCATCTTTTCTGTTCTATGCTTTGTTATTTATCTTTTTTAGTAAAGCACTAGTCTACTTCTACTTTTTTTAATGTGTTTTAATTAAAATTCAAAATCAAATACTCCCCATTTGGTCAGAGAAAACCAATTTAAAATGCTGTGTGTTCAACTGATAGAACAAGCTGAAAAAAACGAAATCAAAGATTTTGAAGCTTTTCCCCCTCTAATCACCCATTTTAGAAAGGACCTTTGATTACAAATCAAGAAAAAACTTAACACACACTCAATATAAATATGACATGAGCTAAGAACTAGACACACAATGATATATGAAATAACATACTAGGTGACTACATTCTTCATTGAAGTTTTTCTATGTGAAAAATAACATATTTTAAAGCAAGTTATTAGCTTTTTCATCCAACTGTCAAAGTAACACCTAAGAAATAAAACTTAAATTTACCTGATCAATTGCTATTTGCTTTATTTGCAGGCACCAAAGGATAGATGATCCTGAAAAAATAAAAAAAGGAAAGACCAAGTGGCTTATAAACAGGACATACTTTTCACAACACAGGTTACACAGACATGTGCAGGGCACAACACATTCTGAGCAGAGACATTTTCTTGTCTTTACCCTGGCTAAGGCAGCATGGCAAAAGCTGAGGGAACAGCATCACTCCAATATCTCAGCCCCTAATCTAACTACCTTGAGAACCTATTTTGCCACAAGGCAGGTCATTCTGTCAAAAACTTCTGCTGGACTAAGATCCCTATGAAGAAAGTTGTGGGGTGGGGGGGTGCCAGGGTGGTTCAGTGGGTTAAGACTCTGCCTTCAGCTCAGGTCATGATCTCAGGGTCCTGGGATGGAGCCCAGCATCGGGCTCTCTGCTCAGCCTGGCAGGGAGCCTGCTTCCCTTCCTCTCTCTCCGCCTGCCTCTCTGCTACTTGTGATCTTGGTCTGTCAAATAAATAAATAAAATCTTTAAGAAAAAAAAAAAAAAAAAAGAAAGCAAGCTGTGGGTTTTTTCCTTTTTAATTAAACAGAAAAAAATTTTCAAGTGTCATTGTTAGTATGAAATATAATCAACCGCTGATGGGGAACAAAACAGGAGTGGGGGCTAGAAGAGTAGAGAGAAACAGAAAGCCTTGAGCTGTCTGGCTAAGATGTGCAGATGAACAGGTCGTGCAGGGAGAAAAGAGGGAAAAGAAAAGGACTTCAGGACTGCTGGGCTGGCAGGCTAGAAAGGATGAACTGCTGAGAAAAATGAGAGGGCTTATGAACGACATTGAAGGAACTGCTGCGACACTGTAAGAAACAGAAACTTAGTACATATGAAAGCCTGTCACTATCATTTGTCTGTCGGATGTCTTATTTCGGTTCTTGGATATTTTGTAGGAGAAATGGACTGAAAGAGTGGGGCAGAACAGCAAAACACCAAACAGATCCCTGAGTGGGGCAGAACAGCAAAACACCAAACAGATCCCTTTCTCAAGAAAAACCCCAAACAAAAACAAATAATGACTTCATAATGACAGCGGGTGTTACACAATTTTTCTAGAGAGTCAATGAAATGAACAGCAGTATTTTTCAGAGAAGAAAGGTTTTCTCAAGTGCACTGCCAAGCCAATCAGGTAAATAATTAAAGAGAAATCCACCTTTATTCATGAAGCATTTATTCCCCCAGAAGGCCAACTTGTCAAAATCTTAGTTTTTCTTTTCTTTCTTTATTCAGGCTAAATGCCATCCTCTTCCAGAAATCTGTGTTCTCTATATATTCACCCATTCTTTTTTTTTTTCTTTTGATGAGCCCCAGAAGGTGTCTATCTCTTCCTGTGTTTTGTCCCATTCTTCCTGACTCCTTGGACTTTGACCCATTTCTTCACTTTCAGGGGTCTCACTCCACCAGCTCTTACAACCTACACAGGTCTCCCCAGCATCATTGGATTATGGCCCTGCTGACCATCACATCTCTGTTCAAATCCTCTCTTCACAGAAAACTTACCATCTGGGTTCTTCTACTCCTCCCATCTCCCTTTCCTTTTCTCTTCACAGGCACTCCTTCCCTAACTCCCATTCCCTATGTTTCAACCACATTTCCTAAGTAGAAGAACTGAAATCTGCATCTCTAGACTCAATCATGCTCATGCATTAGTGCCAGAATTCAAAGGTCTTGCTACACCCTTTTACCAAGATATGCCACCAGTTAGTAAAACTCAACACATCTAAAACTAAGTGTGGGGGCACCTGGGTGGCTCAGTTGGTTGATTTCGGCTCTTCACTCAGCTGATTCACTCTCCGTTTTGGCTTAGATCCTTATTTCAGGGTCCTGAGATCCATCCCCACGTAGGGCTCTGCACTGGGTCTGGAACCTGCTTAAGTTAAGATGCTCTCTCTCCTCCCCACACTCTGCCTCTCAAAAAATAAAAATAAAAAATAAATTTAAAAGTAAGTGTCTATCTCCCACCTTCAAACCATTTTTTTCTTCCCTTTTCTTGACTCTCTTTTCATCCATGCCTGTCTTGCACAATCTATGTGTAAAATCTCTTCAAGTTACCACTGCTTTGAATTCCCACTGCCACCAGGCTAATTATACAAAAGAAGTTAAAACTTCGGCTCCTACTTTGTTTGCCTTTTGTATGTCCCACTAAAATCAATCCTGCATGGAAGCTGAGGGCTTTATACACATAAGCTTACCGTTTAATGGATACCTATACACATTACATATTCAGGCCTAATGCGGCCTACATGCAGTTGTTAAAGTCATTTTGACTTATTTTTAAAAATTGTGATAAAAAACATATAACATAAAATTTACTGACCTAACCATTTTCAAGTGTATAATTCAGTGGTGTTAAGTATATTGTCAAAATTAAAAACGTGGTTAGCTTGCGCACATCACCAGCAGAGGAGAAATCTTGGCCTTCTCCAAGCTGTAGCTGCTGCTATAGGTGTAGAAGGAATCCCACTCACCTAGTGGTTTAAAATCACTAAGTCACTGAAATGAAATTTAATGTGAATGAAAGTCACTGAAATGAAAGATAACTAATTATAATTTTATTTCAGGTGTGATGCCATCGAAACTTCCTAAAATTGAAACTATGAAGAACTGACAGAAAGATCAAGATGAAGAAAACTCCATATATACTTTGGTCATATTTTAACCGTGTCAAGCCACTATCTCTTTTCTTTTATAAAAATTCACATGGCTGGCCCATAGAGAAATTTTTAAGCCACCATGGAGGAAAAAATACAGCACCCATGAACACCAAACACCTTAACTTGGCTTTCAAAATTGTCTCCAATGGTCCCACATTATTTTTCTGGCCAAACTTTCTACTATCTTAAGTCACTCAAACTCAATTATGCAGAATCCGAGGATAGTCTGGATGTTTCTACCGGGCAGCTCTATTCAATGCCATGGTGTTAACAGTTTCAGAGGAGGTTCTAGAGCCAGACCCTCCAGTTTCAAATTCTGGCTTCACCACCTACTACTACTACATGACTTTAGACAAGCTAGGTAATCTTTCTATGACTCATTCCCCAACTATAAAATGGGAATATAATCTGACAGAGTTGCTCCCGAGACTAAGTGAGTTAATTCATTATCGATTGTTAACACTGCAAGCTACGCATAAAAATGTTAGTTATAATTACTCCAGCAACCTCGAATGCCTCCACAGTCCGCTCGGCAACGCCATCAGGCAGTGACCTCCAGGCGCCACCAGAACTCGGACAGCATTTACAACACGAACAGACTAACAAAGGGCTTGCACGTGCGTGAGCTGGAGCGGGTTTCCCCGGTTCCCGGGGCCCTGAAACGCGCTCCCGCAAGTGCTACGACCGCCCTGGGCTGTTTTTCACTCAACTGGGTACAGAGCTACTTCATGCGGTGGCGATCGGGTCAAAGGGCGGGACAATCTGGGCAAAATGGAAAGAGCTAAATAAACGTAGCGGGTTCGGAGACCGCAGGCCCGAGCGCCCAGCGTTACACCAATGTGGAAGCTCGGGGAAGGAAAGAGATTCGGCCCGAGGCCTGCGCTTGCAGCCAAGATCCTGGCCTCGCCGCCCTGCCCTTAGCCTCCAGCGTCTCTGGGTCGCGATCGGGATCCGGCCCGCAGTTCCAGCGATCAAGCCCGCTCTACTCGCCACTGGCCTCAGCGTCAGCCCCGACCAGGCCCCGCCGGGTCCCGGGTGCAGCCAGAGCCGCAGACGAACCAAGGATACCCAAGGTTCTACCCCGACAAAGTCCTACCTCGGCGACTGGTGGCAGCTGGAAAACAAGCAGCACCCAGGCGGCGCGGGAAGGCGGGGCCTTATCATGGCCGCCGGGAGCCCACGTTTGGGGTCGCCCAGTCTCGACCCCGCCCCCATAAGGCCCGCCCACTTTCGGGTCCCACCCCCTGCGCTCCTTCTCCGGGGCCCCGCCCCAGATGCGGCTCCGCCCCCAAGGCTCCACGCTGCCTAACCAAACACTTCTTGGCCCAATCCTTTAGAGATCCCCCTCTTGCTGCTCCTGGTGTGGACTTCCCCATCGGGGACCAGCCTGCCCCCGCGGGCTCAGCCTCTTCCCAGAGGCCTGAGGTCTGGCCCCAGTTAAGTGGTGGAAAGCACTTCCAAGTAGTCTTTGAGATTATTTTAAAACAAGATTATGTTATAGTGTCTGGTAGCCCCCAACCCATAAATCTTTCTAGTTCACCTTCTTAGCTGGAGTTCAGCAAGCATCATTTTAATTTTTTGTTTATTTTTTATTTTATTTTAATTCCAATGTAGTTAACATAGTGTTATATTAATTTCGGGTCTACAGTATGATCAACAGTTCTATATATACCTCGGTGCCCATGAAGAGACATGTACTCTTAATCCCCTTCACCTATTTCATCCATCCTCCCATCCACATGAAGGGTCATTTTCAAATCTCCGGTGACAGATACATAGGAGACACACTCCACCAATGTTTCCTTTTCTCCCTTCTCTGAATTAATAGTTGCTGGTTGATAGCTTACAGCAAATCGCTTAATTTTTTTATTCTTTGACTTTATTTAATTTAACTGATCGTGTGTGTACTTCGCTTTTTGAGAAAATTAAATGTGATCACAAAAAACTTTTTTTTATTTTTTAACCCAATAGCTAGACTGAGTGTAAATAATACAATCTGAAAGGCAGGACAAGTTTCATTGGGGTGTAAGCCATAGAACAAGGTGCTTATCTCAGAAGGACCCTGCACTTGGTTTAATTCTCCTCTTGGTGTAATTATTTCCTGTACCACGTTGTTAATAATTTTTTAACAAAGTGTTCCCATATTTTCTTATTGCACTGAGCCCTGCAGATCATGGGGCTGACCCGGAGGAAAGGACTTGTAGCGGAAATGACCTTTGTGGGAGCTGACAGTATAAACATGGATGCAAGACAATGTCCTGTGGCTCATGCCCATTTTTGCCATAATGACCTGTGGACTGACCTAACCTGTGGCCTGAACCTGTGGAACTGTGGATCAGTTGCGACTTAGTCCCAAAATAATGTTTATCTAATCAAAATAAAGATTGTATTCTGAGAAACTATTGAAGTGAAAATTTCTTTTTGCTTTCTATTACTTTTAAATATAAATCACTGAAAAGGGAATGTTCTTCAAACTGAGTTTCATAACTAAAACAGAATACCCATGTATGCAAGTTATTTAGAACTGATAAGATATATTTGAAGAAAGTTAAAGGGTGTTTATTTAATAAAAATGATTGTTGTGGGATACAGACCAGCCTAACAATGATGAGCATATAGTCCTTTATGAAAGAGTTCTTGTGTTACAAGTACAGTATGATAATAACCAGGACTAAAATTTCTTTAGCTCAACATAAATATTATTACAATAGATCCAGTAAATTTCTGTTTCTTCTTTGAAATATTTTCTATATATTCATACACATATATATGTATATGCATGGAGGCAAATTAAGCTGAAATAATAAATCAGAATTGATGTTTCTAAAATGAATCTGGTATTAAAAAATGGATGAATATTAACTATTTAAAGAAATAGACCAAAAATTCTCTGTAAATATGTGATTGAGAATATTTAAGGACTCTGAACTAAAATAAATAGGATGTAATCTTAGGGAGTCAATAAAGAAATATAATGAATGAGAAAAACTCAATTCTGCTTAAGGTCTTTGAGAAAGGAGATGATTTTTAGAGAGCCTGGAAAAGGCACTATACATGAAGAATGGTATAACCTATAGGGCATCAGCACTGTCCTACTTGATAAGTGTTCTTACGGCTTTTCCACAGACTTGATTAGCGTTTCTCAACCTTGACACAATTGCCGTTTAGGGCCAGATAGTTCTTTGCTGTGGAGAGCTACCCTGTGCATTGTAGGATGATTAACAGCATCCCTGCCCTCTGCCCACTAAATGGCAACAGGACTTCCTTTACCCCCAAGCTGTGATGCCCACAATGTCTCTAGATACTGCCAAACAATTTGCTCCTATTTGAGAAAAGCTGGCCTAGGTAAATGTTTTTCAAAACTCCTTTTATTCGGATTCTGTTCTCATCTAGTGACATTTTAGAGAAGAAGAGCCTTCATTATTATTTAATAAATCAGAATTTATGTTAAAAATGCATTAGTCTCTGGAGAACCTAACTGGGGTGATTCATTCTCTAACAGACTAGTCACCTCTGAATGTGATACCCACTTCCCAAAATTGAGTTTCTAAACGTGTATCACTGAGGACCAGATTTTGAACCAGGGAAACATAACCCAGTATTGCAAATGTGTAGCCCTATGCCAGAATCACATCTCAACTTTGTTTTCTTAATTCTAACCACACAGTACAGTAGAATGAGTACAAATGAACCTCAGCAAAGATTATCTAACTCCCACGCTCATATTGACAAATGTCTAAATCTCACAGACCGTTTTCCCTTTTATTTCCCAATGTCATTTTTTAACTTGCTTACATCCTAAAGCCTGCATTTTTTTTTTTTCTGCCACACATTCAAAGTACGTGTTATGCCTTACTTGTCTCGGAAAGATCAAGAGTGACATACAGATGGCCAACAGGTACATGAAAAGTTGCTCAATGTCATTAATTATCAGAGAAATGCAAATCAAAACCACGAGATACCACCTCACATGGTTTGAACAGCTAGAATCAAAAAGACAAGCAGTAACAAGTGTTAGTGAGGAGACAGAGAAAGAGGCACACTTGTGCGCTGTTGGTGGGAGTGTAAATTGGTGTAGATGCTGTGGAATACAGTATGGAGGTTCCTTAGAATGTTAAAAATAGAACTTCCCTATGATCCAGCAATTCCGCTTCTGGGTATTTATCCAAAGGAAACACACTAACTTGAAAAAATATCTGCACCGTGCAACACCGCTGCACCTGCCGCCCCCTCCCCGTCGTGTTCATTACAGTGTTGTAACAGCTAAGACCCGAAAACAACCCAAGTGCCCCGATGCGTGAATTGATAAAGAAATGTGGTGCATATATACACACAATGGAATTACTAATTAGCCAGGAAAAGAAGGAAATCTTGCCATTTGTGACAAAATGGATGGGCCTTGAGGGCATCATCCTAAGTGAAATAAGTCAGAGAAAGGCTAAGACTGTCTCATATGCATATGATCACACTCTTACATGTAGAATCTTATATATATATGTGTATGTGTGTGTGTGTATATATATATATATATATATATATATATATATATATATATATATATATATATCCCCCAAACCCATAGATAGATATACTGAACAGACTGGTAGTTGCCAGAGTTATGCTGTTGGGGGCTGGCAAATGCGCGAAAGGTGAAGTGGATCAAAAGATACAAGCTTCCAGTCCTAGAGAAAGTCCCGGGAAACGGTTCAAGATGGCGACGTCGTTAAGATCCCGAGCTCCTTTCCTGCCCACAGACACAGGGAATCTGCAGTTACATATGGCGCAATTTCCTTTAAAAAAGACCTGAAAACAAGCTGAGCAACTCCCTTCACTTGGCCAAAAGAAAACATGGAAACAGGTAGGAGAAGCTAAGACGCAATCTCACCCTTAACCTCCCTCCCACCGCGCTTCCGGATCAGGAGGACTCCCACAACCCGGAAGTTTCTCCCGCAGGAGTGTAGTTTGTACCCCACATCAGGCACCCCAACTTTTAAGACCTGCACCTGAGAAAAGAAAACATCTGGATTGGAAAATGAACGGGCTCAAGTCTAGGAGGCCAGAAGGGAGCTGAGGAACAGGCTTTATTTAATTTATTTTTTAAAAGATTTTATTTATTTGACAGAGATCACAAGCAGGCAGAGAGGCAGGCAGAGAGAGACAGGGAAGCAGGCTCCCCGCTGAGCAGAGAGCCCCATGCGGGGCTCAATCTCAGGACCCTGGGATCGTGACCTGAGCTAAAGGCAGAGGCTTAACCCACTGAGCCACCCAGGCGCCACGTAGGCTTTAAATGGGCTCCGCAAACGCAGGGGCCCCAGGTCCCAAAGCAGAAGCAGCTCTTTGAAAAGTACCCAGAATTTGAGGGACAGGGATTCATTTGCTAATTTTATTTTTTAAAGATTTTATGTGCGCGCGCCGACATGCAAGTGGGGTTGGTGGGGGAGGGTGCTGAGCGCAGAACCTGTGGTGGGACTCTATCCAGCCATCGCGCCATCCAGGCACGTGTTATGTGCTAATTTTAAAGCACCTCCCGAGGGCCAGGGGCCAGTTGGGATACTTTTAGAGACAGAGCTGTTGGCGGGCACCATTTTCCAAGATTTTTTTTTCTCTAGACCTTTCTTGGCACCCACCTTTCCTCGGTGGGTGCCATCTTGGAGCTCTCCCTCTGCCACACTCCGCAGCCTCAGGATCTGAAGAGGGGAGCTTTTACACGGTCTGGTGCACCAGTTTTTTGCAGTGACAGCCTAGGGAGAGCCTCTTGATTGTCTGGCTCTGCTCTGGAGCCCAGAGAACCAGACTTGCACCCCCAGGGCACTGCACTGATTGATTGAAGCCTTGTCTTTCTGACAAAGGGGCCTATCTCTGGGTCCAGGAGCTTTGGCCTGAGGAGCAGGCGACATTTCTGTTCTTACTGCTTTCTCAAGATCTCAGCGTCCCCAGCCAAGTTAGTACCACCTTCACCTTGCCTTTCTCTGATTTCAACACTGCATACAAAATTACATGTTACCATTCTCATGATTTCAGTTAGATTTATCCAAATTTTTAATACATTTTTGTTGTATTATATATAATACTAATTATATTAGTAATAGAAAAAATACACTTGAAAAGTAGAACACTTAGAAAATAGAGAATGGTGGAAAAAGAAAATTAAATCACTAGTAATCCTATTGGCTAGGATAATTTAATTTAATTTCTCTGATAGGGCTTTTGTTCATTTAAGATTTGAACACGCTTGCATGCAAAACTTTTTGTGCCTGACAATATTTTGGAAGCAGCAGTGAAATCTTTTTCACCTTCTAGCATGATTATTTAGATTTTTAAATTCTTTTTAAAATTTTTGAAAATTTATGTTTTTAAAAAGGGCAATCTATTTTATCCAGGTTTTATATTTTTTGTAGCATTAAAATTTAAATCTTCACTTTTGTGGTTATCATACTTTCTCCCTTTTTTAGTGTTGAATGTTTGTATTCTTTTTCTTTTTGCTTTAGTCTTTCATTCAAAGGGGATTTTTTTTTTAGTTGACCTTTTAAAAGAACCATTCTTAGATTTATATATGTAGTTTTAAAATACAAAATATATATTCCTACGAAAGGTATTATTGGGTCAACTGTTTTGGATTCTTACTGTTCTTGAAATACATATATTATTAAATTGGTTTCTAGAAAGTTCATAAGACTCATATGCAATGTTTGTTTATATTTATTTCTCTCTTTCATGAACTGGATCACAATTGCCAGTTTTACCTCAGTAAGGTTGAAACTAAATTTAAAAAATACAAAATGAAGTAGGGTCCTATATGTATTATTTCAAAAACGACACCATCTTTTATTTTTAAACAGCTGTATGGAGTTTCATTCAATGGATGTAGGATATTTTACTTAACCAGTGCCTTACCATTCTGGTTAGCAATGCTGCATAATAAACTACTCTAAAAGTTAATCATGTGAAATAGCATTTCGTTGTGCTTCACTGGTTTAGAAACTCACTGTGAATTAGTTCAGTGTAGATGACTTACTCTGCTACATGTGTTTGGGGCCTCAGCTGGGGACACTCAACAGCCAGAGGACATCTGGGGAATGGAATCACTGTAGTAGGCATTTTCCCTCACATGCCTGGTGGTTGTTGCTGACTCTTGTTGAGACCACTTACCTGTGTATTTGGTCTGAGCTTCCTCACAGTTTGGGGGCATGAGTGTCCTTAGACTGTTCTTCCTAGTAGCAATGACTCCTAGAAGTGAGTGACTCCAGAGAATCAGGCAGAAGCTGCATAGCCTTTTTGACCTAGTGTCACTCCTGTTGCACTCCTTCAGTCATAGTAGTCACACGCCTACCTAGATTTCAGGAGAGCAGACATAGAGATCCCCATCTCTTGATGGGGGAAGGGTCAGAGACTTTGGATAAAACCATCACACCTATTAAGAACATTTAGGCCATTTGGGTGCCTGGGTGGCTCAGTCATTAAGCACCTGCCTTTGGCTCAGACCATGGGATCCAGCCCCATAACCCATCAGGCTCCCGGCTCCATGGGAAGCCTGTTCTCCCTCTCCCACTCCCCCTGCTTGTGTTCCCTCTTTTGCTGTGTCTCTCTCTGTCAAAAAAATAAGTAAAATCTTAAAGAAATAAAAAAAGAACATTTAGGCCATTTATGATTTTGCTCATTACAACTAATGTGTATATATATATATATATTTGAGAGAGAAAGAGAGTGGGCATGAGAGCGGGGAGGGTCAGAGTGGGCAAAGAAGAAGCAGACTCCCTGCTGAGCAGGGAGCCTAACATGGGGCTTGATCCCAGGACCCTGAGATCATGACCCAAGCTGAAGGCAGACTCATAACCGATTGAGCCACCCAGGTGCCCCAACATAAGATATTCTTATATTGTTGTGATATAAGAATATATTATATTTTCTTTGCATACATTTTTGCAATTTTTGTAATATTTGCAATTTTTGCAACATTTGCAAATATTGCAAAAAATTGCAGTTTTTGTAATATTTGCATTTTTACAATATTTTTCTGTGCATACATATATCTGTATGCACAGAGTAAAGATTCTTGCAGGGCGTATTTCCCATAAATAGAAGTGCTGTTCCATTGGGATGCACATTTAGAATTTTGGTACATCTACGTAGTATCTCTCCCAAAGACTTTGTCAAATCTATGCACCCTCCATCATAGGAAAGAAGCTACTTCCTTACCATTTTCCTAACACTAACCTGTATCTGAACATTTTGCCAGGATAAAATTTTTTCTGCCAAAGAATTTTTAATGAATAAATGGTTTTCCATATAATGTATTTTTCATCTCTTGTATTGTTTGGGTGTTTAGTAAGTAAACCTTTGCCCGCTTTCTTAATTATGTCCTATGGACACAGTCCTAGAAGTAGAATTGCTGAGTTAAAATTTACCCCCTTTTTAAAGCTGCCTCATACATATTTGCAAAATAACAGAACATTTATGTCACTTTACATTCCTTCAACACATCCTCCCATTAGGCACTGTTCTTCAGTGGGATACTTTGCATTTTGTGATGTATAACCTGAAGCACATATACTACAGATTCCCAGTGTGAACTCAGAAATCACATAGAATAGGGCTCCAATTATAATTTTCTAGGAGTGGGACGTTTTGATGAATGTAGTTTCTTTTTCAAGTGCACCCTGTGTTAAAGAAAACAGGAAGTTCAATACCTGCATTGCACCATCTGTCCACATTTCCCTGCCTCCATGGTGGCTGCATTGATGGAACCCTGCTTCGGTGTTATTTTCTGATATAGATGGCGGAAATGAAAACATGGAACATTTGAAGGAGCTCCTTATAATACTTACAAAGCAGTTCAATGCCCTTTTACAAAATCTCCTACAGTTTTCTCTTGGCACTAAGGATCTGGATAAAAGTGTGTTTTTCCCAATAAACTAATACACTTCTGTCTGTTAGTGAGAGCTACGTACTGTACTTCCTTCTTCATCCTGGTTTTTAGGATGATCAGAATAAAGAGCTAAGTTCTGTACAATTACTATAGCATTGTTCACTTTAAGCAAGATTTTTTTAAAATACAAATTTTCTTTTTCTCCTCTTTTGTTTCTTATCTCTCTCTCTTGTTTGGGAACATTCAGTTTTTACTACAATTAATCTAACTTTGATCATTTTTAGAAGGTGGAGAGGAAAGTTCAAATTATAAGTCAGTTGATAAAAATGATATCTTTAATTAGTAATATAGATGATTTGAGGGTTGGGCTAAATTTGTATTAGTTTTTGTGTATGACCTAGAGGCAGTTTAAAAAATTAGAGTGAGTTGTTTTGCTATTTACCTTTCTGTGCCTGGCAAAAGAGACTAGGAATTTGGGAGTAATCAAAGGCTTTATTTTAAGCTTAATCTGATTTTATTTTTATAAACTATTTTTAATAAAACTTCTAATGGATTCTTTTATAACACAGAACTATCTATAGAAGAGAGTTTTGCACATTTTAACATTTTACATTTATACAGATTATAGATCTAACAACCCTAGGTTGACATCTGAAATAATATATGTCTCTGATTCTATATATTTTATATTTTTTAAACATTATTCTGTTTGGTATCTTAGCTTTCTATCATTATATGTAAGCCTGCAAATATTATATGGGAGACTGGTCAAGTTTCCAAGTTTCACGGGAAAATATTATTTATATCTCATAGTTACATATATATTTATTTTGCTACTGAGTTAATTTTCTTCCATGTTAATTCATAAAATGTTTTATGACTATGTAAAATCAATTCCAATTTTAGCTAATTAAATAGTAATTTTCTCCTCAAAAATGCTGTTTCAAGAGATGAGACAATTGGAATAAAAGTTATGGATGACTTTAGCAATGAGTCATTTCAAAGAATTTGAGGTTGATTCACTTATGCATTGGCTATATTTATTTATTTTCTTTTATGTACCACGTACTATTATTGAGATAAAATGGTGAACTAGACATGCAAGTTTCTTGATCTTATTAAACTTAAATTCTAGAAGGAGGATCCAGAAGGTAAAATAAAAATAATAAATAAATAAATAAGTGAGAAAATTTCAGTTAGTTTTAACTACTACTCAGAGAGTAAGTAGGGATATAGTAGTAAGCCTCTACTTTAGAAACATTGGCCAGAGAAGGACTTCTGAGGAGACTAAATTTTAGCTGAGATCAGAATGAGAAGGGTAGTTCCCTTCTGTAACAATCAGTGGAAGACCATTTTAAGTAGAGGGTATAGCTAGTGCAAAGGCCCTGAGGTGGGACTTGGTGAGCTTCCATAAAAGAAAGAAGGCTAACAGGGTGGATACTAAAGATGCAGTACTATTTTTACTCTAACAGAGACCTTCTGTGTTTTGGTACCTAAAGATCAGGATGAAATGTGGCCTTTGAAGTTTCTAACAATTGTTCTGCATTTTTCTAAGATAAGAGTGCACACTACTGGGGCGCCTGGGTGGCTCAGTGGGTTAAAGCCTCTGCCTTTGGCTCAGGTCATGGACTCAGGGTCCTGGGATCGAGCCGCACATCTCTGCTGAGCAGAGAACCTGCTTCCTCCTCTCTCTCTGCCTGCCTCTCTGACTACTTGTAATCTCTGTCTATCAAATAAATAAATAAAATCTTTTAACAAGAGTGCACAGTACTATTATTATTAATAGTAAATACTTATCTAGTGCTTCCTACGAACAAGTACTATTTATTCTAAGATCTTTACATGCGTTAACCTATGAGGTTATGAGATAAGTATTTTTATGTTTATGTGTTTGTAGATGAGGAAAATGATGCACAGATAAATTATTTAACATGGGACAAAGAGCTAGTAAGGGGCAGAGCTGAGATTTGTTTCCATTAGTCAGAATTCAGAGTGTGTGTATTTAATTACTGTTCCACACTGCTTCATGGTAATAATAATGAGGAAGATAGTGTTATACACTCTATTTTTGCTATCAAAGCATTGTAGATTGAACAAACCAATGTCATCCTCAAGCTACATCTTATGAAAACAATAAGGAATTGACTTTTAAAATATAAGATAGTAGGTGCAAGGGCATGGGTTTATTTTGCTTCATTGGGCAGAGTAAACTCATTTGCTGTACCTTCTGGATCTCTCCTTATGCTGTCATCCATTCATCCATTCTCTTTTTTTTTTCCTTAAAGATTTTATTTATTTATTTGACACAGAGAGAGATCATAAGTAGGCAGAGAGGCAGACAGAGAGAGGGGGAAGCACGCTTCCCGCTGAGCAGAGAGCAGGATGTGGGGCTGGATCCCAGGACCCTGAAATCATGACCTGAACTGAAGGTAGAGACTTAACCCACTGAGCCACCCAAGGGCCCTCCATTCATCCATTCTTCGACCCACCAATAATTACTATTTGTCTTCTGTAGGCCAGGAACTCTTTTAAGGTACTAGAAATGCATAAATGGACAAATCAAACTCTCTGCTCTTACAGAGTTTACTTTTTCTAGAAGCCTTAAAAATATTATTCTATATTAGTAAAGCAAATTGTTGCATACGAACTCAGTTAACAGAATCAAGTGTTTCTGGATATAGTTAATTTGGTCTTAACGGAGTACAAACTGATTCACAAGGGGACAAATGATGTGGGTCAAGACATTGGCATAGCTAGAAATTGAGTTTAAGGTTAGATTGCCATGAACCCAAGTGATGTGACTTCAACTCAAATACTGAGTGAATCTAATCCTTAAAGCAAACCAGGGTTTGCAAGAGAGGCAACACATGTCCCATAGAATGGAATCTGATGTGTTTGTAAATGACTGTTGCTTTCAGCTCTGTAAAGCTCGGTTGAATTTGAGAAGACATAGCCAGTATCCCCTGATTCTTTGTAAATTCTGGTCTTTTCCACTCTACCTTCTACTAAATTAAACCACATGACCTGAAATTCACCGATGTTATATAAACACTCAAAAAACATTATGCTGCGAGTAGGAGACAGGGGTAATGAGCCATATCTAAAAATGTTTTTATTGGCATCCATAAGAGAAGGAGAGAGCAGAGTTTTAAAACAGTATGAGTAAGATGAGTTAGTGGAGAATAAGAATGTGAGAATAAATGTGTGACTATTAGAGATTTTTATAGACTGGAACTTGATTTGAAATGGAAGAATGGAAAAAAATACTTAGATCATTTTGGACTTACTGGAAATGGTAAGAAAAACAGTGATAATTTTATTGTTATACTTGAATTGCCTAGAATTATGAAAGGCCTTTCTTGCAAAACTGTCAGATTTCTGGAATTTTCATGAAGTAGTTCTGTAAAACCATAGGCAAGGATGTTTCAGGAATACACTTAGGTAAAGTCAGAGGTCACATAAAAATTTCTATCTCACTTTAAATTTTGTCATCACTTGACAAAACTTGTTTAATAAATGGACTTCCTCTATAAATATGGTATCATTTTTCTCAACCCTGAGAAACTCCCAGTTCCTTAGGAAATTATTTAGATTCATGTTTCTGAGATTAAATGTAGGAATGGTAGGTTGAGCAAAGGACTTCACTGAGTCTGTCAGGTGCTAGCAAACAATATCTCCCTTTGGGGGATATAGTACTGTTTTTGTCTTAAAGCATTCTGATAGATTTTTTTCATCTGAAATACAATTTGGGAAAACCCATTTAGTTTGCTCTTGGTCATGTTCCCATTGGATCAGACCCCATGGTAATCTTTTTCTAAGTCCTTAACTATTCATATTCCATTAATGATTTGATGTGTCTTAGTTTTTAATAACCTTAGTATCACCAATTTCTCAAACAAGAAATTCCAAGCAATGATGTATTTGATAGCTTTTTATTCTACTTTCCCAGCCAATTGCAAAGTCCTACTGCATTTTCCTCCCATAATTTCACAAATATTTCTCACTTTTTACATCCTTATGAGGGGGCATTGATTAACACATGCCCAGGCTGTTTAACAGCCCATTCAACAGACCTAACTTCTCTCCAGGGAAATTTTTTTTTTTTTTAATTTTATTTATTTGGCAGAGAGAGAGAGAGAGAGAGAGAGAGAGAGAGATTAAAAGGAGGCAAAGAGGCCTGCAGAGAGAGGGAGAAGCAGGCTCCCTGATGAGCAGAGAGCCTGATGTGGGGCTCCATCCAAGGACCCTGAGATCATGACCTGAGCCGAAGGCAGAGGCTTAACCCACTGAGCCACCCAGGCGCCCATCTCCAAGGAAATTGTTAAAGTCATGTTTATCATCCTTATATAAATAAAAAGTGCACATGAATCAAAGACTATTCAATTTATTAACAAAAGGAGAGGTTAGTAAGATGTTAAAATTGGTTCACATGGGAACTTCAGTTATAGAGATTTATATTCTTTATTAGATAAAATTAATCTGCCTTACTATAAATATGAATATTTTGCACTGTTATTAACTGGAATAATTTACATTGATTGCTGCAAATTTCCTATTGCTTACCCCTATAGGGCTGTAGAATAGCCTAGTCAATAGAAAGTCAGTTACAGATGCGCACTCCCGTAGAACTGGATAATACTCAGAATGTCCGTTAGACAATGCTCAGTCTCCACCAAGGGCACTCCCAGTAATCTCTTTGCCTATTTCTAAGTATTGGGTAATTTTTTCATCAGTAAATAATTATTCACTGACCGTATTTGTTTAATCGGACTACATGTTACTATGTTTCTACAGTGGTGCTACATGTTTGGGTTTTGTAACTTCTAGAGAAGGATTTGTGTGGGTTTAGCTTGCTGGGTGAAGTCCTAGCATAGTTCCACTGAAGAAAAGAATTTTAAGGCTTTCCATGAGAACATGAGAGAAAAACTTCTAGTTAAACACAACTAACAATAAATTTCCACGTGGATATAGCTAGTTAGGATTTTAACCTCCTTACGGTGTCCCATTCCTGTCCCCCAGCCCCCAAATACTGAGCTAAGTGTATAGTCCCCTGATAATTACCGCATACTGCAGACATGAGATGATGTAAAGATGTGTGCTCTTGAATGAGGATGTGGTCTTGAATGATTCCTCTGTGCGTGAGGATAGCTGATCCTTTCAGAGATGAAACCCACATATTTGGGTTCCTCCATTACCAAAAGTTGGGTGTCAGTGATAGCATAATTCATTTACAGAAGGAATACTTGTTTGCATCAATCAAACAAATAAAAAAAAAACCCTACCAATCCATTGGATGCTTTATTCTCTTTGTGAAAGAGATCAGGTCCTTTTAGAAAGCAAATATCTCTGGGAGGCTGATTGTTAATATATGAATTTAACCAGTGCCTCCTCAATTATCTGAGGTTAATAACCACACACATGACTTCCAATGTCATAAGCCAAGAGAATAGAAATGAATTTCTAGAAAAATGAAACAAAAAACCACCACAAAGGCAAAAATATAAGTTCCAACTTTGATTAGTAGAGTCAACACATATAAATTGCACTTCAGTAAATATAATCTGGATGACATGAGGGAAAAAATCATAATTATAAGAAACATTTATTGAATATATTTACACGAATGGATGATAATCATCACTAACTTTTTAAATCCCACATTCATAAGTAAGTTAAAAGTTGAATCACATAGTTATTCCCACGTATAAAATGCCTATATGCATGCTTTGAATGAACATAGTGCATATCAATAGTAAAAATTTCAGTATGGCAAATGAGTTTGCTTTTTGTGTGTTACTTTAACTAATGTAGGATAGATTGATAACTATGTTACCCATAGAGAATAATGGACATCTAAACTGGTTTTATGTTTTGTTTTAATAGCAGATAGTGGAGACTATGGAGGTATATTACAAGAATGGTAGAAAAGATTTTAAAGGAATTTCACCAAGCTCAGGATATTCATTTTTGGGTAACACTTTATTATGATCTAATTTAAAGGTTACAAAATAATTGCAAAAGGGGCACCTGGGTGGCTCAGTGGGTTAAGCTGCTGCCTTCGGCTCAGGTCCTGATCGCAGGGTCCTGGGATTGAGCCCCACATCAGGCTCTCTGCTCAGCAGGGAGCCTGCTTCCTCCCTCTCTCTCTGCCTGCCTCTCTGCCTACTTGTGATCTCTGTCTGTCAAATAAATAAATAAAATCTTAAAAAAAAATTGCAAAAGTAATACAAATAATACTTATACATCCTTTATCACTTTCGCTCTGTCAAAGGCACTTAATATTTAAATTTTGAAATAACCTAGTATAATTACTGAAATCAGGAAATTAACATTGATATAACACTATTATCTAACCTACAGTTTCTATCTGAATTTTGTCAGTTTTCCCTTTGATTGTCCAAAGCGTGTGTGTATATGAGTGTGTGTGTATTTTACCCCTCACTTTTCAGGGTTATGCACTTAACTGCCACGTCTCTTTAGTCTCCTTTAATCTAGAATAGTTCCTTAAGTTTTCTTTGTCTTTTTTGAAGAATACAGTCCAGTTTATTTTAGGACATCTTCTTTCTATTATTTATTCCTTTTACTAGTAAAAGGAAGATCTTTCCTTTCTTGTTTGCTTATTCATTCATTTACTTTTATCAAAATGTACTCATTCATTTTTGTATTTTAATGGATTATGTAACTCACTGCTAAGATTATTTATTTTGAAGTTGGAGTTGTCCCAGGTTTTGCCAGGACTTCTCATGTCTTTTTTACGTATTTCGATTATTCTTTGAGCTATTCCTTACTTTCTGGAGCAACAAGATGCTGTAGGCTTATCCCTGGCCCACAGCTAGAGTCAGGCTTTTCTCCAGGGAGGCCCATTTTTATAATTTAAGATCTGGGAGTTAAGGCTACTAATTGTTTCTGGCATGTGATTGCTTCTGGGACCTTTCAGGAGGCCAAAGTTGGATGGACACACACAGTCCTGTAGGTATACATACCTGTGTTTATTTCTGTACATATTAAAATTAATGCATTCACCTGTCCGACACCACAGTCTTGTCTTCCCTGCTTTCCATATTTATAATTTTCCTTTCTATCTTCTAGCTGTCTGTTGTCATTGATTTCTAATGTAATTTCCTTGTTGTGAGAGAACATACTGTGAAGGATTGCAAACTTTTGAAATTTATTGAGACATTTTATGACCCAGCATAGTGTCAGCATAATGTCTGTATAATGAGTGTTCCTTGTGCACTTGAAAATAATATGTATAATGTGGTCATAGAGTATACTGTTTATAAATTTTGATGAGGTCAAGTTGGTCAACAATGTTCAGATATTCCCTACCTTTACTAATTTTTTATGTAGGAGGTTTTAAAGGTGTTCCATTAATTTTTCAGAGATGGGTATTTAAATGTACAACCATGATTATAGACTTACCTTCTTTTTTCTTTAGTTCCACCAGTTTTCCCTCATGTATTTTGAAGCTCTGGTAAACATTCATTACTGTTATACCTTCTTTTTTTTTTTTCAGAACTAAAAAAAATATTTCATTTCATTCTGAATAAAAAATGGAAATTACTGTTATACCTTCTTGATGCATTAACTGTTTATCATTTGAAGTGTCTTTGTCTTTTCATTGGAATGTTCAGTCTGTTTTCATTTAATGTAAGTATTGATATGATTGGATTTAGGTCTGTACATTAGCTGTTTTCTATTTGTCCCCTGTAGTTTTTATTTTTCTGATCTTTTTTTCCCAACTTTCTTCTGGGTTCGTTGAGTATTTGTAGTATTCTGTGTTCAATATTCAGTATTCTCCTATTGCCTTTCAGTTTAACCTCTATATTTTTCAAACTGGTTTCTCTAGGAATTACAATATACATTCTTATTTTATCATGGTCTACCATGACTTAATATTATGCCACTTTATGAAAATGGTGATTTTGTAACAGCACTGTTTCATTTCCTAACCCATCATCATTTTAGATCTTGTATCATTAATATTTCATCTACATACATTATAAACTCCATGTTATGACTGCAAATGTATGAAATATTATACATCCAAAGCAATTAATTGCAGCATTGTTTATACTAGTAAACCAAAGAAAACAACCGAAGTCTCCATCAGTAAAAGGCTGGTTAAATACACTGTGGCACATCACAAAATGGGATTCTATGAGGCCTTCAGGAAAATGAGGAAGTTCTTAATGTGTAAATATGACATGATCTCTAGTTCAAGGAAAAAGCAAGGTGCAGATCAATGCATGCAGCATGCCACCATTTATATATAAAGGTGGGAAGCTATAAATGGGTATTTGGATTTGTGTGAAGTAATACTGGGAGGATAGACAAATCTAGTAAAGTATGTTATCTATAAATAAATCATTGAGCCTAGATATGAGCAAACAGGGAGCCATGAGATTCCTAATTATATTCGGTTGATTTTTTGGAAACACTTTAATCTTTTAACTATAAAATTAATTTTAAAGCAAAATAAAAATATTTATTTTCTGGTTAACTGTAAAATAAATCCATCATTTATTTAAAAGTTCTGCTCACTCATAGTTGAGTCAAAGGCTAAGAGTCCAGGGAAGGATGGCTTGTGCTGCTGAAAGTATGTACCACGTAGCTTTCCACTTAGTTTTCACTTTATCAGACCCACCACCTTTTTCTTTAACTTCAAATAACTCACTTTTGTACCCTGGCTTTTGATTCTTCTGAAGAATATCTGTTTAGGAAATGAATGTTACCAACTATTGAAGAGGGATATAGATTTCCTTTTTTAATCAATCGCTAGGTCTTTTATTCCCTGAACTCTTATATGTTTTTGAAAAAAATGTTCTCCCAAATGTTAGGTTAGTGAAAGAGTGTAGAAGTACTGAGAAGCAAGTCTTATCTTACGAATATTTTTTAAATGGTTGCTGAGAAGACTAGCAGTACCCCCCCTTCCCTGCCCTGTGTCTGGCACCGTGAGCCCAGGTTATAATCTGGTCTCAGGTAAGAGGAACATGCAAGATGAACAAAGAATGGCTAAGCATGACCATGAAAGAAAAGATCTGGGCCATCCATCAGAAACATAAAATGGGGGAATGAATAGTCACATTGTTGATAAAATATTTAAGAACAAGCTTGATCATAGATTTGTGAAAACTATGCAAGGAAAAAGTACAAAATACAAAACATTACTGAGATAGTTTCCTGAGAAGGAAAGCAGTTAAAAAATGTAAATTCCTTCCAAATTGGTTGACAAATTTTGTGTAATGTCCCTCAAAATTCCAAAGGTTTTCCTGTGGAATTTGGCAAATGATTCAAGATTCATCTGGAGGAATAAGAATTAAAAATCAACTTAAAATTATCAAGTTAAAAAATTGATCAATCAATTTTAAAAAGTCCTAAAACATGAGACGGATTAATAATTAGGTACAGGGATGCTTAGATAAGAATAAAGCACACGTATCAACAGGTGACTTGTAGAAACCACATGATGCATAGAGGATGTTTATGTACAATTCTTTCAATTGTTTTTGATGTTTGAAAGATTTCCAAGTAAAATGGGAAAACATATGCCTCAGCTCCCTACCTTTCTTACATCAAGTCCAAAGGCCTCTACCATCACTTTTAAAGCTCAGAAATAAAAAGTTGCACCACACCTGTCTAGCTTTATTTCCACTGTTCCCTGTCAAGTCCTGTGCTGTAACCAAGCTCATTTCCTCACTCTCCCTCACTTCTGCTATGCTCATTTTCTCTTTCACGCTTTTGCTCCAGTTATTTCTCCTGCCTAAGATGCCCTCATATCCCCTTTTCACTTATTCTAATCTTGCCAGTCCTCCAGTTAGGTCCTGCTGAATGCAGCCTTCACTCTGGTCCATATACATGGCTCTCCTGTTATCCTTATGATTTAATGCAAACTCCATAGCGCCTCACATTGTTCACTTACCGGTTCTGGTCTACTAGTCTGGTCCTACATAATCATGAGTCCTGATACTTCTTTGTGTTACTCAGCATCTACAGTAGTACTGTGTTGTAGATGATTGGCCAGTAATTGTTAGATGGCCTGTACGTGATCAAGAATCATAGTCATGGATTCGTTCATTGAATGAATTAGTGTCCTTTGCACTCTCAGGGACACAGTTGGCTGCCATGTCTGGCCCATGAGAGATTTTCAGTAACTTTTGGATCAATAGAATTTTTCTTTTTCTTTAGATTTCCAACCTTTCTCTATTTGAATGACTGTTTTTCTATGCATTATGTCTACTGAATAGGCTAGGTTTCCAGTTTCCATATATTATACAAGCATAAACAAACAGATACATAAGCAAATAAGTAAGCAAGCAATCCACACATTCACTGGGAAGTTAGTAAAATTTCAGTGTTGAAAGTACTTTCACCATTTGTGTCAAGAAGGGGTGCTTGCCTGGGACTACTATAAAAGAAAGGCACATTATGTATTAGTTTCCTAGTACTTATGTAACAATTTTTCACACATTTAGTGGCTTAAACAACACAAATTTATTGCCTTCTCCTTTCCGGAGGTCAGACATCTGCAGTGAGTTTCCAGGGTTAAAATTCAAGTGTTGGTACGGCCGCATTCATTCCGGAGACCCGAAATGGCCCCAGATCTGGCACATTTGAGAAGAGAAGGGAAGCCAGTGTGGATGTTCAGAGGCAGGAGAGTTATAGAAGATGAACTCAGAGAGATAAGATTGTATGGAACTTTCTGGACTCCAAAAGGACAGGACCTGTACTCTGTGAGGAGTCACTGGAGGCTTTTGAGCAGAATGCTATCGTAAGGATCCTTCTCACTGTTGTGTTGTGAATAGATTTTTAGAATGGGGAAAGAACAGAAGCCAGGAGACCAGGAAACCAGGAAGGAGGCTACCGTAGTTATCCAGGTGAGAGATGATGGTGGTTTGGACCAAGGTGGTAACAGTGTGGGATGATGGATTTTGAAGATTGAGCCAACAGGGTTTCCCGATGGAGAAGATATTAAATGTACTGAGAGAGAAAGAGAGAGAGAGAGAGAGGGAGTGAGAAAGACAGAGATAGAGAGAATGAGAACCTAAATAGAAAAAAAATTGAATTCTCTCTTTGAACTGCTCTTGGACCATAGGAAAGGGTGTGGAGAATGAATGACTTATGTCAAACTATTGTCAGTGGCATGAAGTAGGAGAGCCTAAATGGCCACAAAGGGAACCTTCCCACTTTGCTGTGTGCTGCTGTGTTTGAATCTTTTACAACAACAAAATAGTCTTATGTTACTTGCATAACATTAAAAAAAGTTACAGATGAGACTGACAACTTTTGTCAAGGACACATTTCCCTTCATTTAGGCAAGGTGTATGTGGACTTAACATGAACTTTATCAGACATGTAGATTAATTGAGACAAATATTTAGCATCTACAGTTGGCAAGGACAGTGCAAAATGCCTTGGAACCATCTGATAAATGCCGGATTATAAAGAAAAATGCAATCAAGAATGAATAATTCAATTTGTTATTGACTCAGGAGATTAAGATATACATACAATTGAGGTTAATAGATGTACAATTATAGACCATTTTTTTGGAAGGGAGAAAAATTTGCTGATTGAAAGTAAATAGTGATCAGACCACACTGATAGGATGCTTGAGGGGAAACAGGTACAGCCTGCCTTCTTTTTCTCCTATAGCAATCCCATAATGCTACATGTACTATTTTATGAATTCAGTATAGATCTGAACATTTTCTGCACTGATATGGAAGTACTAATTACACTTCATGTGGCTCTCTAGATTCTTTCCCCCCATATTATCAGGCCTTTCCCTGTACCACAGAGGCCTTTCTGATATTGAGTATATGTCTTGAAACATTACATATGCAAAAATAAACTGACTGCTTTTTTTTTTTAAATTAAAGTTTAGCTAAGTCTATGAGTACATGCCTTGGGGTTGCTCAGACGGCTAAGTCCCATAGTTATAGGGCGGTGCTCTGTGCACTCTGAAGCACACAGCCATATAAGGAATTGTTGCTTTGAATTCATTTATCTAGGTTTGAAGAGGTATGAAATATTCCAGACACATGGATGTCCAGATATTTGTAATGTACCCATTTAAACACCATTGTAAAAAATAATAATTTGAATTGGAAAGTTCCTGAACTCTTATAAAGTGTTCCTTAATATTTTGATTCCTTTCTCCTCATTCTGGATGGTGGTCGTCTTTATTATCCAAGACCTAAGCCAGAAATGGGATTTCTTTGTCTCTATCATGTCTAAGTCTTGTTGCTCTCCTTTTCTTTCTGATGCTGTGGCTGCTTTTCAGGACAGGATCATTTATTTATTTATTTATTTGGCTGAGAGAGAGAGAGGATACAAGCAGGGGGAGCAGCAAGCAGAGGGAGGGGGAAAAGCACACTCCCCGTCGAGCAGGGAGCCCAATGCAGGGCTCGATCCCAGGACCCTGGGATCATGACCTGAACCGAAGGCAGATGTTTAATCAAATGAACCACCCAGGCACCCCCACAACAGGCTCTTGGCTCTGGTTTCATAGGACCACAACCCTTTACCCCAACCTCTTAGGGCCAAATGTGTTCATTGTTCTGATTTTAAACTGGCAATCTGGACCCTGAACCACACATCCCATAACATCACTGGCGGGAGCTAGCAGTTTCCCAAAATCATATCCTGTAATACTTCTGCAGCAAACACACAGATATAATAAGTGGGATAATCAAAAGTCATGCATAGTCTCATATAAGGTCAGGGAAGATTTTGTCACAAATAACTCTAGGTCAGGCAGGCGTTGCTGCCACATCAGTTACTAAGGATTATTTTTTAGTTTTTAGAGCTTTTTGGCTTTGGAATTAACGGTAAAGGACTTTGGACTTAAAGTTAAAAGATGGTGTGCATGTTGTGTTAAGAGTTCCTGGAGAGCTTGATGCTATAGTCCTCCCATCTCTAATTTGTTCCTTACATTAGCACATTTCAAATTTTGGGCTTCTCCACCCTTACTACTTAATTGCTTTAGATAAGGCTCAGGCTTACACCGTTGAAGGCTCCCTACCAGTGTCGAAAGATCAAAGGTATAAATCTGATCCCATGTTATTTTTTTGCTCATTCTGTCAATGGCTCCCCTCGGCCCACAGGAGAGATTCCTCACATGAGAAGTTTGCAATTCAGGGTTCTCTTTGACCGAGTCCCTTCCTGCCCAATTCTACCTCAACTGCTATTCCTCTCTTCCTCCTTCACTGTCAAGGTCAGACTTACAGTTCACCGAAAAAGCTTATTGCTTTTTCATCCTCCGAGCTCATCTGTGATTTAAATGCCCTTCCCTTAGGTCAGCTTGTTGACTCCATACTTGTTCATGATGCAATTCAAACATCTCACCAGTGAAGGTTTCCCAGCTCCACCGAGGTAGTTTCCTGTCCTCTGTGTGTTGCCAGTGTGGCTGATGTAGGTACAAATACGCATCAGCATAGCATCGATGACATTATTGCAGATTTTATCTACCTGTCTGTATCTCCACCTCAGCTGTGGGCCTCCCGAGGACAGACATGATGACTCCATCATTTTCTGAATTCCCAGCATCCAGCTCAGGACCTTTGAAGGAATGAATACCGGGGGTGCAGCCATATCTTCAGTTCATATTTCTGCAGAGTGGTCCAAGGACTTACTGTTACAGAAATACCGAAGATCTCAAAAAAACTTCAAGTTCCCGGGACCCTGAATGGCCCTGAGGAAAATTCCAGGAGTACTCATAAGTGAAATCTGCACTTTAAACCAACTTGCCAGGTGTTTTGAACACTGAAAACTGTTATTTGGGGGCCTTTGAAGCATGTATGATTTGTAGCAGAATGAAACTGTTAGACCTAAGGTGATTTTCTTCTACTATCCACTTTATGGTTTTACTGTCTACCCCTTGACTGTATTGGACCTAGATGATGACTATCTAGTCACATTCATGGGCTGTTCTTGAGAAACTATTTCCTCCCGATTTCCCTCTTCAGTTCCTAATCAGTTCTGTGACAAGAAACCAGACAACAGTCAAGAGCACCTCATCTTCTGAGCCTTACAGTGATACTGACATTCATGAAAGTGTGAGGGATGTAATGTTGCTTATTACATGACAGACTGACTCTGCTTCCCGGTTTGAGGGCCTTTTTATGCAATAAAGAAGAAACTTGTGTTGATGGCCTTGATGAAGGTGACTTTGGCTACTCAGAAGCCCTTTCCACTCATTTCTCTCCATAACTCTGTTCTGGAGAGCTGAGGTTGCTGGAGAGCTAGTGCCAAGAAAATGTCAGTGAGTGGTATAAGAATTCCACTGTTAGGACAGGATTGTTCTACCCAGGGATGGCTTCCTGGGAATGGAGTGAGGCCTTTTCTCTGCATGGGCAGGCAAGACTGATAGTCTCTCAGATCATCGAAGGACAGACTTGGAAAAGGAAATGGAACTTTCCTTCATTCTACCTTCTTATTGCTACTTTATATAATGAACCTCAAGAGCAAACCCCAGTTACTTATTTTTCTAAATAAAAATAAATCTGGGCCTGAGTTCCTCTCCCTGAGCCGTCCTCCCTCACCCACAAGGTTGGAGAAAAGTCCGGTTTGGCACTGTTGTCAGGGAGTCCATTCTTTTACTTTGTAAGAATCCGAAGGTCATAGTCCTGAAACTTGGAGATATTCATGGCTATGGCTATGAGGGGGAGCAAGAGTGGGAAGGTTCTGCCCTCCACCCCTGCATCAGGCCTGGAGTTTCTTGCCAAGGCATCTGCTTTTCTGGCAGCCCAACAGAAGACTTACCAAGTCCCAGGGTCCTAGATGGGGTAGAGGGCAGCTCTTTTCACTTGTAGAAGTGCTCAACCTGCAATTTTCCAAATCTCAGGGGAACTGTAGTTCAGGCCATCATCCCCACCTGCAGTTTAAAGCATTAGTTCTGTCTTCTTTTCTTCTGAAAGACAAGACGTTGGTGTGTCTGAAACAGGCCTATTCACCAGCCCCCTCATGGGAGGAAGCCTTCGGACCTTTAGAGACATGGAGGTAGGGAAAGGAGATGACTCCTTTTAAATCCGTACTGGTGAGAGGGCCCCAAACAATAGTTGATTGCTTTTTTCCTTGATAACTCACCTTATTATATAAACACCAAGGGAAAAACAAGATGGGGGTAGAATAGATTGAGATGCTTGCCAGATCTCAGGTGTAAATTTTGCCTACGACTTATTAGTTCTGGAGTCCCCCTTGCCTTCATTTTTGTCCTCCTTTGTGTGGGAGACAATCAGGTGGGTCCTTGTAACAAGTAGAGTTGTGCCTTTGTTCTCTAGCTAGTAATGTGAATAGTCATCATCTAGAATAGGTCCAATGCTATTCAACGATCTATCTCTAATTCTTACAACTCCACAAAATACTATCATCCCCATTTAGCAGATGAGGCTCACAAAGGTTCAGTATTTTCTCATATAGCCAGTGAATAGTAGAGGCAGAATCTAAAGTAGTGTCTGTGTAACTCCTAAGCCCATGTCCTTTCTAATATTTTCCTGAATCTTTTACCATTATATTTAAAATACAGCCTCCCATAATGGCCTAACCAGGAATTGTTAAAATAAAATAAAGCCTTCAGGATCTCTAATGTACTTCTTATTGTGAATCTAAGAAATATGGAATGACTCAAATAATTCTTGTTGCATTGCAGGAAAGATATATTAACTTATTTTTATTAACATCCTGTAGTTAATTCCCTCATTTCTTCTTAGAGTTCTGGTTTACAGATAATTAAATCCATGCTCTTCTCTGATCACGGGTATAAACTGGGCATCCTACTGGGGGCTGCAGGCTACTTGTGTTGTTCTGTGCCTTTCTTCTCCTAGGTGTGTCTTTATAACATAGGGGTCAGATGGTTGGAGGACTCTGGATGCCCAATAACATAAATGTTTCCAACTCAGCTACTAAGTAATTTTCTCCTCTACTGAGGCTTGGCACGTTTTTCCTTCTGAATTGTCTAATTTTCTTTAGGTTGTAGCATGACTATTCTAATCACAGTACATGGTGCTACTTGTAGAGATCATCACATCACAGTTCCCAGGGCAAGTATTGGAAAAGCGTCATTGAGTTTGGTTCATCTCCAGCCTATTGTATTTCCTGGATTTCGTACTTAAGCTTCTGTATTATTTAGCAATGACTGTCTTGCAGATTGCCCCAGAAAAGAAAATTGGCTGGCTTGCTTCGTGGTGACATTCTTTAAAATGTGACTACTGTATTTTATAGTCTAGGTAACAGATAGGAAATTGGAAATGGTTGTATTACAAGGGAAATAATGTAAGGTGAGAAATGGAAGTGCTATTTGAAAGAGATGGCTGTTCTTACCAGAATAGTAAGTCCATAGATTCTTTGCCTTGTCCTATAAGGTGCTGATAGACACAGTGCTGGGCATTTCTTAACCCCTTGTGTGAAAATTCTTCTTCTCTCCAGGGATCCGGTGGGAGAGAAGACAGACCGCACAGACCATTCCGCACAGATCACACAGCTAATTGGATTGGGAAGGGCATCTCACCATACTGTGGTAGTGGACTATAAGAGGAGCTCAGAATAAAATCTCTGCCTAAAGAGGGAGAATCTGGACCAACTTGATCACTGTCTTTAAGAAATCTGAACAAAGAATATAGCAAAGATCCAGTAACTAGTGGCAGATATAGAAGATAGAAATCCATGAAGTCGAGAGAGGTCGTGATGGAGCATGAGTGAAGGTGTTATAAGTAAAAAGAAGCCAGAAGGGAGCCAAGTGGGACACACAGGAAGAGTAAAAGAGGCACAGAGAGGAACAGGCTGAGAGGGCGTAGCTGGGTCCCATGGATGATCAAGTGGAAGATCTAGTGCCTGTGGAAGCTCAGGTCCTAGAATTGGTATGAAACTGGGCTTTTCTTTCTGGGTTTCTGTGAGGTCTCTGATATTTGTGATTACTGCTTACTCATTCTTACTGTCTCCTGATAATAAACTCCGCGTTCTCTGAAGGACCTTGAGGAGTTTTTTCAATGAACCAGCATGTCTAACAATTAATTAATTAATTAAGATTTTATTTATTTACTTGACAGAGAGAGACACAGTGAGAGAGGGAACACAAAGCAGGGGAAGTAGGAGAGGGAGAAGCAGACTTCCCACTGGGCAGGGAACCCAATGCGGGACTCAGTCCCAGGACTCTAGGATCATGACCTGAGCTGAAGGCAGATGCTTAACTGAGCCACCCAGGCACCCTCTAACACTCAATTTAAATAGTATTTTTTTCCTCTGTTCAAATTCATTCTTTTATTCATTAGTGCAAGAAGTAGAAAGGAAATATCAGAAATTGATTTTTGAGCATCATTTGACTGGTGTAAAGGATGTAGGCTTATTCATTTTAGCTTTCATTAAGAGGAAATTAATGTTAGATACATTTTCTGTGCATAAAGGTGAGCTAAGAGAAGAGACAGCAATCAGTATATGGTGGCTATATCTTACAAGATCAGGAAAGGTCCTTTATATAAGAATTAGTCATATTAGGGGGCACCTGGGTGGCTCAGTGGATTAAAGCCTCTACCTTCAGCTCAGGTCATGATCCCAGGGTCCTGGGATGGAGCCCTGCATCGGGCTCTCCGCTCAGTGGGGAGCCTGCTTCTCCCTCTGCCTGCCTCTCTGCCTACTTGTGATCTCTGTCTGTCAAATAAATAAATAAAATCTTAAAAAAAAAAAAGAATTAGTCATATTATGATGAACTATACTTACAGGTTAAAATTATGTTTATTCAGCAATGTCTAATCTACTCTGCACTGTAGGTTAGGGCACTTAGGAGGAGCTCTCCCTTAAATAAGGTTGAAGTTCTGTTGCGCTTCTTTCTTCGATTAACTTAGGCTGGGCAGTCTTGGACATAATGCAGGCATAATGGAAATGTGCGCTAACATTTCTGGGGTAGGGAAGAAACAGAGCAAGTGGCTGAGAACATGGCTGTTGATTCAAAATCCAGCTTTACTTTACTATGTGTGAGCTTGGGCAAGTCCCTTAATCTTTAGTTTTCTTCTGTTCAGAATGCAGTGTTGATACCATAACAATTAAATGAAATGATATCTTAAAAGATGGAGTAAAATATTTAGCATTCAATAAGGGTTCAAATGAATCGTTGGGATGGTAGAATATGTTATTAGTTGTTGTGTTTGTTGTAATTATTACTGATGCTGGACAATGTAGCCCAGAAATGGCTAGTTACTACCCAGAGGCCAAATCTGGCCTGCCATCTGTTTTTGTAAATGCAGTTTTAACGGGAGACAGTCATGTCTTCTCATTTGCTTGCTGTTTATGTCTGCTTTCACATTACAGCACCAGAGCTGAATGGTTGTGACAGATTGTATGGGCCACAAAACCTAACATATGTACTGTTTGACCCTTTGTAGACAATGTTTTCTAATCTTTGGCATAGTGGAATTAGGAAACAGAATTAGGAAACTGTTAAAGCTTAACAGTCATACAGATCCAAATTTCAATTCTGGTTCTCTTCTTTAGCTTAGGAAAATTGGGCAAATTTCCCTTTGATATACAGTTTCCTAACCAGTTACAATGAGATACAGGTAGACCTATTACTGGGCTTACATATATGAAATCCCTTAGCATAAAATAGTTGCTCAATAAATAGTAACATCAGTGTCTTCCTTTTACATTTCTCTTTCTGTAAGGAAGGTAGATTGGATGGTTCTGGGTTTAATTTCACTACTTCATAAAAATATCAGAACATTGTAATTTATGTTTATATGCACATTATCATCTACCTACAAGTAGCTAGCTGTATTTTGCTTGAATTCTTAGAGGCAAATAGGACAAATAGCAACACAAGTTATTAACTGAATTCAAGTAAAAAATATTCTTCCCCAAGGGGGAAATTATTTGTTTTTCAAATTTATCAGCAAATTCAAATTTATATTTCTCTCTTTTTTTTTTTTTTTAAATTTGTTTATTTTTAGAGAAAGAGAGAGTGAGCAAGGGAAGGAGTAGATGGAGAGGGAAAGGGAGAGAATATCCAGCAGACTTCCTGCAGAGTCAATGCAGGGCTCCATCTCTTGACCCTGAGATTATGATCTGAGCCAAAACTAAGAGCCGGTCACTCTAACCGACTGAGCCACACAGGCGCCCCTCGAATTTGTATTTCAGATTCAAATTCATTAAGTAAATTTCTTAAAGTAGACTATTACCTAAATGTACCTCTAGTTCCAATGTTTTATTTATTGTGCTTAACATAAATTGAGATAACATGGTGCCTGCATCATGATTATCATTATAGTTCTAAGGTTGACAAGATTTATTCTTTTTGAATGGTGCTCGTTGGTCAGGTCTGTCTGGTGGACAGGTGGAGGACCAAATGTGAGTCAGAGCTTCCACGTTCTACCATAGACAAGTATAGGGATGAATTTATCAAAGACAACTGAACCGAAGGCTCAGAATAGCGTGACATTTTCATGCAAATTGCTCTTCTTGCTCTTCAGTCTTGAATATGTTTAGTTGAATTAAATTTGTCACACTCATAATCACTCATGAATAAGTCACATTTCCGGTTTCCTGCTGGTTCTGGAAAAAACCCACCATCTCATTTTTAGAAATTAGATACTTAGAGATATTTCTCATATTCAGTGTCCCAGAGAGGTAAGTTATTAAATGTGTACATGCTGAGCAAATTTGTTATGACTTTGTTTTATTTCTTTTTAACATTTTTTTTCCTCTTTTTAAAAAAAATTCTTCTTGGTTTGGTTATCTCTGTTGACTCAGTTCCCATATTTTGGATATTCTTCTTTATATATCCCATGTGAGCCTGCGTTATAGAAAGCAGAACATTGATAGTGGAGCCTAGAGTTAGTGATATTGAACATTACATCTAATTTTAATTTTTTCCCCTTTATTTTTTATTTTATTTTTTTAAAGACTTTTATTTATCTTTTGACACAGAGAGAGAAACACAAGTAGGCAGAGAGGCAAGCAGAGAAAGAGGGGGAAGCAGGCTCTCTGCTGAGAGAGAGCCTGATGTAGGGCTTGATCCCAGGACCCTGAGATCATGAGCACTGAGCCACCCAGGCACCCTATTTTTTCCCCCTTTAGAACTGACTTACAAACTCTATATTTTAAACACTTTGCCACTGACCCACATGAATCTGCTTTCACTAGAGTCTGCAGCTGTGAAAACATCAGCAGAAGAGTGGAGGTCTTGTGGCAGGGACGTCTTTTGGATGCAGTGTCTTAAGAAGCATCATTGGGTAAGTGTGTTGAGTTATCCATCCCCATATCAACTAGGTCAATCTGTGACCAAGCCAGTAGGTTCAGTAACATAAACATGAGTTTTGTAAAGAGGATAGGATAATTCCCCACCAAACATGTCCTTTTAATATTTTTTAAGGAGCAATTTCATCTGAAGATTTCCCACACTTAATGATGCCTGAGGTATAAGATACACATAGTGGACCCTCACTAACAAACACATGGAGAAAATAAGTGAGTTTGTGGCACTGGTCTCTCAACCCAATTTAAATATATTTTTGGTTATATGAGTAAATAAGCCAGATAAACTATAGAGCAGTGGGCCCTTCTTTGATCATCTTTGCATATGGAAGGGGAAAAGTAAAGTTTGGAAGAGGTGAGGCTTCCTATTGTGGCCTCTGATGCTGCTTGGCCAGGTGGCCTTGTATAATTTCTCTAATTTCCCTGGCTCTTTATCACCATTTCTGCTAAATGAGAAGCCCATATCAGATGATGTCTAAGCTCCTCTAGCTCTTGAATTTATTGGGTATGTTTCTTTTTGTTCCTTATAGTTCAGTAGTTTAGAACTATTACTTAGGCTAAGTAAGTAGAACTCATACAGAGAATTTGTATTACAATATTAGGGCCTTAGAGAGCTTCTCTAGGTCTTTTGTAGCTCCTGTGGGAATGATAATGGCTATCCAGAACCTTCTAAGCAAAGCTGGAAGGAATTATCAACTTTCAGTCTATAGGAAATGTGTTTGCCAGTCCTAGAGCTTTAGTAATAAGTTTAGACGTGTTTGTACATTATGAATGGATGTTCATTTAAATATTGTTACTAACCATAATAACACCACTTTCTTTTTTTAAAGATTTTATTTATTTATTTGACAGAGAGATCACAAGTAGGTAGAGAGGCAGGCAGAGAGAGAGAGAGAAGCAGGCTCTGTGCTGAGCAGACAGCCTGATGCAGGGCTGGATCCCAGGACCCTGAGATCATGACCTGAGCCGAAGGCAGAGGCTTAACCCACTGAGCCACCCAGGCGCCCCATAACACCACTTTCTATTGAGGATGCATATTGTTTTTTTTTTTTTGAAGATTTTATTTACTTGAGAGAGACTGAGAGAGAGAGAGAGAGAGAGAGCACAAGCAGCAGGAGCTGCAGAGGGAGAGGGAGAAGCAGACTCCCTGCTGAGCAGGGATCCTGATGTGGGACTGGATCCCAGGACACTGGGGTCATGCTCTGAGCTGAAGGCAGAAGACCAAAGGCAGACAATGTTTAACCGAGTGAGCCACCCCTCATGTGGGTGCCCCACATACTGATTTTTGAGACCATAGTTAATCACTGCCTGGGTAAAACATTCATGCAAACTCTAAACCAGGTGCTTTTGGCCCACCTTTGAACTTAGTTCAGCTGTAGTGAAGGGTTCCAAGTCATCTGTTGCTGCTGCTAGTGGAATTGACCCCTAACTGTCTGTACTATCCTTAATACCACACCCTTAAATAGACTTTACCTCTTTCCTTATTTTGTCTGCTTCTTGAGATCACGTGCCACATAAATGATCTGAACTCAAGTTCTTGTCTTGGCTCTGTACTTGGGGTCACCCCAACTAAGACAAGATCATCTAAATAATGGGATTTTATTGCCTTTCAATATCTGAAATAAATATAGGGCAGGAAGTACAAATTGTGCTGTTCTCTAGAAGCCAGAATAAACACCTTTAAAGATGTTGTAATCTTAATTATAAATAAAAACTTAAATGACCTTGGCTCATTTTCAACAAAAATCTAGCTTTAAAAAAAGAGATCCTGTTGCACCGTGGTATTGATGAAGTTCTAGAATCCAGGTGAGGTTCAGTGGGCTGAGGTCCGGAGCCGATGACCAAGAAAGAATTCTTGAGACATCTTTGGTGCAAAATGGTGGTTTATTAAAGCACGGGGACAGGACCTGTGGGCAGGAAGAGCTGCTGCCCGGGGTTGTGAGGGGCGGCAGGTTATGTACCTTGTGGTTGGAGGAAGGTGAGGGGAAGGGGGGTGGGGAAGGGAGGTTTCAACGGAGTTTTCATATCTAAAAGAGCCTACAAGGTGCCAGGATGTCCGAGGCCTACCAGATGCCTGGCCCTTGCGGCTTGATCAATGTTGTCTTTAGACCAGCCATTAACATTAAGATAGTTGGGAGACTTTTTGGTGGGGTGTCAAGATCCTGCTATCAGTCGTCTTTGTTAGTGAGATTTAGGACATTTGTAAGCCAAGGGAGACTCCTGTCTACCAGGTTTGTGAGCTCTGCAAGTTAACTATTTGCTTATTGTTCATGGCAATCAGGGCTGCCTGAGGGATGCTACACATGACTGAGGGGGAGCTGATGGAGAGGGGGGTGCAAGGCGCCAGCTTCTGCTTTGTCTTCAGCCAGCCTCGTGCTCCCTCATCAGTATCTCAATCTTTTTGAACTTTGGAATTTTAACCCTTCAAGGAAGTTGAACTTGAATAGTGAGAGCACTTGTTCTTTAGGGAACCTGGGGCCTGTTAAAAAGAGCAGCCTGATATCTTGTACCATCTATAAAATGTGCAGAAATGAGGCTGATGGTGGGAAAAATGCCACAGTAGGAATCATTTGTGTTGATATCTGGCTCTTGGTCTCATACATTAGAAACTCCTTGGATCCTTAACAATTTGATTTTTCTAAAAGATTCCCATATAAAAGTTATAGTTGTCATTTATTTGCAATGCATCTGAAGAATTTCAGAGAATATGAGAATTGTTCCAAAATATTCTTTGTTCATGAAGCTGTGTCTTGGTTCATCAGAGCCTGGACTGGACTCCTAACATCGAGATAAACAGACTCAGAAGAGACCTTCACAAAAGATCGTTGGTTATAGTCCCTTATTATAGATTTGAAAAAAAAAAAATAAAGACTTTGACTTGTTCAGGGTCAGACAGTAGCAGCAAACTGGACCTAGATGTCCTTCCTCAGTCTCTCATGCCTGAGGCTCCAGCTGGGTGTGAAAACTTCCCATAATGTGTTGGCTCAGGTGGACAATTTAATTAAATATCAAAGGAGAATTGTCATTAAATATCAAAAAGGGAGAACACTGGGGTATATATCATTAAGGGAAAAAAAGGAAACCATTTTTTTTTCAAACAAACCACCTGCACAAATAATAAAAATTAATAGAGTTTTGTCCTATTGCATATTTACTGTGGCAAATGTCCATTGACTATAAAACTTGTGGTAAGCTCAGTAGTATTATTAGTGTTTTCATTTTAGAATTAAATCGTAAAAATCACATGTTTTCTTCAAAATCATCATTATGATTGTGAGTTAAAATTTAATGTTAAGTTATAAAACTGCATACACATTATGAAGTTTCTGAAAGTACTTGTTTTCCTGTGGGTCATTTGAGTGATGCCAGGAGAATATCTCTTGTCCCTAAATTTCTTTCTCACTTGTCTTCCTGGTGCTAAAGTTTTTAATCATGGATTATGATCATGGTGGACAGCTGAAGGGACCTCAGTGATAGACAGTGGTTTGTCAGCTTGAATTACTTATTGGGGCTCTAGTAAAGAAGAGGAACCTGATAGGATGGGTCATAGAATGGGTAAGTTTCGATGTAAGCAGGAAAAAATACCAGTGAAGGGAACTCTGCATCATGGTATGGACAAAACAGAGTATTTTAAAAAATGAGAATGTTCACGGAAAGGATAGTAGAAGCTGTTGAATAATAATATTGACTAGCCCACAATTTTGTGTGGAATTTGCTCTGATGGCTAATAATATAAACTGGCTTTGGGTATTTTTCTTTTCAATAACAACACACTTATTACATTTACATGGTGCTTTACAGGTTATCAAGCACAGCCATAGTCATTACCTCATTTAAGTGACGCTCTCCATTAGCCAGGTCAGCTACTTGTGGCTCCCTTTTTGGAGACAGTGAAATTGAGGCCCAGGGTTCTTAAGTGATTTGTCCAAGGTTATAAAACCAGTATGTAGGCAAGCTAAGATGGGAACTTGCATCTTTTGGTTCTGAATTCAGTGTTTTTATCCTCCCATGCCATATTGGGCAGGGACAAGAATTGTATGCTTCAGAGTCAGATGACCCAGGCTTGAACTTGTCACTCTTTTTTTTTGCCAGCTGCGTGACCTTGGACATGTTACTAACTGTTCTGAATCTCAGTTTCTTTGTCTCTAAAAAATAAGAAATAGCAATACTTACCCCATAGTATTGTTGTGAAGATTCCTTTAGGTCAATAAAGCAAAGCAGCCAGCTTAATTCCTGGCACAGGGTAGGTACTCAATACATAGAGCTATAAACGCTTGGAAAAGATACCTACTGCCTGGATTTCATAAACTTTTCCTACATTTAGTAGTGAAACGACGAATCAGGGCAACTTTCCAGTTTATTCAGTGATACCATGTTTTCTTGGTTTACTTCAATTCCTGAAATTATCTCCTGTGAAAATGTGTGTCACGTGTGTGTGAAGGCCCCTTGCACGTCTTGGGGTACACGTGTACACACGTACCCATCAGTAGCGGTGTGTGTGCATTGGGGGTTCAGCAGTGGTTCTCTGTTTCTGGGCTGTGTTGAACCAGATGGAGTGACCACACATAGAGCATCTCTCTGTTGCAGATAATTGCAAACTGGATCACACAATCTTAAATCTAACTCAACTCGATCCTGCTTCAGTCACTGAACCTCAGAGCACAGGCTTTGGGCTCTCAAAGTATCTGGGTGATACACAAGTTCTTAGTTTGATGGTCGAAAGGTTTGGGTAACTCCCTTTAGCAGACAAAACTACGGACTCATAAAATTACATTGATTTTTGAGTATACTTTATTTATAATTATTCTTTCTTGAAATCTTTTAGAATCACCTTGGTTAAAATCATTACACAAAATAATCTTTACTGTATTTATTATATATGACACAGAATAATTTTACACTTTATAAATATGTTTCGTTGATGCACAAATGGGAGAAGCACCCTTTGCCAAAAGCAGTACAGTAACTTACTTCAGTTTGGCTACGGTAGCACTTTAAAAAATGACCATGAGATGGCGCTGTGGCCAAGTAGATTAAGTATGTCTAAACTGAGTGTTTCCCCTAACTATATGGCATTTGATTCCTTTCTTTAAATAGAGAAGAATCTACTGTTCAACTTAAAGCATTGATTAGGAGTGAGTCCTTTAATCACAGATCCATATATCGTTCAAGCACTGTGTCTCACTGGGGTAGGGCGGGGGTGTTTTGAAAGCCTTAGTAGTGAGAAAGTCCCCAGATGAAAAAGGGTCCGAAAGGGTCCACCATTTTAGTTAAGATCACTCAGCTATTAAAAACACCAGTGTTTTCACCACCCTCATAGAATTGTGTTAAAGTCTTCCCACAAAATTAGGTGAACTTCCAGTTTATTTAAAGAACTGATACTTCTGTTACATTTTAATCTGCTTTGACAGCAATGGAAGGTCATAGAAACGTTAGAACATGAATTCACATTTTAATTGACAGGATACAAACATGCAAACATGTGTATATACTGAGTGTTTTCATTAATGACTCTTGTTTTTTCTCCATATAAATATAATATAAATATCGAATAAAGTGCATGAGAACATGTCTGTACATAGACACAGATACATGTTTGTCTATATACACTTGAGTAGATATTTATGGAAAGCAAAAAAATACACATTTGTAATATATACGTAGTCAAAAGACATTGGTCAGGCAGTATTTATGTTCATTCTGATCAAGATTGAGTAAATGGGGATAGAATCTGTAATCTTTTCTCTAATATTTAATGCAATGTGCAGAGTTATAAACTATGGCAAAATACTTTAGAGCAGAGATTTTTTTAACATTTGTATTTTTCTCAGTTAGTATGGTATTATCATTAAAGTGGTTCAGGTCAAATGCAGCCTTGGTATAAGTGGTTTGTTGTAAATTCTAGCTTTGACATACATACCTTTCAGCATACCTATAAGAACTAAATTGGATAGCCTTAAAGCATTTCCAAATTACACAGTGGCATCTCCCACATTCTTCAGTTTTCAAATCTACAATATTTTTCAAATGGCTTAGAGCAAAAAACTATTTTTCATTTAATAGAAATGCTTCAGTGTTGTAATCTCATATCATCTAACATCTATTTTAGTAAGAATGTGTAATTTAATCTAGAGGAATATCAAGGTGAATTAACTACTGTTAAACTCTTTCTTTAGCAAACTTTTCTGCAAAACACTGTATTACTGCTCTTTTTTAGGGAGTCCAGTGTCAGTGAGTAAGAAATAAATCAGATTTTTAGGGAAGTAAAACAGAAATTTTCGGGCGCCTGGGTGGCTCAGTGGGTTAAGCCGCTGCCTTCGGCTCAGGTCATGATCTCAGGGTCCTGGGATCAAGTCCTGCATCAGGCTCTCTGCTCAGCAGGGAGCCTGCTTCCCTCTCTCTCTCTCTCTGCCTGCCTCTCCATCTACTTGTGATCTCTCTCTATCAAATAAATAAATAAAATCTTTAAAAAACAAAACAAAAAACCAGAAATTTTCCTTGAATCTTCGGTAGTGGCAGGTTGGGTCCAGGTTGTGGTGTGTTTCTAAACTAACTGCAAATTTTGACCTCCTATTGTATCCCCTCCCTCGCTCATTTGGTGGGTATTTATTGGCAACCAGTCGGGAAACTTATTGAGAAAACTACCCTCAGAGTCAAAACAAGCCTCCTTCAGAACGAAGTAAGAAGAGAACAGTTTGAACCAATTCTCAAAATGTCTGTTAATCAATATTTCTGACAAGGACCATTCCAGTTAGGTCATTTTCTTCAAAGGCAGGAAAACTGTTTTAATTCTTTTTATATCCTCAGTACCTGGGACATTTCTTCACAGACAGTATAGACCCAGTAGATGATTATGAGACCAAAGCTGAACAGTTTTGGTAAAGAATATGGATTGATTGATCTGAAAACATCAATTTACCTGATGGGTGCCAAGAGGAAAGCCACCTGCATTTTACAGAGACGTCCTAAGGTTCTGCTGCTGTCAGTAGCCAAAAACCTGAGTTTATTCCTCAATCTTGACACAGTTACATCAATACTGCTTACTGCTCAGAAGAGCGCATGCACGGTGCGGTCATCAAAGAGCGAGTTACCAAACACTGCTATGGTGCTGTTCAGGAGAAGCAGTTTCTAGAAACGTATTTGGTAATGTTAAATTATCCTTTTGATAGTTTACCTAGTAGAACAGATACTACACAAGACCACATCGGAGATTCGGAATAAAGCACAAATAGTAGAAGAGAAAGCAGCAGTAGTTATTAAATAACATTTTAAAACTTTTTCACTTCTGAGAAGAATTAGCTTGAAATGCAGCAAATGCCAGCAACTTTGTGAATATTTCCAAATGACATCTGAGAAAGTCGTCAAGTATTTCATTTAATTATCTTAGCAATACAGATTTTGTAACACTGTCCTTAGTGTCTTTTTTTGTTGTTGTTCAAAATATGTAACATAGTGAGTTTTAAAGAAGATTTTTCTTTAAGAGGTCATTATATTATATTTAACCAATTTTCACTAGTTATAGCTATTGTTATTTACAGCAATAGGTAACCAACTCATGCCGTGAATTAACAACAGAGTAGTAAGATTTCCACTTGAAATAGAAGGTAATTTAGACTTATTTATGGCCTCAGTATAATTATACAATAAAAGCTAATTATTTTAAAGACAAATCATTTACAATGTTAAAAATAAGTATCATAAAGCTCACAGCTGAAATGCTGTCAGAACATTTTTGAAGTGCACATTTTGTGTCATTTAACCCTGCTTTTTTTTTTCATTGACAGAATAAAATGAGGCATATAAATATTATTGTTGGTTCTACTAGACTGGCCTGATTTTTTTTCCAGTCTCCCTATTTTCTTTCTTTTTTTTTTTTCCCCCCCAGAATAGGTGAAAATTTGCCTAATGTGCCCTCCATGGTTGCTATGGCAACCAGTCTCTCACACACAGCTAACCTTTTCATTCACTGTGTTAATATTGTCTGTAGGAGCATCTTCTGAGTGCTGTTTCCCTAGAGCAACCATACTGTAGTCATTATCTGTGCTCTTGGCATCTTTCTTGGAATTCTTTTTTTGTCCTGTTTGGAGCTGACTAGATTTGTAGGCCAAGGCCGGTATAGTGTTCACTAAAATTAACTGCAATGGTTTTTTATTTTCCTTGTACTGACACTGAATGTACCGGGAAAAGGCTGACCTGTAGGTCTTGTTGAACAGTGTGTACACGAGTGGGTTGACCGCCGAGGAGAGGTAACCGATCCAAACAAACACGTTGAGGAGGGCTCCGATGATGTTCTCGTCGCAGGACTCTTTGCAGATGACGGCCATTATGTTCGTGATGAAGAATGGGCACCACATCACCACAAACAGAAAGAAGACGATGCCCAGCACCTTGCAAGCTTTTTGCTCGTTGCTGATGGACTGCATAGTCCTCCTGCCATAGGACCCTGGCTCCCTGTGGATGGATCGCTGGAAGAGCTTTTCTGAAGACAGGGAACTCTGAGGGAGGAAGCTGAAAGACGATAGTTTGGCCCGTGTGCCAAGATCACTCACACACAGAGTAGCTTCTTTCTGGAGTGACTTGATAGTTAGAAAGTAGGTGATCACCATGATGGTTAAGGGAATGAAGAATGACACGAAAGAGCCGATCAGGACAAAGTTGTCATCCGCAAGTAAGCAGCTCCCTTCCTTAAAGACCTTGGAATCATCCTGTAGCCCGAAGACTGGTATTGGCATAGAGATACCTGGAGTTGGACAGAAAATGAGACATGCCTGTGAAGGAATAGTCTACACGAGGAGCATTGCTACATAATGGTGGCGGGCAAAGGATTCTGTATCAACATTGTTTATACTTGCAGTGATAATTTAAAATTCTCTTGGAATTACAGATATTAGGGGATTATTATATAAATTTAATATATAATTATAGTAGTGACATATATAGTTGTTATATATGAATATATATAAAATATACATTAACTATATAGAACATATGGTTTCTTATCTGTGTATGTTATATTTCCCTATAGAGATAGTCCTTTACTTCTTATTTTTGGAAGATTTTATTTATTTATTTATTTGACACAGAGAGAGCACAAGTAGGGGGAGCAGCAGGCGGGGCCAGGGGAAGCAGGCTCCGTGCTGAGCAGAGACGCCAGTGCAGGGCTTGATCCCAGGACCCTGAGACCGTGACCTGAGTTGAAGGCAGAGGTTTAACCCACTCAGCCACCAGTAGTAGTCCTTTACTTTTAAAGAAGTACAGGGGGTTCCTGGGTGGCTCATTTGGTTAAGTGTCTGCTCCTTTCCCTCTCTCTGCCCCTCTCCCATTGCTCCTACCCCTGCTCATGCACACTGTCTCTCTCTTAAATAAATAAATAAATAAATAAATAAATATTTTAAACACAGAAGTTAAATAAGTCTAGCTTTCACTTTTCATGCTATATTTTTTCTGATTACAACATTATACTTATTAATTGAATAAAATACATTCACACAAAAATAAAAAGGACCAGTGATGCCACCTACCATCCAGAGATAATCACCATTAACATTATGATGCTATTTCTTTTAGATAAACACACATACACAGCATTCACACACATTTTATAATTGAATTTCATATACAGTTTCTATTTTTCTCCTAGCATTGTGCCATGAGTATAATTTATAAAAATGCCCTCATAAAATTGTAAACATATTTTCTTTTCAGAAAATTTGAAAAAGAAAAAAGTAATGAATAAATAATACTGATATATATTCTTGCCAGCCAGGGGAAATTCTAATTTACATTTTAGGTAGTTTCTTCTTCCATTTACCTGTATAAGTAAATGTATATGCATGCATATGCAGTATTTTATGTGCAGATTTAGATCTTCCTATTCCATTTAACATTCAGTCATGAAAATTGCATATATTTAATTAATTAATTATGTTTCAGATTGTAATTTAAATTCTAGTTAGTTGGCTACAGTGTAATAATGGTTTCAGGAATCAAATTTAGTGATTCATCACTTATATGCAACACCCAGTGCTCATCATAACAAGTGCCCTCCTTAATGCCCCTCACCCATCTAGCCCATCCCCCACTCACCTCCTTCCATAACCCTCTACAGTTAAGAGAGAATTGCACATATTTTAAAGCATTTTTAGCAAATATGATTTTCTAGTGTGAATTTAAAGTAACTCACCAATTATATTTTTTAACTTTAATTTTGATTCTTAATTTATTTATTAAATGTTTTATTTATTTATTTGACACGGGATGGGAGAGCAAACACAAGTAGGGGGAGCAGCAGGCAGAGGGAGAAGCAGGCTCCTGCTGAGCAAGAAGCCCAGTGTGGGGCTCGATCTCAGGACCCTGGTTTCATGACCTAAGCTGAAGGCAGCTGCTTGGCAACTGAGCCACCCACGTGTCCTTTGATTCTTTTTTAAAAGAAGCTTTTTGCTATCAAAAAGTTATAATATATGCAGAAAAAAAAAACCACACACACAAAAAAAACACTGAAAAACCAAAACAAACCTAGCACATTGAACCCATCACCCAGCTACAACATGAGTGAACTCAAGGACGATCTGGTTTCACCCATATTCCTACCTGCTATAACCTCTCCCATGTTATTTTTAAACAGATCCCAGACATCATATCATCCAATCTGTACATATTTTCTTCTGTAGATATAAAAGCTACACATTCTTTAAAAACCTCATATTATCAAAATCCTACTCTTAAATAGAAATTTAATATTTCCTTAATATTATTATAGAATCAGTGTTCATATTTCTAATTGTTCTATAAAAATCTTTATATATTTTTAGTAGTAGAATATTCATAATGGCGGAATACAAATAATAAGCAGCCATAGGGGCGTTTGGGTGCTCAGTTGGTTCAGGAACTGCCTTCGCCTTGGGTCATGATCCCGGGGTCCTGGGATCAAACCCCACACCAAGCTTCTGGCTGGGCCGGGAGCCTGCTTCTCCCCCTCCCTCTGCTGCTCCCCCTGCCTGTGCTTTCCTGCTCTCATTCTATCAAATAAATAAATAAATAAAAATCTTTAAAAAAATAAGATAAAACTTTTCTTGACAAATATAAATGAGTTAGGTACAAGATGAGAGAAGACATGAAAATGTGAGCCCATGGTTAATTGTTCCATCACTGAAATTTGGAGAACCCATACAGCTCCCTTAGGGACAGGGCTTAGGCAGAGGAGGGAACAAAGTGAGTAAAAGGAATGCTTGGCCTCTAATCCTACTAATTTATCCCCCATGGTGTAGGACCATATTTAAGGGAGCTTCACCTGGCCACTCCCACCATTGTGCAATTTTTGGGGGTGGGGGAGTGCCTTCCTCTCCTGGCAATCATGTGATGCCCTAAAGGAAACATCAGGGATATGAGGAAGGAGAGAAAACATGAATCAAGTAACTACTTCGTATAACTTAGTTTAAGATTGCTTCTTCTGTGACAGATTGCTTCTTCTGTGAAAGGGTAGATGCCAAAGGGCACCCTGGGAGAACATCAGAATGAAGTTCTTTCTAATCCCTCCCTCAAAATTGTATAATGGAGTGTCCAACACACTGCTCCTGACCACCCTTCAGAGTCTAATGAGTGGTTACAATCTAGCCAAGAACATAGGTTCAGTTCCAAGTTGGGAGCTATGGCTTGCTTGAGTCTTGTTACCCATCTGGAAGAACTTCTTTCAGGCTGTATAATCTAAGTTGTGAGTGCTCCGGACAGTTTGGCTCTACCCAGCTGTAGGCCCAACTGTCCTAACCTCATTTCCCCTCACACTGGCCGTCCTTGCAAGGAGGAGGACATGAGCTTGGGTTAATATAATGTTTAACTCAAAGCTTTCTCAGTGGCATTTGCCATTATCCTCACAGACTTCATTGACTGTATTTGTCGCTTGTCCATGCTAGGCCATCCCAGTATTCTTGGAAGGCAGAGATAAATGACACCAGAGCTGGTCTTAAGGACACTTAGTGTGGTTAATGACTCTTCATTTCTGTTATTCCTCTCTGTCCCAGCCTGTTGATAACATTCTGTGGGCCAGGAAGGGATGGAAGGACTATGGCTCCAAAGGGAACATCCTCTCAGACCCTGGACACACACCAGTTTTGTTTAACTTTCAGAAAACTTTTGATCATAAAAGTTAAGAAATGGTTTCTAAGATGAATGTTTTGTCCTCCAAGTGTTTGAACGCGTTTCTGTGAACTCTGTTTCCTGTATTCATCTAGAAGGTTCTACAGTGTAGTTGTTCAGTGTAGTTGACTAGAATGGAAACTTTGGAATGAGACTGACCTGGATTTGAGTCTTAGTCCTGGCTCTGTGCTGCTGGGCTGGTTACTTCATCCCCACAGTTCCTCATCTATCATATGAGGTTGGCATCCAACATGCCTTCAAAGATGTGGGGAGGATAAAATGAACCCAATATGTAAAGCACCTAGGACAGTCCTTAGTCCAGAGTGGATGTTCTGCCAATGATAGATAAACATGGGAGTAGCCTTATCCACAGAATTATTCAAATTGAATACATTCACTTGATTTTGTTCTATTTTGTCTTAAACCAAAAGAAGTTAAAAAGTTTTGGCTATTGGCTACATTTTAATAATGATGTAATTATTAGCTTCTGCTAGGGTGACAAAGGGCCTCAATCAGTTTTAATTCTGTGCTTGCTGCTAGAACTTTTGATCACTTTTCTAATGTGATGAATTGCAGCCATTACTATTAGTCACGATAACACATAAACAAAAATCAACTGTGTGAATAAAAGGTGTATTATTTTGTTTTTAAACACTTGGGTATGCATTTTCTTAATGCAAAAGAAGTCGCTACCTTGAGAGTCTTTTGCCCTATTTGTTTGCAACCTGGTGATTTATGTAAGTGGCAGTTCTCAACCAGAATAAGCTATTACTTAAAACACCAAGCTATTACTTAAAAATTCTTCAATCATTTGGAAATCAAATGAGTGTCCTTGTTTGGGAGAAAACACACGTGCCCATACACACACACACCCCTCTCCAGAATGGCTCAACTTCTGTGGACAGGGATGGAAAGGGATGGTGGAGCCATCTTACTGAGGTAGAGATTCCTTTTAGCTGCCAGGGATAAAGAGTCATTTTATTTTATTTTATTTTTTAACGATTTTATTTGTCAGAGAACGAGAGAGAGACAGAGAGAGCGCACAAGCAGGGGGAATGACAGGCAGAGGAAGACTGCCCACTGAGCAAGGGGCCTGATGTGGGACACAATCCCAGGACCCTGAGATCGTGACCTGAGCTGAACACAGACACTTAACCGGCAGAACCACCCAGGCATCCCTAAAGAGCCACTTTAAAATGGATATGGCAAGAAGGCACAGGCAGGCTGTCTGGAGGGAGGTCCTTGATTTGGAGGAGAAGAATCAAACTAATTTGTTCTTTAAATGGTCCATTCCTCTTTATGTGTAACAAAAATGTCCTAACTAGAGTCATATACCATTCTTTCTCAGTGCCTCACTGCTAGTAAGGGGTCAGCGAGGGTTTATGGAAAGAATATCTAGAGAGTTAGAACAATACACTGTAAAAGAGGGGAAAGAATTTTACGTCAAAGAACTAGAACATTTAGGGAAGCTTTGCGAGTACAAGAAGCAGTTCAAAAACATTCTCCTACCAAGAGAGAGGAAGACGCTGGCTCACAGCCAAGGTTGCGGTCATAGCCATCTGCAGTGCATTAATTTTCTGGCTGCTTTGTTTGATAATAGCTGCTTTTGGAGACCTGACATCTCCTCTCACTTGAAATTTCTGCATATAAAGCATTTTCCTTTATGATCAAACAGACAGTAGCTTAAACTACGTGACTCTGCATTTTGTTTAATACATCTTTCTGAGGAGCAGTAAATAGTGAAGATTCACTATCTGCATTGGACCCTCCATGCACATTTTCATTAAAACTCAGACAATGAAATGAATGGGAAACATTGACACCCAGGAGCGTGAAGGCTGGGGCTGGGGCTGGGGCTCTGCTTACTGTGCATATCAAGTTTGTACCTCTGCTTCCGATCTAACCACAGTCTGGTGCATGGCCTTCAATCAGAAGCACTGATTGTGAAAGATATGCTTTATTCTCAATCCTAGATTTTTATACTTTAATATTTCGGGACCAAATGTACTTCTGAGACAGTGTCTCCTTGGGGAATAAGGTTCCTTACTAAGTAGTGACCCTCTGATAGGGGACATGACAGTGGGAGTTCCCAAGCCCTCTGGTTTTGTGGGAGGTAGAGGAGAAAGAAACAAATACTTCAGGGCTCTTGTGAAAGAGACTGAATTTTGGTTCATAGGTTTCATGTCCTCTGGAACTACTGTCTTTCCTTTGTATTTTAACTTACGCTGTATTTTTTGACATTGTAAGAATGGACTTACTAGCATTTTGACAGAAAACACCAAAAGTGAAAACTGCAGGACAGTCGTCATCCTGCGGAGAGAGAGAGATTGCGTATGTAGGGAACTGGGGCTGGGACTCATCCTAATACAAAGTGTGAAGCTCTAGAGTTACCACATTCCTTATAATCCATGGTATTCAGACAGGCAGAGGTCCATAAACGTGAGAGCTAGATAAACATGTCAGTTACTCAAGAAATTGTATGCTTCTTAAATCATTTCTTTTTTTCTTAGATTAATTCTTGATATCTCTAATAATAAAGCAGAGCTTCTCGAAGTACTTTCACATATATCCACTGACTCTTGACCTTTTTTTGGTTTTGTTTTGTTCTGTTTTACAAAATTGTAAAAACATTACCCACACTGTCCCATGGTTAGATAAAAATTTCACTTTGTGGAAAAGCTGGGGGGAGCAAATTTAGGTAATTTATTTAGAGTCACACAGTCATTTAGGGGCAAAATCAAGACTCCTATTTAGGTCTCTCATTTCTTATGGATGATTTTTTTACCTGCTTATTTACAAAAGCAGTTATAACAGTCTGACTATTGCAGAGGTCTTTAACATTAGTTCCAGGAAGTCTGTGATGTTCCTGAAATTTGCAAAATTTTCATGTATGTACATTTTTTTTTGAGACAGAGCTTTCATCAGATTAGCAAAAATGTTCCAGCCCCCAAGGTAGTTAATAAACACTAAGTTATTTCAATACCCTATCTACAGAACACACACACACACACACACACACACACATTTCTCTACATTTGACACTTTCTTCTTTCATTCTTTAATCTCAAAGTCAGAATCCTCTGATGAGACATTATTCTTTGAAGCCAGACAGGTATTCCAAAATAAAAATCCTTAGAATCAGCATCTTAGAATCAACATCAACATCTAGTTTCTTTTTTATGTGGCAGGTATTCTTAAGCTTGGCTACGTATTAGAATCACCTAGGGGGGTGCCTGGGTGGCTCACTGGGTTAAAGCCTCTGCCTTCGGCTCAGGTCATGATCCCGGGGTCCTGGGATTGAGCCTCACATCAGGCTCTCTGCTCAGCAGGGAGCCTGATCCCCCCACCCCTTATCTGCCTGCCTTTCTGCCTACTTGTGATCTCTGTCTGTCAAAAAAAAAAAAAAAAAAAAAATCTTAAAAAAAAAAAAAAGAATCACCTAGGGAGCTTTTAAAAAATTACACGGCATGGGGTCCAGTCCCAGAGGTTCTGATATTAGTACTTTTAAAAAATGCTAATGCTCAGGCCCCATGGGAACATGTTATTCAAATAAAAGAATATCTGGGTGATACTGATACACAATTAGTGCTGAGAACCTGGGATGTATAGGGTTAAAAGCTTAGGAAAAATGTCTTCATTCTGAGGGGCGCCTGAGTGGCTCAGTCAGTCAAGCTTCGGACTCTGGATTCCGACTCAGGTCATGATCTCAGGGTCGGGAGACCTAGCCCTGCATCTGGCTCTGTGCTGGGCGTGGAGCCTGCTAAAGGTTCTCTCTCTCCTTCCCCTCTACCCTCCCCCGCTCCTCCCTCTCTAATAAGTAAATAATGTCTTTATTTTGAAATGAAACTAAATGGAGTAGTTTTATAGCTGCTCCCTTTCCCTTGGTTAAACAAATCTATTACTTTCCAGTAGGCTTTCCACAGCAAAGCCAAGTGGAGAAATGGAGAGGCAAAGAAACCTGTCCTCTGCCCCTCCCTCAAGTTGGGCATGAGTTATCTGGGGGGAAAAATGTGTTGAGTGCGGTTATTGTATAAATCCACATATCCTTATTTTAATACTTTGTTATGGCTGAATCTCCAACAAGGCTA